>NC_088802.1:13497324-13797324 GCF_011386835.1 Chrysemys picta bellii | reverse complement strand
TCCTTCTCAGAGGCTGATGCTGCTGTAGCAGAGGTGGGAAATCCAGGCTTAGAAGAAAAGACCATGTGGAAACCAGGCTCTGATAATGGTGCTGTCTGAATGCAGAGGAGGCAGGGGGAAGGGGCAGAGGGGGTGAGTGATGAGAAGCAGCACCTCGGTACTCCTTGGCTCTCGCTCGCCTCTTATCCCATGATCCCCAAACACTTGATACCCCAGCACCCAGCTCCCCCTGCTTCCCAGCTCCACCAGCCCCAGCCATACAATCCTCAGTGTCCTCCCCAGAACCCATCACCCTGCCCCCTTAACATTTGATCCCCCAGAGACCAATGTCCTGGTGGATTCGGGGAGCGGAGGAGTTACCAGTCCTAGGGACACTCCCTCTGCAGGGGACAGTTCCAGGTCAGTGGGGGAGCCCCGCCCAGGGGCTGGTGGAAGATGGGGAAAGGGGTCTAGACTGAAGGTGGGGCCTGGCCCAAGTGTTTTTCTCCTCATCACCTTAGCAGGGGGATCCCGGCTGGGAGGGGAAGGGAGAGGGGGGAACTTCAGCCCGGCAGAGGGAGCATCTGGAGGAGTTTCTCTCTCCCCCTTCCTCCACCTATAGCCCATCAGCTCAGCAGCCAAGGCTGCAGCAGGGAGGAGGGGCTCATGGGGACTTTGCCACTCTGCCTGGGGTTTGCTTAGGCCAGGCAGAGCCAGTGGGTCACTGACCAGCTGATGTTCGGCTGCTCCTGTATCCTCACCTCAGCCATGGGCAGCTGGATCCTTCGGAGCCAAATGCCCCTGATGTGTTTGGGAAAAAGGAAATGGGTTTGTCACCAGGGCCAGCCCTAGTCAGGGCCCTGAGAGAATTTCCCTGCTGTGAGGAGGAGTCTGTAATGTCCAACAGGGCATTTGCTCCACTTGGAGCATTTTCCATACTGAGAACATCTCAGCAGTCACTTCCCTGCGTTGATTAGCAGATGCCTGATACTCTGGGAACACCAAATGTAGCTTCCCCCGCATTCACGGTCTCTCTGTTTTGCAGTTCACGGATGTGTGAGTTCAGACTGAATCTTTTCCTGCAGTCAAGCTACTGCTAGGGTCTCTCACACCTGGGTGGGTTCTCTGATGTTTAATGAGGTGTGATCGCTGAATGAAACTTTTCTCACAAGCAAGGCATATATGAAGTTATAACCATGATCTTGGGGGGTGGGGGCATACTGAGATTGCTCAGTTAAGGCAAACTGCAAAGAATGGGGCAGTCAATCCTCAAAATTGGTGAATATTCCAGTACTTGGATTCACCAAGCCAGCAACAAGACAGCTTTTACAATACCTTACTGGGCTAACACAGGCCAAAGCACAGCTCCCTTGAAGCAACCTAACCTGGCGCTCCCTCCCAGACAGCCCAGTTAAACATGATGGGGATTACTGAAAATCTTGTTCATTTTATAAAAAGTTCTACCAATCCTAAAGGATCATAGAATCATAGAATATCAGGGTTGGAAGGCATCTCAAGAGGTCATCTAGCCCAACACCCTGCTCAAAGGAGGACCAAATCCCAACTAAATCATCCCACCCAGGGCTTTGTCAAGCCTGATCTTAAAACCCTCTAAGGAAGGAGATTCCACCACCTCCCTAGGTAACCCATTCCAGTGCTTCCCCATCCTCCTAGTGAAAAAGTTTTTCCTAATATCCAACCTAAACTTCCCCCACTGCAGCTTGAGACCATTACTCCTGGTTCTGTCATCAGGTACCACTGAGAACAGTCTGGATCCATCCTCTTTGGAGTCCTCTTTCAGGTAGTTGAAAGCAGCTATCAAGTCCCCTCTCATACTTCTCTTCTGCAGACTAAACAATCCCAGTTCCCTCAGCCTCCCCTCATAAGTCATGTGCTCCAGACCCTAATCATTTTTGTTGCCCTCCGCTGGACTCTTCCCAATTTTTCCACATCCTTCTCGTAGTGTGGGGCCCAAAACTGGACACAGTACTCCAGATGAGGTCTCACCAATGTCGAATAGAGGGGAATGATCACGTCCCTCGATCTGCTGGCAATGCCCCTACTTATACAGCCCAAAATGCCGTTAGCCTTCTTGGCAACAAGGGCACACTGTTGACTCATATCCAGCTTCTCATCCACTGTAACCCCTAGGTCCTTTTCTGCAGAACTGCTGCCTAGCCATTCGGTCCCTAATCTGTAAGACTGAATGGGATTCTTCCGTCCTAAGTGCAGGACTCTGCACTTCTCCTTGTTGAACCTCATCTGGCTTCTTGTGGCCCAATCCTCTAATTTGTCTAGGTCCCTCTGTATCCTATCCCTACCCTCCAGCGTATCTACCACTCCTCCCAGTTTGCTGTCATTTGCAAACTTGCTGAGAGTGCAGTCCACCCCATCCTCCAGACAATTAATTAAGATATTGAACAAAACCGGCCCCAGGACCGACCCTTGGGGCACTCCGCTTGAAACGGGCTGCCAACTACACATGGATCCGTTGATCAATACCCGTTGAGTCCGATGATCTAGCCAGCCTTCTATCCACCGTATAGTCCATTCATCCAGCCCATACCTCTTTAACTTGCTGGCAAGAATACTGTGGGAAACCGTATCAAAAGCTTTGCTAAAGTCAAGAAATAACACATTCACTGCTTTCCCCTCATCCACAGACCCAGTTATCTCCTCATAGAAGGCAATTAGGTTAATCAGGCATGACTTGCCCTTGGTGAATCAATGCTGACTTTTCCTGATCACTCTCCTCTCCTCTAAGTGCTTCAGAATTGATTCCTTGTGGACCTATTCCATGATTTTTCCAGGGACTGAGGTCAGACTGACTGGTCTGTAGTTCCCCAGATCCTCCTCCTTCCCTTTTTAAAAGATGGGCACTACATTAGCCTTTTTCCAGTCATCCGGGACTTCCCCAATCGCCATGAGTTTTCAAACATAATGGCCAAGGGCTCTGCAATCACATCCGCCAACTCCTTTAGTACCTTCGGATGCAGCGCATGTGGCACCATGGACTTGTGCTCGTTCAGTTTTTCTAAATAGTCCCGATCCACTTCTTTTTCCACAGAGGGCTGGTCACCTTCTCCCCATACTGTGCTGCCCAGTGCAGCAGTCTGGGAGCTGTCCTTTTTTGTGAAGACAGAGGCAAAAAAATCATTGAGTACATTCGCTTTTTCCACATCCTCTGTCACTAGGTTGCCTCCCTCATTCAGTAAGGGGCCCACACTTTCCTTGAGTTACTCTTAACATCTCTTGCTAGCTGCAACTCCAAGTGTGATTTGGCCTTCCTGATTTCACTCTTGCATGCCTGAGCAATATTTTTATACTCTTTCCTGGTCATTTGTCCAATCTTCCACTTCTTGTATGTTTCATTTTGCGTTTAAGATCAACAAGGATTTCACTATTAAGCCAAGTGCCTGCCATATTTACTATTCTTTCTACACATCTGGATATTTTTTTCCTGCAACCTCAATAATGATTCTTAAAAATACAGCCAGCTCTCCTGGACTCCTTTCCCCGTCATGAAAAGCAACAGAGGGTCCTGTGGCACCTTTAAGTCTAACAGAAGTATTGGAGCATAAGCTTTCGTGGGTGAATGCCCACTTCATCTTGCGTCTGATGAAGTGGGCATTCACCCACGAAACTAATGCTCCAATACTTCTGTTAGTCTTAAAGGTGCCACAGGACTCTCTGTTGCTTTTTACAGATTCAGATTAACACGGATACCCCTCTATTACTTTCCCCCTCATGTTATTCTCCCAGGGGATCCTGCCCATCAGTTCGCTGAGGGAGTCAAAGTCTGCTTTTCTGAAGTCCGGGGTCTGTATTCTGCTGCTCTCCTTTCTTCCTTGTGTTAGGATCCTGAACTTGACCATCTCAAGCTCACTGCCTCCCAGATTCCCATCCACTTTTGTCTCCCCTACTAATTCTTCCCAGTTTCTGAGCAGCAGGTCTGGAAGAGCTCTGCCCCTAGTTGGTTCCTCCAGCACTTGCACCAGGAAATTGTCTCCTATGCTTTCCAAAAACTTCCTGGATTGTTTGTACACTGCTGTATTGTTCTCCCAGCAGATATCAGGGTGATTAAAGTCTCCCATGAGAACCAGGGCCTGCGATCTAGTAACTTCTGCTAGTTGCCAGAAGAAAGCCTCGTCCACCTCATCCCCCTGGACTGGTGGTCTATAGCAGACTCCGACCACGACATCACCCTTGATGCTCATACTTCTAAACTTAATCCAGAGACTCTCAGGTTTTTCTCCAGTTTCATACCGGAGCTCTTAGCAGTCATATTCCTCTCTTACATACAATGCAACTCCCCCACCTTTTCTGCCCTGCCTGTCCTTCTTGAACAGTTTATATCCATCCATGACAGTACTCCAGTCATGTGAGTTATCCCACCAAGTCTCTGTTATTCCAATGACATCATAGTTCCTTGACTGTGGCAGGACTTCCAGTTCTCCCTACATGTTTCCCAGGCTTCTTGCATTTGTATATAGGCACTAAAGATAACGCGCTGATTGTACCGCTTTCTAAGTCTGAGACAGGAGTCCTCCCGTCTTGCACTCTCCTGCTCGTGCTTCCTCCCAGTATCCCATTTCCCCACTTACCTCAGGGCTTTGGTCTCCTTCCCCCGGTGACTCTAGTTTAAAGCCCTCCTCACTAGGTTAGCCAGCCTGCTTGCAAAGATGATCTTCCCTCTCTTCGTTAGGTGGAGCCCATCTCTGCCTAGTGCTCCTCCTTCTTGGAACACCACCCCATGGTCGAAGAATTCAAAGCCTTCTCTTCGACACCTCCTGCGTAGCCATTCGTTGACTTCCACAATTTGGCGGTCCCTACTCAGGCCTTTTCCCTGCACAGGGAGGATGGACAAGAATACCACTTGCGCCTCAAACTCCTTTATCCTTCTTCCCAGAGTCACGTAGTCTGCAGTTATCTGCTCAAGGTCATTCTTGGCAGTATGATTGCTGCCCACGTGGAGAAGCAGGAAGAGGTAGCGATCCGAGGGCTTGATGAGTCTCGGCAGTCTCTCCGTCACATCGTGAATCCTAGCTCCTGGCAAGCAGCAGACCTCTCGGTTTTCTCGGTTGGGGTGGCAGATAGATGATTCAGTCCCCCTGAGGAGGGAGTCCCCGACCACCACTACCCTCTTCCTTCTCTTGGGAGCGGAGGTTTTGGAACCCTCATCCCTAGGACAGTGCATCTCATGCCTTCCAATCGGTGGAGCCTCCTTCTGCTCCCTTCCCTCAGATGTATCATCTAGTCCACTCTCCACATTAGTACCTGTGGAGAGAACATGAAAACGGTTGTTCACCTGTATCTCCATTGCTGGTACACGGACACTCCTCTTTCTTCTTCTGGAGGTCACATGCTGCCAAATTTCTTCACCATCCCTCTGTCCCCTCTGGGCAGCCTGCTCCAAATCTTCAGAACGTTGTGCCTGTGGAAGCATATCCTGACGTCTGTCCAGGAAATCTTCATTTTCTCGTATGCAACACATGGTCGATACTTGTTTCTCCAGACCTCGAACCTTCTCTTCCAATATGGCGACCAGCTTGCACTTTGTCGCTTCTCTCCTGTGGAAGAAAGACAAATATGGCACAACTTGTGCAGGTTACAACAACTGAATGCTCACCTTCCATAATTGCTTCCTTCTAAGAGCTTCCTCAGCTCTTGCAGCAACTCACAGAAGCCTGCAAGATGCAAGACTCAGTGGGCTCTCCCGAGGTGAACTCCCAGGCAAACTCCCTCTGCTAGCCTCCGCTGTTCACTGCTGACTGCCTTTTTATAACATTCAGGCCCACTCAAGGCCCACCTGAAACAAAGCACTCCCAATTCACACTGTTCAAACAAACAATCAAACACTCAAGCACATGGTCAAACTGACAAACTGTCCCCTGCAACAGACACTCAGAAACTCATCCACACAGCCCCGCAATGCAACACTTAGCGAACCTCCTCTCTGACAGATCCCGCTGTTAGCCTCTGCTGTTTGCCGCATTACTCACCAAGTTAATAAATACTTCAGTTCTTACCCAAATATACATTTACCGCCAATTCATATTAACTAAACTAAGATTTATTAAAAGAAGAAAAGAGAATGAGAGTATTGGTATACATACAGACATGAATAGAGTCCTTAGGTCAGTTTCACTGTAGAGATGGTGCTTTAAAATTGTAAAGAGTCTTTTTCAGAATCCTTTCATAGGTTATAGTCCATGTAAAAATGTTCGATATCAGGGCAGTCCAGATGGGACTGGAGATCTCCATCTTATGACTCAAACTTCCTCTGAATAAAGCTTAACAAGATCGGAGAGAAAAGGATCAGGTCCCAAGAGTTTTCATACAGATTTTTGCAGCCTCTCATCAGCAGGCAGTCCTTGGGAGAACTATTGTTCACTAGGCTTTTGAAGTAACCTTCTATTTCCTAAACATCACCAGTAATTAACTACATGGATTAACATAAGGTAATTTTCCATAAAGAAGTTGGTAGACAGTTTACCACAAACTTTAAAGAGACATGCAATGACATTATTACACCCAAGTTTTATCTACATGTTATTATTCCCTTTTGAACTCTGAATTAACAGAATACAGCCCGAGACAGGAACTGTTTGGTTTCATTGGTAAACTCTAACAAGATAAAGGAAAACATAGACTAGTACAAGTATCAAAGGGTTTAACGTGATAGTCTGGATCTGTAGAAAGCGACAAAGAGTTCTGTGGCACCTTAAAGACTAACAGAAGTATTGGAGCATGATTTCAACAGTTTCCACCCCACCATCAACCTCAGCCTGGACCAATCTACAAGGGAGATCCATTTCCTAGACACCACGGTACAAATAAGTGACAGTCACGTTAACACCATCCCACCCCACCGACCGCTATGCTACCTTCATGCCTCCAGCTTCCATCCCTGACACACCACATGATCCATCGTCTACAGCCAAGCGCTGAGCTATAACCGCATTTGCTCAAACCCCTCAGACACAGACGAACTCCTACAAGATCTTCACCAAGCATTCTCAAAACTAGGATACCCGCACGAGGAAATAAGGAAACAAATCAACAGAGCCAGACGTGTACCCAGAAGCCTCCTGCTGCAGGACAAGGCCAAGAAAGAAACCAACAGAACTCCACTGGCCATCACCTACAGTCCTCATCTAAAACCTCTCCAATGCATAATCATCTACAACTCATCCTGGACAAAGATCCATCACTTTCACAGGCCTTAGGAGAAAGGCCAGTCCTCGCCCACAAACAAACCACCAACCTTAAGCATATTCTCACCAGCAACCACACACCGCACCATGGTAACTCTAACTCAGGAACCAATCCATGCAACAAACCTCAATGCCAACTCTCCCCACATATTTCTACCAGCGATACCATCACAGGACCTAATCACATCAGCCACAACATCACCGGTTCATTCACTTGTACGTTCACCAATGTAACATACACCGTCGTGTGCCAGCAATGCCCCCCTGCTATGTACATCGGCCAAACTGGACAATCCCTACGTAAAAAAATAAATGGACACAAGTCAGATATTAGGAATGGCAATATACAAAAACCTGTAGGAGAACATTTCAACCTCCCTGGACACACAATAGCAAATTTAAAGGGGATCCTGAATCAAAAAAACTTCAGGACCAGACTCCAAAGAGAAACTGCTGAACTTCAGTTCATTTGCAAATTTGACATAATGAGCTCAGGATTAAACAAAGACTGAGAATGACTAGGCAACTACAAAAGCAGTTTCTCCTCCCTTGGTGTTCACACCTCAACTGCTGGAAGATGGCCTCATCCTCCCTGATTGAACTAACCTCGTTATCTCTAGGCAGATTCTTGCCTGCATATTTATACCTGCCTCTAGAAATTTCCACCACATGCATCTGACAAAGTGGGTATTCACCCACAAAAGCTTATGCTCCAATACGTCTGTTAGTCTATAAGGTGCCACAGGACTCTTTGTTGCTTTTTATAGCCTACTACAGTTACCATCTTCTTCCAGGTCTTTAACATAAGTTTACATTTCAAAGCTCAAACTAACATGGACACACTTTTTTAACATGTCTCTAAAGGTTGCACTGGGTCTATTATATGCAAGTTGCTTAACCCTTTCTCTCCCAGTGTCACAGAAGTTTAGCTCCTGTGTGGATTGCTTGATGTTTAGAAAGGGCTGATCTGTTCCTGAAACTTTTCCCACAGTCTAACCACTTATGTGGTCTCTCTCCTGTGTGGATTGCCTGATGTCTAATAAGGTCTGACCTCTGTATGAAACTTTTCCCACAGTCCAAGCACTTATGTGGTTTCTCTCCTGTGTGGATTGCCTGATGTCTAATAAGGTTTGACCTCTTCATGAAACTTTTTCCACAATCCAAGCACTTATGGGGTCTCTCTCCTGTGTGGATTGCCTGATGTTTAGTAAAGTATGACCTCCGTATGAAACTTTTCCCACAGTCCAAGCACTTGTGGGGTCTCTCTCCTGTGTGGATTGCCTGATGTTTAGAAAGGGATGATCTGTTCCTGAAACATTTCCCACAGTCCAAGCACTTGTGTGTTCTCTCTGCTGTGTGGATTGCCTGATGTTTAGAAAGGGATGATCTGTTCCTGAAACATTTCCCACAGTCCAAGCACTTGTATGGTCTCTCTCCTGTGTGGATTGCCTGATGTTTAAAAAGGTGTGACCTCTGTATGAAACTTTTTCCACAGTCCAAGCACTTGTGGGATCTCTCTCCTGTGTGGATTTCCTGATGTCTAATAAGGTGTGACTTCTGTATGAAACTTTTTCCACAGTCCAAGCACTTGTGGGATCTCTCTCCTGTGTGGATTTCCTGATGTCTAATAAGGTGTGACCTCTGTATGAAACTTTTCCCACAGTCCAAGCACTTGTGGGGTCTCTCACCTGTGTGGATTGGCTGATGTTTAACAAGGTGTGACCTCCGTATGAAATTTTTTCCACAAACTAAGCACTTGTGGGATCTCTCTCCTGTGTGGATTGCCTGATGTCTAATAAGGTTTGCCCTGTGTATGAAACTTTTCCCACAGTCCAAGCACTTGTGGGGTCTCTCTCCTGTGTGGATTGCCTGATGTTTAGAAAGGGCTGATCTGTTCCTGAAACTTTTCCCACAGTCTAAGCACTTATGTGGTCTCTCTCCTGTGTGGATTGCCTGATGTCTAATAAGGTTTGACCTCTTCATGAAACTTTTCCCGCAATCCAAGCACTTATGGGGTCTCTCTCCTGTGTGGATTGCCTGATGTTTAGTAAGGTATGACCGCCGTATGAAACTTTTCCCACAGTCCAAGCACTTGTGGGGTCTCTCTCCTGTGTGCATTCCTTTATGTTCAATAAGGTTTGACCTCTGTATGAAACTTTTCCCACAGTCCAAGCACTTATGTGGTCTCTCTCCTGTGTGGATTGCCTGATGTCTAATAAGGTGATACCTCTGTATGAAACTTTTCCCACAGTCCAAGCACTTATGTGGCCTCTCTCCTGTGTGGATTGCCTGATGTTTAACAAGGTGTGACCTCTGTATGAAACTTTTTCCACAATCCAAGCACTTATGGGGTCTCTCCCCTGTCTGGATTCTCTGATGTGTAATTAATTCTGACTTCCAATTCAAACAGTTTCCACACTCGAGGCATTGATAGGGTTTCGCTCCCATGTGGCTTTTCCCATGGTTATTAAGATCTGAGCAGTTATTGAAGCTTTCCCCATGGGCCAAGTATTGAAGGGGTTTCCCTCCAGTATGGACTGTCTGATGTGTCACAAGCTGTGATCTGAAAATGAACCCTTTTCCACATTCGAGGCACTGATAGGGGTTCTCTTCCTTAGGATTGGTCTGCTGGGCTGTGGGATCTTTGTCTCCTCCCCCACATATAATAGATTCATCCACTTTCTTCCTTGGGTGGTTTTTCAGTCGCCTCTCTGACTTGTGCCAATTTCCCCAGGCTTCTATCTCTTCCAAGCACTGGGATAAACTCCCTTCAGCTCTTCCCACAAAGGTCCTCTGTGGTTCCACTTGCCCAGGAACTTCCTCATGATGATTCCCATCCTTCTTCTCATCCACTTTCTCATCACCTGCTGGGAGATAGAGACAATCCAGACAGGAGTCATTGTGCTGAGGAGAAAGAGGAAAAGCACCAAGGGAAAACCCAATATGCTAACATAGTGAAGACTAAGCAACTGGATTTTGCCTCCAGATCCCACCCAAACACTCCCAGGGATGGAAAGTTGGGAAGGAAACTCCTGCAGCTAACAGGATGGTTGGAAAGCCATGAATGGTACCTGTTGACTACAGCCCTGGTTGAGGTGAAGAAGAACAAAGGGCTCTTACTCACAACATATTTTTGGGATTCTCAACTTTTTCCTTCATTCACCAGATGGTTTCTGTTTCAGTCCTCACCTGTGCAATTGCCTCTCAGGATCTGTCTTTCCTCACAGACCTGGAGATCCGGGACCCACAGTTCTTCCCCTCGTTCCAGGTGGGAGATCAGTTCAGGTTTGGGAATGGGAAATCCTGAACAGGGAGTGAAAAGAGACAAGGTCGGGGCACATGGAGGATTGGAAGAGTGTCTGTCACAAAGGGCATTCTGTGAGTGGTACCTCTCACCATGATCTGCTGGAGGAACATGGAATCCAACAGCACGGGAACATGATCACTGAGGCCTCTTGGGAGAAGCAGACGTCTGGGGAGGTGGGGGGAATTGTTACGCGCTCACAAGGAGTTCCCAGGATCTATGTGCTGTTGGGCCTTGCTGACGCGCACACAGCTCTGGATTTCCTATTTCTAAATCTGCAGAGCCCACAGTCTTCCCCAGGGCTGGAGCTATTCCCAAAAAGGGAAATGAAGAGGGATTTTGTGCATCAGTAAGAAACAATACAGACAGGACAATGAATGACTTCTGCCCCCCTACCCCCCGAATGCTGGAGGGGCGGGCATGGTTTCGCATGTCCATTAGGTTTTGATTCCCGTGTCCCAATGAAAGTCCCTCTCACGTGGCAGCTGCGCATTATGGAACCCATTCCCCTCCAATCTAACTGACCAGGGAAGAACCTGCCCAGAGTCAGAAATGAAGACCTCACGGCTTCTAATAACCGAGGGGACAGGAATCCCTTACCCAGCGAGGTCACCATCTCATAGTTCTCCTGCATGACGTCCCTGTAGAGGGCTCTCTGACTGGGGTCCAGCAGAGATCCCTGACCCTGGGTGAAATACACAGCCACCTCCTCGAAAGTCACCGGCAACTGAAACAACAAGAGACCCCCACTCAGCCCCTGCTGCCCCAGCCACAATCCCACTAGTCACATTAGAGGAAAAAAGAAAAAAACTTCTTGGAAGCTCTGGGAGGACCAGAGTAGCAGAATCCCACCCCCACCCTGCTCGGAGCGCCAGGAGTTATCATGAGGCAGGGAGAAGGTGATAATTCCTTGTGTCCCCCCCCCCCCCCGCAGCAGATGGAGGAGGGCAGGGTCTTCTCATTTACCAATTACCACACACTTGCCAGCCACAGGCTGATATGGCAAGCAGAGCACTGAGCCAGGGACAGGGACAGGAATCCCAAAATCTTCCCTTCGTATTTCACAGCAGCCTCTGGCCACTGGGTTCAGGCTCCAGCACTGGGAGTATGGAAAATGTTCCCAGCACTGCCCAGGAGGGCTATGACCTCTTTGACAAATGGTGGTATGCCCCTTCCTACTCAGTAAATCAGCAGGTTTATCACACCCTGTCTCCTCCCTGCCTCTCCCTCCCGCCGTCCAGCAGCTCCCTGAAAATCAATACCTGAGCTGACTCCATCACAGCCATTTCCCTTCCCTGTCCCCTGGAAGAAGGGACGATCTTGAGTGAAATCTGGATGTGATTCCTCAGCCTGTCGGGGCGATTGGGAAGGTTTCAGAAGGGGCTTGAGTGCATGTCACAGCCCGATTGCCCCCAGGCTCTCTCCCTGCAGACAGACGCTCTGGACTCTGCCACGATGCAAAGAAACCCAGTTAGTTGATTACCACCCAGGCCAGGGCCCTCCCAGAAGAACTAAACCCCACCGGGCACTTTTAAACTCTCCTCATAAGAGAGTCTCTGAGCCCAATGCTGGAAAAAGAGCAGAACCAAAGGAGCCACCATGGGGGATTCCCCCTGACATTGTCTTGTCACCCCTCTAACTCTCCCTTTTCCCCCCGAGTCAGGAACTGGCTTTTCCTCGCTCAGCTCTTCCCCTTGTTTCCAGGAGGATGCAGGGAATGGATCTGGGCAGGTCTGGGATCTGGGAGCCTCCCTCCCCATTTGTTGTTCCTGGTTTCCCCTTCCAGTCTCTCCTCTCTCCCTTTTTATCCTTTTCCCTTAGGAGAACCGGCGACTGCACCATTGTCCGGGGCCTTTGCTCTCATGCCAGCAGATCGAGGAAAGTGATTGTTCCCCTTTATTAGATATTGGTGAGGCCTCATCTGGAATACTGTGTCAGAACAAGGAGCAATGGTCTCAAGTTGCAGTGCAGGAGGTCTAGGTTGGATAATAGGAAAAACTTTTTCTCTAGGAGAGCAGTGAAGCACTGGAATGCATTACCTAAGGAGGTGGTGCAGTCTCCTTCTTTGGAGGTTTTTAAGGCCCGGCTTGACGAAGCCCTGGCTGGGATGATTTAGTTGGGAATTAGTCCTGCTTTGAGCAGGGGGTTGGACTAGATGATCTCCTGAGATCCCTTCCAACCCTGATATTCTTTGATTCTATGATTAGGCAGCTCAGTCACTGCCACTGCTAACAGGGGTTTGAACCTGGCTGTGTCCATGGGGACAGCAGCTCTGGGACTCGCAGACACACAGAGAGCCCCCTCCCCTTGTAGGCCAAACTCACCAGCCAGTCCCTGAAAGGGGCCCTTTGTGCTGAGTCACTTTCCTGCCCAGTCCCAGCCCTTTACCCCCAGGTCTCTCCATCACCTGCAGGCTGCGGCTCGGGGGCTGGTGTGGGCAGAACCCGGGGCTGCACCAGGGGCTGGTTCCAGCCACCACAGCAAGTCCCCACCTGGGCTGGGCACAGAGGGGATTTAACAAAGGTCTCTCCTCTGCTGGGTAAGAAGCAGCTTGTAGGTTTGGGCTCCCAGATCAAAATACAGGAGGCAGCAGCTTCGGACCCAGGGAGCTCAACTCCAGAGCTCTAATATCCTGAGAAGAGACACACACCCGCTGCCTCCTCTCCCTTAGCAATAACCAAAGCCCTTTCGTGGCAACCCCCGATTAACTGTCTGCCCTGGACTCTAAACCCAGCCCGAAGGGAGAGCCAATGTTAGCTAACCAGGGCACAGTATGCAGCCTGTTTGACTCATCAAGGACCCCGCCCCTCCAGCCTAGGGTGACCAGATGTCCCGGTTTTATAGGGACAGTCCTGATTTTTGGGTCTTTTTCTTATATAGGCTCCTATTACCCCCATTCCCTGTCCCGAATTTTTGACATTTGCTGTCTGGTCACCCTACTCCAGCCTCTGCTTGAACCAAGTCAGAAGAAAGACTTATAAGAAAGCAATGAAAAGGTCATGGGAGACACACTTAACCCCTCCAGACAAGGGTGACAGGATTAAGGCAACTCCGCTAGCCTCATTTGCATAGAAGATGGGACAGGGCGGCACCTCCATTAGCATACAGACTGGAGAACAGAGATTCCAAGGCAAGAACTGCACTGAACTCTGGGACCAGAAAAACAGGGAAGCAATGCAGCATCGGGGAATCTCTGCTCCAGATGTTAATGAATCCACTCCTACAAATTCTCAATTACTGAGAGACAATTTACGCTCATTGATATATTTGCTTTTGACAAACAACTCTCTGTATAACTTTTCATGAGTGACTTACCCAAGTATTCGGATTCTAATATCTAAACTGTATTGTTAAATTTATTCCCCTAAATTTGAGTTATTGCTAATTATGTACTTCATTATCTTTGACTTTTAAAATGAACTTTGTATTTGTGGATAATCTGAGCACTAAACCCAGATGTACACACACTCTTTTCTTAACCTGTGTGTTATGTAATTTTTTTATCATTAGCTTTAATAAATCCTTTATTGGTATCCAAAATATTGATGCTGCCTAATTGCATTGTGACCTCCCTGGAAGGAACACCACCCATAACCAGGAATGGTCACTTCCTATTGTCTAGCTTGAACAAAACAACTTTGGTATACGCTCTTGAGCCATCAGTTTACACAAAAACAAATCTAGTGATCTCCCTTGGACCATTGTTGTTTCCCTACAAAACCCCCTACCCACGCTCAAGTAAGTGCTCTGATGCCTGGATCCAAAATCTGCATCAGTTCCATTGGGACTTCATCTTCTCCTGACTGATCGTGCTGGGGGCTCTGCCGGTCTCCAGCACTCCAGACCCTCAGCTACCACCATCACCTGGGAGCCCCAATCGATTCAAGCTTCATGCAGTGGTGAGAACCCAGCTCTGTCTCTCTCTCAGTATAGCCTTCTGACCCTGACTTGTATGATCAGTTATAGTTTTCTCAACCTGACTTTTATAATAAAAATTAAGTTAGATTTAATATTATAACTGTTTTGTTTGGCTCCCCTACGGTTATTACCGGTCAATAAATAACTTTCATGGTTAAGCTGGTTGCTTCGCTCTCCCTCTCCCCACGCCCCCTCACTGCCCATGGGTGTTTGTGGCTACCCCAGTTGTGCTGCAGCAATGCTCCTTCTCATACATAAACTAAAGAACCCCGCAGCACCCAAAAATCCTGTGGGGTTTGCTCATCAAGTGGGTTACTACCAGAACGACTGTAACGTGAAAGTGGAGACAGGGACGTGCTGAACCTGGGGCATATGAGGGTGGGAGCTTGGAGGTGCTGCTCAACACAGCCTGCTGAGTCCAGGGATATATAAGGGGTCAGCTTGGGAGTGCTGATTAACCCGGTCCTGTGTGTGTGTGCGTGCGCGCATCTGATTCTGGGGCTGGAAGAACCCAGCCCTGGGGAATCTAGGTCCTGCAGGATAGCTCCACTGGGAGCGGACTTGCAGCAGGGAGAAGTAGAGCACTCTATGAGAACACAGGTGACACAAGCAGTACATTGATAGAATTACAGAATTCCCCCCCCCCCCCCCCGAAGAGTAACCCTAATAAACGAGTGTACACCAAAGTAACGGGCAAAGCTGGTAACGGCAGGCAGAGACCGAGCCCATTGGCCCATCCGCACTCACCTCCCCTGCCATACCCAGCAGTGACTCTTGTCTGTCACCAGCGTGGCTGAGATCTGAATCCTGCACGTAAATCAGACCAGGGCCCTGGGCAGCCTGGGTGCCTGTGGATATTTGCCTTGTAGCTTCTGATCCCTGAGGGGTTAGTCCCCTGCTCACCCCAACGCTCGTTTAACCAGTTCCAGGAAAAATATTCAGCGCCTCATGCTCTCCTACCCCATGGGGCAGAGGGGCTACCATTGCTTGTATCTCTTACCATCCCTGTGACCAGTTACTGCATCGAGTACAATTCCCTTCCTGATGCCGTGAATGAGGGATTCCACTGATTGATTCTGTAAGGATAAGGCCCTTTCCTGTACCCATATTGTGAGGCCTACGGCCTTTGTCTGCAGCTATATTTCGAGAGCAGGAGCTATGAGCTAAGAAGCAGGAAGTCACATCACCACATTCCATCTAAATTGCATTAAATCAATGTAGTATCAGGCTGTTAAAAAGGAGACCCTGTCCTAATAGCCCCCACTATCACCAGATAAAGAAACAGATCTTAAGATGGTTAAAGAAAACTGAGTTTGGTAGCATTCCAAACCACTTATCAATAGTTGTGGTTGTGAAATCCTCATTTCTTTATTGTTTTGTCTCTATGGTCCCCACTTCCCTATTGTTTGTCTGTATGATCTCTGTCTGGTTCTTTGATTGTTTCTGTCTGTTACATAATTGATTTTGGTAGGTGTAAATTAATTAAGGGAGTGGGGTATGATTCGATGGAGAATTTTGTTACAATGTTAGGATTGGTTAGTAAAATTTTAGTAAAATGATTCGTTAAGGTACAGCTAAGTGCACAAGGGCATCGAATGTTACAGGATTGTACAGCCATTCTAGATATATGGATCCTTTGGAAGGGGTAGCTGTAAAAGCATGAAGCTAGTACGCCCCAAAGGCTCAGATACAACAAGGTAATAAAATTAAAACAAAATTTATTTATGTATTTAAATCAGTCAGCACTGAGCTCAAATTACAATAGTGCAATAGAAACAGGAACTGTTACAGTGTCACCCTGAGATGCGATTGTCAAGCTACGAGCAACTGTTAATATTTCCCATGATTATTTGGTATTAAGAATATGAATTCCATGGCACAATGATGTCCCTCTGCACAATGTTAATAAAGTTTAGGATGAAGAGCTCTGAGTAATAGAAATAATATTTTTAAAAGGAACTAATTTAAAGGCATGAGACTGCACAGACTGGATTCCCAGGGGAGTCAAACGCAGGGGACCAGGCACCCTGGCTAAGACACATTTATGAAGCGCTGGGCGGCTTTACACAGACATAGAAACTGTGAACTGGATTCTTTTAAACACTAAAAGTAAGTACCTGTGACAATGATATTTTTTCGTGGGGGGACTGTAAATATTTCCCTGGATCAAGTCTTCATTAGCAGCTGGATGCACTGGGCCTTTAAGGACACGGCTCTGGGAAATGGGAGCTGAGATCCTGGCAAGGGGGCAGGAAAAGCCCCTCTGCCCCACCCCCCTTATTTTTGCAACCACTGCAGCTGGCTCACCCCATCTGGGGGTGTTTTACCCCCCCTGCACCCCGGCTCCCACCCTCCTCTGTCCCCCCACATGCCTCTGTCCCAGCCCCAGCACGGCCCGGCCGGGCTCCCCCCGCCCCGCACACACCGGGAGCTGGCGGCAGTTGCCCCGGGCAGGGAATCGCAGCCAGCTCCGCTGGGAGCAGCCCGGGGGTGACGGGGGGGGGTATCTCTCTTACCGTCCCTGCGAGCGGGGTGAAACTACACAAACAGCTCTCGCTCCCAATTCCCTACTTGGGTGTACTGAGCATGCGCACCCAAACTGAGCATGCCCAGTACCCTTCGCTGTAGCCACTGCCCTCTCTCTGCCCTTACTTCTGCTTACGATTTGCTGCCTCCTCTTTGGAGGAGTTAAAAGGATTAAGGGGGCAAAGTGCAGCGCGGAGCTGTCAGGGTCTGAGCAGGAGACAGTAATTTACTGGCGGGGAGGCTCAAGCTACTGTAGCGAGCGGCAGAAGAGGGGCTGAAGGGGAAAACTAGTGGGTGGGAGCTGGGGTTAAGCCCGGGGGGGGGGGGTGTGGAGACGCTGCCAGACCCCGTGCTGGGACAAAGCCCCCGCTTAGGGAGGGGAGAGGGGGGAACAGTGACCCCGTGGGATGAGCCACCCACTGTGCTCGCTAATCTAGGGGTGTCGGGGGTGCAGAAGCTGTTTTCATTCTGCCCACTGGATGCTGCATGTCAGCTCCGGAGCAGGGGGCTGGTTCCTGGGACTGGGGTCTTAAAGGCACAGGTCTCCAATTACTAGCCTATCAAAGTTTAATCACCGCAGCTCCTCTCTATCCTATACAAGTGTTGCAGGGCCAGGGCCAGGGCTGTCCGGGGCAGGGGCAAGTGGGGCAATTTTCCACGGGGGCCCCCACGAGTATGTCGGAGGCTGCCCCCGCCTCTTGTCATCCCCCAAGCCCCTGTGCTACCCCCCTGCCCAGCACCCCTCTGACTTCCTACGCCCAGTGCCACACCACCCAGAGACCCCCACAAACCCCCATGCCCAGTGCCCTCCCACAGACCACTCCCCCACCCACTCAGAATCCCCCCACAGATCCTCTCACTGCCCAGTGCCCCCTAGCTGGAGACCCCCCACAGCCCTCCCACAACTGCACAGTGCCCTGCACCTCCCCGCCCAGAGCTCCCCCACAGATTCCCTCACTGCCCAGTAACCCCACCGCCCCACTGCCACAACTGCACAGTGCCCCGCACAGACCCCCCACACTTCCCAGCACCCCGACACACACTGATCTCCCCCACTGCACAGCTCCCCAACACACACAGATCTCCCCAACCCACACTGCACAGCACCCCCCCCAGACCCACTAGAGACCTACTCTCCCACACCCTAACCCCCAGCCACAATAGCTATACAGGTGTGACGACACGTATAGAAACTCTCCCGTTTTGCAACTGGGTGTGGTTTCTGTCGCTACACCCGACCCGACCCGCCAGCGACGCGACCCCCCTAGGCTAGGAGCCAGAGCGGGACCTGCCTGCTGGATGCTTCCTGGGAGCCGCTCCAGGTAAGCACTGCTGGGTTCACCTGGCCCCCTGGCAGGTCCCTCTAGGGGGGACTCCCCTCAGACCCACTGCCCTCAGCCCCCACCCTGACCCTGTTCCCTCTGCCTCCCCAACAGTTGCTCCCCTCCCCTGATCATCTCACCTGACCCACTGCCCTCATCCCCCACCCTGACTCTGTTCCCTTAGCCTCCCCAGCAGTGTCCCCCTTGTGCCCTCCACCCTCAATCCACCGCCCTCAGTCCCTGCCCCTGTTCCAACAGCCTCCCCCACAGTCCTTCCCCTCCCCTCCCTCCGATCATCTCACCCTGCATGGATGTGGAAATCTGTCCCTGATTCCAGGCTGTCCTTAGCCCCTGGGGCAAAAGATCAGCAGAGGTTTCCAAAGGGAAGTTTGCAGCCTTTGCTCAGACCCAAACATTTTCACTTAAATAAATAAATAAATAAATAAATACCCAAACCCATCCTGACACCCATCTGCTCTGTCCAGATTTGCTGTTATCCCTGTTGAGGCCAAAGTGGTTTGAAAAATTAAAAATCCTTGACACCATTGTGTTGCTTCCCCCTGTGTTGCTTGTTAATCTGACGGACCTGCCGATAATGAATAAAGATGAATGCCCTGGGAGCAATGTGTCAGGCAGACAGTTTGTCAAGTAGGAATGTGAATGCTGAAGCCCTCACAAAATGCAGAGGCTTTTCTTAACCTGAGAACTGAAAAAGAGCCAGGTACCCTGCATGGGTTTGAAAGTGACAAGAGCCCAGCGACTGACCAGAGCAGCATCAGGATTAAAGGGACGAGGAGGGTCTGTGTCATGAAGTCTGCGTTTCCACTGAGGACTCTTCCATTGCCAGGGTAGCGTTGGCGCAGGTCTGCCGCCCGGCACAGCAATGCTGAGAGGTGCCAGTGTAGACCCAACCCACTGCCCTCAGACCCCACCCTGACCCTGTTCCCTCAGCCTCCCCGGCTGTCCCCCCTGTACCTCCCACCCTGAACCCACTGCCCTCAGTCCCTGCCCTACCCCAAATCTCTTCTTCAGCCTCTCCCGTCATCCCACCCCCATCGCTCCCCCTGCTGTCCCACCCCCTCCACTTCCCCCCATTCCAGTCCTGCTCCCCTCTGTCTCATCCCCTCCAGACCCTGTCCCTCTCCCCAACCCCCCGACCCTCCCCAGCCCAGCCCCATTGTCTCCCCCGCCCCGCCCCACTCTACGCAGCTTTTTACCCTGTCCCATTCATACTCCCCTCAGCCCCTACCCTGCTAACCCCATCCCAGTCCTGTCCCATCCCCCTTAGCCCGCCAGACTCCCCCAGTCCCAGTCCTGTCCCCCTCAGTTCCTCCACCCTGCTTCCCCTGGTCCATCCCCACACACCCACCGACTTCCTCGACCTCCCTCCCCCCACTCCCACCGCCTGGACTCACCCCCGTCCCACTCAGGACATGCAGGAAAAAGAAGCAATCGGCTTAAATTGTAGCAAGGAGATTTAGGTTAGACATTAGGAAAAACTTCCTAACTGTAAAGGTAGCTAAGCACTGGACAAATTACCTAGAGAGGTTATGGAATAGCAGTCATTGGGGTTTTTTAAGAGGTTAGACAAACACCTGTCAAGGATGGTCTAGTGTTGTTATTATTCAGTCCTGCCTCAGTGCAGGGGTTTGACTAGGTGACCTGTTGATGTCCCTTCCACTCCTACATTTCTGTGATTCACACTGAATTGCCTTGTGCCACTGTCTAGTAGTAGTGGCACACAGTTCTCTGACATGCAGGTTTATAAAATTGCAGTTAATATACAGTTTTGAGCATAGCAGTTTTAAAGCTCTGCATGTTCAGACCAACTGAGCTGAAAATTGTGATCTATAGTATTCAAAACTATTAAGATGTGGGCTGAAATAAAATCAGCATGAATTGCTCAACAATATCAATGGAATCAGTATTGCGCTACTATATATTGTAAAACATTACAGTGAAATCTTGCAAGAATTACATTGCACGCCGCCTTGCCCAAGTGGTAACTAAGCATAACATCTTCCTGTTTCAACATTCTTAACTTGTATCCCATAACTCCTAAAAATTGTTTTTTTTTTTCAAAAACTAAATACTGCTGAGTTATGAGTTTTAACAAGTTTTTTTTCTTTTAAACCACAGCACTGAATGTTATTCTAAACTTGTTTTCCAAATATTCTTAAACTCTCAGTTTATCCCCCGCTGATGTTCACTGTGAAAAGTATTGCAGGTCTAATAATAATATTTGGCACTTTTGTAATTCACTGTCCAACCTGTGTTTTGTGCCCTCCTCTGATGGATTTTTACAGGATAACTGTATAGCTACCAGCTAAGGGAGTTATATCTTGAACTCAAGTAGTAGAAGCTCATGCTTTTAAATCTGGATGGCTCGGGTTCAATCTTTGGTGACTAGCTGTGATGGAGGTTGCTACACTTATAATCCCTTTAATCAGAGGTTCTGAATATGCTTTGTTGTAGGCAGAACTAGCCTAGAGTTAAGCAACCAAAAATTTAGAATGGGAAGTGTTGAAATGTTGGGAAGCCTTATAATTTTGCCAGTCTGGAACGAACATCCCATCTGAGGGATGGGGCGGGGATAGAGGAGAGTGAGACAGGACCAGGAAACTAGGACAAGGAATCCAGAGCGGTAGTGGGGGGCAGTTGAAATCAGATGAGGAGCTGGGGCGGGTTAGACAGCAATAGGATAGACATAGACTGGAGGGGACGGGGAAGAAGGGTCTTTGACTACTAGAGACCACTCCATTCAAGAGCCTGGAATAGACCCAGGATTCCTGAGTTTCACAGTTCCTCTTCTGTGAGCAGATATCTGTGAAACGCAGTGGCAAAGAAAGTGTCTCATCCCTCTATAGAGCTTATTTATCACATATAGGATGACAACCTACTCCCTCTGCCATCACTTACTCCATTAGCTCAAGTGGCAGAAGTCTGTGCAGTGGATCTAAAGGTTCATCGGCAGGGTTGGAGCCATGCGAGTTTCACGATGATTCCACATGCCAGAATTTCTGGGGCAGTTCGGTTTTGATTTTTACAAAAAAACCTGGGGAAATGCATACAGAAATAGGGTGACCAGATGCCTAAATAGGGGAATCTCAAGCAGGAGTAGAGAGGTTATTTTATCTCTGTATTTGGCACTGGTGCAACCACTGCTGGAATACTGTGTGCAGTTCTGGTGTGCACAGTTTAAGAAGGATATTGATAAATTGTTGAGTGTTCAGAGAAGAGTCACAAGACTGATTAAAGGATTATAAAACATGCCTTATAGCGATCGACTCAAGGACCTCAATCTATTTTGCTTACCAAAATAAGGTTAAGAAGTGACTTGGTTATAGACTGTAAGTATCTACATGGGGAACAAATAGTTAATAATGGGCACTTCATTCTAGCAGAGAAAGGTAGAGCATGAGCCAACGGTTGGAAGTTGCAGCTAGACAAATTCAGGCTGGATATCAGGCATACCTTTTCGATGGTGAGAGTAATTAACGATTAACAATATACTAAGGGTCATGGTCTTTTTCTAAAAGCTTTTTCTAAAAGCTATCCTCTAGGAATTATTTTGGGAAAGTTCTATGTCTGTGCTATACAGGCGGTGAGACCAGGTGATCACCGGATCCCTTCTGGCTTTATAATCTCAGAACTAGGTACATCAATTCACATGCAAAATTCTCATTGAATTCAATAGGTGTCCTTGCCCTGTGGCTTGTGGTGTGGGCTGCAGCAGGGGCCGTACAACCCCTCTCGCAGCTTCCTAGGGCCCCCTCTCATGGCTCTGTGCACCTGTGTCTGTCATTGTCGTCCTGTCCCCTCCTGCCGCCCCGCTCACCCAATGTGTCCTGATATTTCACTCTTGCGATCTGGTCACCCTAGTGTTCGGTCGGGACGCGGGACAAAGGAGGAAATATCGGGACAGTCCCGATAAAATCGGGACCTCTGGTCACCCTAACCTATTGGATGATTGAGGTACGCTGTTTCACTTTTTTGTGTGTGAATCTGTGAAAAGGGAGGTAAGGTTTGGGGGTACAGAGCATGCCTCTGAACCCAAGGTGATACCAGAATCGCCACTTCCACTTTTTTCACTGACTTCCTCCTTGCTTATTTCCAATGATGTGGCTGCTCATGCACCTGTCACTGGTCCATGAGGTTGCGAATCAGGAGGGAGGGGGTTTGTGGTCAAAAACACTCACGATCTGCTTCCTCCTGGCTAATGTGCCAAATTGATCTATTGGACGATTGTTATATCCTGAATAGTGGTGACTGGGAATGTGGGGGAGGGAGGGCGGGGAGTGTAGCAGATGCCAATTTGAGGTGAATATTCTCTTGGCCAGATTCTACTGGGTTTGTGGTGCTTTGTGCTATGGACTGGAGCAAAGTGGCTGGTGAATAACCAAGAATCTGGTTAATAATTATTCTCTAAATTCAGCTTTTTTCTTTCTCTCTCTCTGAATTATCACTAATTCAAAACAGTAGTGTGCAAGTTGACTGGATAATGGTAATAGAATAATCTCTTGTTAAAGCATTGTAAACCCTACTACCTGATAACACTTACTATACATAATACAATAAATCCGACAGAAACAAAACCTAGGAAAGTTTGTTTTCTGTGTCTTATTGAAAGTTTTCCAGTAATCTCCTCTTGCTTCAGAATGCCTCGTGTCTCACCCATACTGTTTGCAATAGGATTCAACCTGTGGCTTAGCTGATGACTCTTTACTGCTTCCTGAAGAGCTGGGAGCTCAATATTCATCTCAGATACTATATGCAGAAGCACAACTCTGTATATATGGGAGGAATTATTGACCTTGTGCATATGTAATGGTGTTTGGTGTTTGTAAGACAAGGTATAATAATCACACTTCCCAAATTGCAATGAACTGTGGAAAAGTTCCTGTTTGCTGTGCGAGATGTTACTTGTACCTAGATGCACTACCCTTCCCCACCCCCAGCCCTACGCATGCTGGCTTGGGAATATCACTGCTGTAGTGTCAGCTTTTAAGAAAGCTTCACAGGCACCACTTCTAGTATTACGGTAAGTTAAAACAAGCTACAGTACATTGGGACATTAATACTCTATTACAGTGTTTGCATTAGCATATTAAAAGCAATAACACTTAACAGACCAGTATATCAAGGACATTACTAGCACACTTTCCCCCACCAATACCTAGTAGTTGCACTGTTATCTCCCATAGCTACTTACATTGCAGCTTTCTTTGTTAAAACTAAATTGGGAAGAAAGACTACTGATTCAGAACTTGTTTAATGGTTACGTTATTGCCAAAGGGGGTGTAGTAAGTGAAGGCCCTGATAAAGGCCCAGTATCAGGCCTGAACTAAAATAATGGTCAAGACTTTGCTAACATAAAGCAAAGTTAAGCTGTGAGCCAGAGGCAGGCCCTGCTCACAGAAGCTGGCAAGGAAAGAACTGATGCTGCAAAAAGAGACATACCTAAAAGGTACTGGACACCAGATATCAGAACACACACTATACTGGAACATTCCACAGATAACATGGAACAGGCCGACCCATCCCAATGACAGGGGCAAAAGGGTAATATGATGGATAGAGTTGTTTTGATCGAACCAACATGTACAAGGTGAGAGGCGGCACCTTACTACGTAGAGGGGTTGTACCTTGCTGCGTAGAGGGGTTGCACCTCAATACGTCAGGAGTGATGTGTAATTTGTTTGTACCTGTCTATAAGAATGTATCCCTGGGGTAGTGTCTTTGTGCAGCCGAGGGGGCAGTGGAAAGTCCCGCCACTGACTGAGCTGAGTCAATTGCTGAGAGGAACTTTCTCGTAGTATGCCCGGTAGACTAAGTAATCTACGGGGAACTGCAATTGTGTCAGGGTCGCAATAAACCTGGCCGAGGTGCCTTCGTACCTTACTAGAGTCTGTGGTCATTGGGGGTTCTCATCGGGTTTGCGGTGTCAACTATCTGCAGAGCTGGGGCCGTACACAGAGGGAACACACGCACGCAGCCGAGTGATATCAACATAGGAGCAACCAGAGCACCACACCGGTAGCATCTGACAACAGGGGGTAGTGGGGTGTAGGCTTGGAGGGAGGAAGGTTTCTATGATGTAGGCAATATCAGGTGTTTTATCCAAAACCAGAATATGAATGGTGCTGGTCTTCTTGGTCTTCTTATTGATAAAGGGATTGGCCTCAAATACCGGGTTGTAGGACTCTTCCATGGTGTAGTTTTCATCTTGGGTGGCCTGGTCCTAATTATATTAAAACATGTACTTTAGTCTCTGTAATTATCTGTTATATCTCTGTAGCTCTTTATGAAGGCAGGAGTAAAATAAAAGTAGCTGCAATAGTTCCACAGTTAACTAAAACTGAAAATTTACATAATTGAAATCAGACGCCTAATCTTAATTTTTGCTTAATAAATAAGTCCATAAGAAAACTCTATTGGGAAACTGCTACAGTTTACTAAGAAAGTGCACTTCTCCTATATAGGTTTCAGAGTAGCAGCCGTGTTAGTCTGTATCCGCAAAAAGAAGAACAGGAGTACTTGTGGCACCTTAGAGACTAACAAATAACTTCAAAAGTTTTTTTTCTCTTAATTAATTGGCCTCTCAGAGTTGGTAAGACAACTCCCACCTGTTTATGCTCTCTGTATGTGTGTATATATATCTCCTCATTATATGTTCCATTCTATATGCATCCGAAGAAGTGGGCTGTAGCCCATGAAAGCTTATGCTCTAATAAATTTGTTAGTCTCTAAAGTGCCACAAATACTCCTGTTCTTCTTTCTCCTATACAGGTCATAAGGATCCTGTCTGTCTGAATACTGGCTGCTCTTTCTTTCTCTGATCTGCAGAGTGACTGATGCTTTTTAGACATCAGTCGTGGGTACAGAAGGGTTACATTGCACCTTCTCTCTTGGCCCCAGCTACTGTTCTCCCTCCTTGTTGCATTGATAGTGGGTGGGTGTGTCTCACCTCTTTTTTAATCATATATGCTAGGGACAGTCTTGTCCTCTTCTCCTCTCCTGATGTCAGTGTAGATGCAGGCAGTGCAAAATGTACTACAGTCATATAGTATCTCAAATGCACAGCTGCATGTCAATGATCTGAGGTTTGAAGAACAATGTGGAACTAGCTATTCTTCTTCGAGTGATTGCTCCTGTGTATTCCACAGTAGGTGTGCGTGCTCGCCACGTGCACCGGTGCCAGAAGTTTTTCCCTTAGCAGTACGCATAGTGGGGGAGCACCGCTGCGACCCCTGGAGTGGCGCCTCTATAGCGCGCTATAAGGGGAGCTGCACACTCCCCCTACCCTCAGTTCTTTCTTGCCGCCAGTGAAGGTAGTGGGAACTTTGTGCTCCAGTCTTGCTGTAGCCCTTGCAGTAGCCTTGGTAGTACTCATCTTCCCCTTAGTTGGATAACTTCTTTAGTTTGTTCCCCGGTGCCCCCGGCTTCAAGTCGTGTGACTCCTGTCACACTTCTATGCCAAGAAGCGACTTGCACACTCAGTGTCTTCGCTGCTTGGGCGAGACTCACGTAACCGATCACTGTGAGATCTGTCGGTTGTTCAAGCCTCGAACGAAACGTGAGAGAGATATCCCGTTCCAGCCCTGCTGATGGAATCTGCGTTGGCCCCAGCACTGGCATGCCGATCGGATTCGGCACCAGGTGCCTCATCCTTGGTGCGGAGTGAGGCGCCTTCCACCAGTGGGCACCGCTCACCTGCTAAGAAGCAAGGGAAGACTCAGCGGCGCCGACAAAAGGACAGGGCTGAGGCCGGACTTGAGTTGGGCAGCCCACGATCCCTCCCGGGACCCAGACCTCCGACTGGCGCCGAGTGGAGTAGTCCGGTCCCGTCCACGCATGCCTCTCCCGCAGTGAGAATGCCGTCGATGCCAGAGGCTGCACAGGCTGTGCATGACATCCTTTCCCTCCCGGTGCCGGGTGCGCCACCCGAGATGGGCCCCCGGTATGAGGGAAGTGGCCATTGGGAGCACATCAGCCCTCTAAAGCAAAAGACAGCCCGCACTCCGAGAACCATGTGCCAAGGTCCTCACATAGCTTGCGTCAGTCCTCCACTCCGATCAGACCAGCTGATTTGCCTGTGCAGGAGCCTCGAAGGTTCTCCACTCCCCATTGGGAGCGCAGGCACCGAGACAAGCGGCATCGACGCTCCTCTTTGGATAGGAGCTAGAGGAGCAGATTCTGATGCCATCGTTATGGACGCTCAGGCTCAAGTGCCCGCTCCGCTAGACATCATAGACGGAGCTCTCCTCGGGCTTTAACGGCACCGAAGCCTCGAAGCTATGATCGCCGGGATGACTATGAAAGCAGCACTTCGGTGGACTGCCACTCCTAATCGTCATCAAGGTCCAGATCTCGAGGTCGGCACCGGTACGACCGTAGACGCTCCAGTCGCTCCTACGGCACCGTGCGGTCAACGGTGACCTCTGCCTCGGCACCCAGCCACCCGTCCCCGAGCCCTGGTAGCCGGAGAGGCCCCCTCGCCAGCACCGGAGGAGAGCATAGTGGCACCTCCGTCCGTTGTACAAGAGGTCTTTAAAGCTCACCAGGAGCTCCTCAAAAGGGTAGCCTTGAAGATGGAGAAGCTGTTGGACACCCTTTTCAATGTTCTGTCCTCCTTGGCACCGGGCCATGTGGCCTTACCCCTTCACCAAGGTGTGGCCAACATATCGACTGCCCTGTGGCAGACCCCAGCTTCCTTGGTGCCCATTTCCAAGAAAGCAGAAAAAAAGTACTTTGTTCCGGCTAAGGGACATGACTACCTGTACTCCCACCCAGCGCCTAACTCCCTGGTGGTGGAGTCAGTCAACCATCGGGAACACCATGGCCAGCCTGCACCCACCCCCAAGGACAAAGACACCAAGAGACTTGATTCTTTTGGCAGGAAAGTTTATTCTTCTGTGAGCTTTGAACTTCGGGTGGTGCTAAAATTTGCCATATAATGATGGTCTCTTCATATAGTGGTAGAAAGACATACAATATTTGTGGTGTTTTAGGGCACTGGCTCTCAACCAGGAGTGCACATACCACTGCGGGTACACCAAGGTCTTCCAGGGGGTACATTAAATCATCTAGATTAGGGTTACCATATTTTAAGTGTCCAAAAAGAGGACACTCCACGGGCCCCGGCCCCGACCCAACTCCTCCCCTTCCCCACCCCTTGCCCCAGCCCCGCTCCAACTCTGCCTCTTCCGCTGAAGGCTTTGCCCCCCGCCCCTCCCCCTCCCCTGCTTCCCGCAAACATTTGATTCGCGGGAAGCCTGAAGCAGCAGGCAAGCTGGGGTGGGGGGGCACGGCCCAATCCGGCCCCCCCCGGTGTCCGGCCAGCCCAGAGGCTCTGGCCCCGGCGTCTCCTGCCCGGCTTGGCTTGGGCCCTGCGGCGCCGGTCCCCGGCCAAGCACCACCGGCCCTGCCCGGCCCCCGGCCCCACCCAAGCACCCCCGGCCCGAGCACCACCGCCCCCATCCAAGCACTCCCGGCCCAGCACTGGCTCCCGGCTGAGCACCCCCGGCTCCACACTGCCGGCCCCTGGCTCTGTACCGCTGGCCCCAGCCCGGCCCCCGGCCCCGCACCGCCAGGCCCGGCCGAGCACCGCCGGCCCGGGCCCTAGACCTGCACCACCGCCCCCGGCCGAGCACCGCCCAGCCCCGCACCGCCAGCTCCGCCGAGCACCCCCGGCCCGGCCCCGGCTCCCGGCCGAGCAGCCCCGGCTCCGCACCACCGGCCGCTGTCCCCGGCTGAGCACCCCCGTCCCCGCACCACCGGCCCCAGCTCCCAGCCGAGCACCGCCCGGCCCCGGACCTGGCCCCCGGCCGAGCACTGCTGGCCCCGGGCCCCGGCCCCGCACCACTGGCTCCGGCCCTGCACCGGCGGCTCCGGCTGAGCTCTGACGGCCCCAGCGGCACTGGACCCGGCCGAGCCCTACCGCTCCCTCCCTCTCTATTTTCCCGGACATGTCCGGCTTTTTGGGATTTCCTCCCGGACGGGGATTTTAAGGCCCAAAAAGCCGGACATGTCCGGGAAAATCCAGACATATGGTAACCCTAATCTAGATATTTGCCTAGTTTTAAAACAGGCTACAGAAAGCAGTAGCAAAGTCAGTACAAACTAAAATTTCATAGAGTGACTTGCTTATACTTATTTATATGCTATACGCTGAAAAATAAGTACAATATTTATATTCCAATTGATTTACTTTAGAATTATATGGTAAAATGAGAAAGTAAGCAATTTTTCAGTAATAGTGTGCTGTGACACTTTTGTATATTTATGTCTGATTTTGTAAGCAAGTAGTCTTTAAGTGAGGCAAAACTTGGGGGTATGCAAGACAAATCAGACTCCTGAAAGGGATACAGTAGTCTGGAAAGGTTGAGTGCCACTATTCTGGGTGATAGAGTTTATTTCTTTACTGAGTGTGGCATGTCTGGTCGTGGCAAGGCATAGTTCAGTTAAATCATATTGCACGTATATTTTGATGTGTAGTTGAGGGACACTTCCTTTATTTCTGACACAATCTATAAAAAGTATAATGATTAAAGTTAAAAATGAACTTCAGTTTCTTCTTCGGGTATGTGTCTGTATGAATCCCACTGTAGGTGCATATGTGCCTTATGAGTGAGGTTTGTTTTTTTTTGAACAGCATTGTCTGGGGGTGCACATGCACCCTATATCTCCTTAGGCTCCCGCGTGAGGGCATAACGGGTAGAGTGGGTGAAATTTATTTCTCCCCTTGCAGTTCCCTCTTATCAACCATGATAGTGAGACAAAACCTGGCGAATGTCTGACACACTGCTTTCTCTGATCCTCAAAGGCCTATTCTCAACTAGTTTGCTGGGGGAAAAAATCTCTTTTCACCCTCCTTATCCCTTTAATTTCTTTAATTTGGATGTTCAAAAAAAAATACAACCTCCCCCACACCCCACCCCGATAGAGGCGGGACAAGATGCTTCATGACAAACAGACTCTAAACCTTCATGGTTTGAAACCTGCCTGACGTGCGAGAGACTCATCCCCCTTGGTCATTGGGCAGAGCTGATGCCTGTTCTCTCTGGGGGAGGGTTAGATCCTTAATAAATGTTCAATTTCTAAATCCTCTTCAGGGATTCACAAATTGAGGGCCATGCAGCTGAAACTGTACCTGCTTAAGCAATGTATGTGCATCATCTCAGACCTGGCCTGCCCCAGGCCCCCTGAATCTCTGGGCGGCCCTGGAATGTCTCACTATAAAACACTGGAAAGCTGTAAAAAAGTTGGAGGCTACTATATACTGGCATTGATCTATGTGCAGACCTCTCATGGACATCACTGGTTTTGTGCAAAAATTTAGGATAGAATGTTAAAGACTTTTTTTTTAAAGAGAGAAATACTTTAGTGCACTCTTTTATACACAAAGTGTACTCATTTCCCTGAGACCCAGAAGTGTAACAGATACTATGGATCATATACAGCAGGGGTCGGCAACCTTTCAGAAGTGGTGTGCCGAGTCTTCATTTATTCACTCTAATTTAAGGTTTCGCATGCCAGCAATACATGTTAACGTTTTTAGAAGGTCTCTTTCTATAAGTCTATAATATATAACTAAACTATTGCTTTATATAAAGTAAATAAGGTTTTTAAAATGTTTAAGAAGCTTCATTTAAAATTAAATTAAAATGCAGAGCCACCCCCCCCCCCCCCCCGGACTGGTGGCCACGACCAAGCAGTGTTAGTGCTTCTGAAAATCAGCTTGTGTGCCGCTTTCGGCACATGTGCCATAGGTTGCCTACACTACCCCTGAGATACAGTATCTAAACTGTGCTTAGTGCAGTTTGTGAAGGAAAGAGGGGTAAAGGTGCTTTAAGGTTTGAGTTATGTCTCCTGTGTCTCACTGCTGACTAGCTGCAGACCTAGTGCTCAGAATTAAGGAATGTTCTCAGGGCTAGCTACATAACTCTATACTAGTTTTCAATGGTCTGCTAAATGCTTCAGACATGCCACCTTTTCACTTAGCTATATCCTGAATAGCAGGGCCGCCCAGAGGATTCAGGAGGCTTGGGGCAAAGCAATTTAGGGGGCCCCTTCCATAAATAAAAGTTGCAATACTACAGTAACATGTATTTGGAAATGTAAAAAATAACCAGTGAAATACATTCAAAAATTAATTTGTAATAATTTGAAAAAATACTAAATACATTATTTAAAAACATTACATGCTTTAATGGTATGTATACATTTGCAATTACATAATGGGCTGTTGCTGGGTGATGGTGATGGTTGGGATGGGGTTGGGGAGGTGCCCGGCCCCTCCCTTAAAATGCTTCTTACCCCCTCTCCCAGAGCCTCAGCGCACCACATCCAGGACGCCGGGGGATGGGATGGGGGAGGACGGAGGCGGGGGGAGCCTCCGACATACTTGGGGTCTGTGGGGCCCCCGGGGCCTGGGGCAAATTGCCCCCCCCGGGCGGCCCTGCTGAATAGTGGTGACTGGGAATGGGGTGGGGGGCGGGGAGTGTAGCAGATACCAATTTGAGGTGAGTATTCTCTTGGCCAGATTCTACTGGGTTTATGGTGCTTTGTGCTATGGACTGGAGCAAAGTGGCTGGTGAATAACCAAGAAGCTGGTTAATAATTATTCTCTAAATTCAGCTTTCTTCTTTCTCTCTCTCTGAATTATCACTAATTCAAAACAGTAGTGTGCAAGTTGACTGGATAATGGTAATAGCATAATCTCTTGTTATAAAATTGTAAACCTTACTACCTGATTTTTAGATTAAACACTTACTATACATAATACAATCAATCCCTGATGTTAGAACCAGGTTATGCTGCTGCTGTAGAGGACTCGTCACCCAGCAGCTGGGGGCCACCATGTGGGCTCGTCAGGGCTGCTGGCCACGGGGCCAATGGGTGTGGGTGGTAGGGTGACCAGATGTCCCGATTTTATAGGGAAAGTCCCGATTTTGGGATCTTTTTCTTATATAGGCTCCTATTACACCCCACCCCCGTCCCGATTTTTCACACTTGCTGTCTGGTCACCCTAGTGGGTGGAATCTCGGGAGTCACGACCCAGGGATCTGCTCCACTCCCCAGCTCTGCTCCAGCTCTGAGCTGTCTCCACTGCCTGGGACCTGTGGGGCCCCACCTGCCTCCTCAGGGAAAGAATCACCTGGGACTGGTGCAGAGCCTGGGCCAGTCTCAGCCAGTGACAGGGGAAGGGGTGGGGTGGAGGCTGAGTTGGGTCCTGCCAGGCATGTGGGTCCTGAGGGAGCCTGGCCCGGGTAGGCTCTGCTCCTTCTCCAGCCTGGCTGATTGCACCCCCAAGGGGCCGGAGTTATCCTGCCCCAGGACCAGCTCTGGCTGAGCTGCCGACTCAGCCTGGCAGACACAGTCACCTCCCATCAGGGCCGGCTATTGTGGCTGGGGGTTAGGGTGTGAGAGAGTAGGTCTCTAATGGGTCTGGGCAGGGGTGCTGTGCAGTGGGGGGTGGGGAGATCTGTGCGTGTTTGGGTGCTGTGCAGTGGGGGAGATGTGCATGTGTCGGGTGCTGGGAAGTGTGGGGGGTCTGTGTGGGACACTGTGCAGTTGTGGCAGTGGGGCAGTGGGGGGCACTGGGCAGTGAGGGAATCTGTGGGGGGGGCTCTGGGCGGAGAGGTGCAGGGCACTGTGAAGTTGTGGGAGGGCTGTGGGGGGGGGGTCTCCAGCTAGGGGGTTCTGGGCCGTGAGAGGATCTGTGAGGGAGTTCTGAGTGGGTGGGGGAGTGGGCAGTGGGAGGGCACTGGGCATGCGTGTTTGTGGGGGTCTCTGGGTGGTGTGGCACTGGGCGTAGGGAGTCAGAGGGGTGCTGGGCGGGGGGGGTTAGCATGCTGCAGCATGGTACTGCCCCGAAGGGGAAGAAGCATGATGGGAGCGCAGGGCCAGGCTGGCCAGTGTGTGTCTGGCAGCTCCCTGTTTGTAAACAGTGCCCTTGTACTGCGCTGGGTGGAACGGGGCTGTCCCTGCCATGCCATGACCCATCTCATCTCCTATTGCCCTCGGCCAGCCAGTCGCTCTGAGGACTCTGCCCCCCTGCCCCACGTCCCCATTTCCCCCATGGGGGATCACAAATATGTTTAGCACCAGGCCCACAAAAGGTTAATCCAGCCGTTTTTGGGGTGCAGGCTCTGGGATGGAGTTGGGGTACAGGAGAGTTGCAGGCTATGGGGAGTTTGAGTGAGGGGTGTAGGCAGGGCCGGCTTTAGGCCGATTCAGCCGATTCGGCTGAATTGGGCCCCGCGCCAAGAGGGCCCCGCGCTGCAGCTGTCCGCCCCGCCCCCAGCTCACTTCCCCCTCCTCCACGCCCCGCCCCCTCCCCTGCTTCCCACGAATCAGGGATTCGCGGGAAGTCTGAGACAAAGCAGGGGCGGGCCAGCAGCATGAGGTAAGCTGGGGTGGGTGCGGGAGAAGGGCTCCAGCCCGGGTCCCGGTCCCGGCCCGGTCCCCGCGGCTCGGGTCCCCCCCCCCCGGAGCGGCTTCCACGGCGCGGCTCGGGTCCCCCCATCCCCCCCGCGGCGCGGCTCGGGTCCCCCCATCCCCCCCGCGGCGCGGCTCGGCTCCCCCCCCCCGTGGCGCGGCTCGGCTCCCCCCCCGTCCCCGCGGCGCGGCTCGGCTCCCCCCCCCGTCCCCGCGGCGTGGCTCGGCTCCCCCCCCGTCCCCGTCCCCCCCGCGGCGCGGCGGGGCTCGGCTCCCCCAGTCCCCCGTCCCCCCCCGCGGCGCGGCTCGGGTCCCCCCGTCCCCCCCGCGGCGCGGCTGGCGTCGTCCCCACGGCGCGGCGTGTCTTGGGTCCCCCCGTCCCGTCCCCCCCCGCGGCGCGGCTCGGGTCCTGGGGGCGGCTAGGATCCCCCCGTCCCCGCGGCGCCGGTCCCCCCCGTTCCCCGTCCCCCCGCGGCGCGGCTCGGGTCCCACCCGTCTTTCCCCCCCCCCCCGCAGCGCGGCTCGGTCCCCCCGTCCCGTCCCCCCCCGCGGCGCGGCTCGGGTCCTGGGGGCGGGGCTTGCAGCAAGCCCCGCCACCAGAAATCGGGCCCCGCTCTTGCTAAAGCCGACCCTGGGTGTAGGCTCTGACCTGGGGCAGGGGATTGGGGTACAGGAGGGGTTGCGGTACAGGAGGGGTTGCGGATATATGGGCTCTGGGAGGGAGTTAGCAACTCAGCACGTTATATAAGAGAAATGAGCTGCAGTGATTTCATATAGACATAAAAACTGATAAAAGACATTTTTACATATTCAAAATGTGAGAGGCAGAGTTTGAGGGGGGGAGGGGGTGTCTGTACAATATTTCACCGCATCAGTCTCTTGGCTGGAGCAGTAATGTAGCCCTGCGCAGGCCTGCCCAGAGGATTCAGTGTCCAGGAGTGGCCTCGGACAGCGTTGGAGCCACTGCACTGCAGCGCGCCAGGACCGCTCCTGGATGCGGCTTGCTGAGACACAGGGGCTTGGGGGAAGATGGAGGCGGGGGCAGCCTCCGACATACTCATGGGGGCACCTGTGGAAAATTGCCCCACTTGCCCCCGGGCAGCCCTGGCCCTGGCCCTGCAACAGTTGTATAGGATAGAGAGGAGCTGCGGTGATTAAGCTTTGATAGGCTAGGAATTGGAGACCTGTGCCTTTAAAACCCCTGTCCCAGGAACCCGCCCTCTGCTCCGGGGCTGACATGCAGCGTCCTGTGAGCAGAAAGAAAACCTCCTCTGCACCCCCGACACCCCTAGATTAGCGAGCACAGTGGGTGGCTCATCCCACAGGGTCACTGTTCCCCCCCTTCCCCGTCCCTAAGTGGGGGTTTTGTCCCTGCACGGGGTCTGGCAGCGTCTCCCCCCGGGCTTAACCCCGGCTCCCACACCCCACCCCTGACTTTTCCCCTTCAGCCCCTCTGCCGCTCGCTACAGTAGCTTGAGCCCCCCGGCCAGTAAATATCTGCCCCCTGCTCAGACCCTGACAGCCCCACCCCCGCTGCGCTTTGCCCCCTTAATCCTTTTAAACTCCTCCAAAGAGGAGGCAGCAAATCGTAAGCAGAAGTAAGGGCAGAGAGAGGGCAGTGGCTACAGCGAAGGGTACTGGGCATGCTCAGTTCGGGTGCGCATGCTCAGTACACCCAAGTAGGGAATTGGGAGCGAGAGCTGTTTGTGTAGGTTCACCGGCAGGGGGCTGAGGCAGAGGCAGCAGTGGCTGTTGTAGGTCAGGAGGGGGGAGGGGGGAGGGGGGAAGAAGGCACATGTGCTTTGCAGCCTTCCCCTCCCCTCCCCCCAGCACTCCCCTGGAGGAGACAGGGAGGGGGCTTCCGGTCCGGTGGGAGACAGGAATCTCTGCAGTGGACCTCACTCACCTTAGCAGCTGCTGGGTCTTTGGTGGTGAGTGTTTGACCCCGTGATTTCCCCATAGGTTTGTAATATTGGGTTGGTTTTGTGGTTTTCGGTGGTGTTGCTGTTTGAGGGTGAGTTTGTGCCTGCCTGCGTCTGTTGATGTTTCAAAACTAAACTCGGGATCATGTAACCCAGGAAAAAAGCCCCGAGCCGGTGCTTAGTGCTGTGAATTCCAGGTGAGAGAGAGAGAGGGAGGTTTGGAGGAGGAAATCAAATACATCAGGAGGGGAGAATGTGAAAGGTCTGCAACACGGCAGGCTGAGACTTTTATCTCTCCCTTCTCCCCCGTGAGAGAGGGGAAACTGAGGCAATGAGTGATCTGATTCCCCTCCCCAAATTATTTTGCAAAGGAGGGGGACGGGAGCTCCTATCCAAACCAGTTCCCTTTCCATCAACTCTGCTTCCCCTGCTGCAAGACCACTGAAGGGGCTGAATATTTCCATTAAACTCTGGCTCCTTCATTTGGCCTGCAACAATAAAATAGACCGGCTTTGGCGGGGAGGAATATCCCCCCCCCAAAGCTGTGTGGACATTAAGGTTTTTTTTTTTGGCGGGGGCGTGATAATATTCCGGATCGATCAAACACCCAGCTCAGCCTTCTAGCCATTCAGCAGCTCTAGGGCAGGGAAGGAAGGTGCTCTTGGTGCAGAGTGGTCACAAAACAGGGGTGAATTTAGCGGGGGGGGGGTCCGGTTGAAATCCCGCCCGATGCAGCCACACAGAATCGCTGGCGGCGCTGGGAGAGGCCAGGAGTGGAAGCAGGTGGCCTGGGGGTGGGGGGACATTTGCCCTCAGTCCTGGGCTCTGGGATGGACTAGACTGGGTGGGTGGTGGGTTCAGTCTAGTCTTCCAGCCTGTTGCTCTCGCTGGGGTGTGTGGTTTTCATCTGGCTCCACCGAAAAGATCAAACAAGCCCAGTAGAAAAGGTGGGTGAGAGAGGCGGGAAGGAGTTTGTAAGGGGTTAAAGTGACCCATCAATGAAAGAGTAAAACCAGAGTTTGACTGGGTTTCCCCCTAGCCACCACTCCTGCAAACACTGGGCAAGGGGCAGCCCCAACCCCCACCGAGGCTATGGTGAGAGGCAGCAGGGGAGGAAGGAAGCCACATGTGATGGCAGTCCCCTCCCCCCCAGCACCCACCACCCCCTCTCCGGCCCCCAAACTCTGTCCCAGAGCCTGCACCCACCCCTCCGCACTCCCTCCCAGAGCCTGCACCCCTCCACCCATCCTGCACCCCACACCGTGCCCCAGCCGGGAGCCTGCACCCAAACTCTGTCCCACTCAGCCCTGGGCAAAGCTCTCCTTGGCTGGCTCCCAGCCCCTCTCCAAGGGTTGCAGCTGTCTGGAAGTGCCTGCCTTCCACACCTTCCTCATTCATACCTCATTCATTCAACAGGTCAATTGATTACAAAGTGGGTGGAAGAACTTGTTCTACTTCTAGCAAAAAGACATTTTTCTTTTACCTTAATTATACTACCTTAGGGGCCAGCTATAACATTACCAAGGTTCAATACAAAGTCATATGAAAGTTATACAAAAATGCATAATGCAGAGATTTATCTTCAACTGCACTGATTGACTGCTGTGTGCAGTAACATAGTGACCCCTGGGTCTTTGAATGAGGCTTTATACTTGGGGGGGGCGAGCGGGTGGGCAAGCGGTGGGTGGGCAAAGAGGCAAGCAGTGAGCCAGCAGGGGTTCTAGGGGTGGGCATGGGGGTTTCTGGCAGGGGAGGGAGAAGGTGAAAGGAGGCAAGTGGTGGGTGGGGCACTGACTAGGAGGGACACAGTAAGCCAGCGGGGGGTTAGGGGGTGAAGAGGGGTGTGATGGTGGGGCCGAGCGGGGAGGGGTCGGGTCCTATTTTACTGCTGTGATCTGGTTATCCTTTGTCACCCCCCTCCCCAAACCTTCCTTTTCGGCCCACAGCTGTTTCGGCGGGGTGGCGCTGGGGAAGCAGGATTTGTTTCCGTGGGCCGGGAGGCGCTGGGGGGGGGAGGAGGGCACAATTTTATATTAATAAGGAAATATTTTATAATTTTTAATAAAATAAACATTATTGAAGAAAATCAGTTGTACAACTATCAAAACATGAATTATTTTCCTAATATGAAAGTGAAAATCAGCTAATTAATATATAATTTTGTTGTTATGTATATAGTCATGAAAAGTAAATAATACATGGAAGAAATGAAAGGGTTCTTTTTAAGTGGCTTTTTTTTAGTCATCCCTGCTGGGGCCCCGTCAAAACTGTTCGAATTGGGCCCCGCACTTCCTAAAGCCGGCCCTGGGCCCGGGAAAACTGCCGCCAGCTCCCGGTGTGTGAGGGGAGGGGGGAGCCCAGCCGGGCCGTGCTGGGGCTGGGACAGAGGCATGTGGGGGGACAGAGGGGGGTGGGAGCCGGGGTGCGGGGGGTAAAACACCCCCAGATGGGGTGAGCCAGCTGCAGTGGTTGCAAAAATAAGGGGGGTGGGGTAGAGGGGCTTTTCCTGCCCCCTTCCCAGGATCTCAGCTCCCATTTCCCAGAGCCGTGTCCTTAAAGGCCCAGTGCATCGCAGAGCCTGGACAGGGCCCCTCTCCTGTATAAGATGCTACTGAGCTGCTAAAGGAGACTTGGTCCAGGGAAATATTTACAGCCCCCCACGAAAAAATATCATTGTCACAGGTACTTACTTTTAGTGTTTAAAAGAATCCAGTTCACAGTTTCTATGTCTGTGTAAAGCCGCCCAGCGCTTCATAAATGTGTCTTAGCCAGGGTGCCTGGTCCCCTGCGTTTGACTCCTCTTGGAATCCAGTCTGTGCAGTTTCACGCCTTTAAATTAAAGTTCCTTTTAAAAATATTATTTCTATTACTCAGAGCTCTTCATCCTAAACTTCATTAACATTGTGCAGAGGGACATCATTGTGCCATGGAATTCATATTCTTAATAGCAAATAATCATGGGAAATATTAACAGTTGCTCGTAGCTTGACAATCACATCTCAGGGTGACACTGTAACAGTTCCTGTTTCTATTGCACTATTGTAATTTGAGTTCAGTGCTGACTGATTTAAATACATAAATAAATTTTGTTTGAGAATTTGCAGGCGTGGATTCATTAACATCTGGAGCAGAGACTCCCCCATGATGCATTGCTTCCCTGTTTTTCTGGTCCCAGAGTTCAGTGCAGTTCTTGCCTTGGAATCTCTGTTCTCCAGTCTGTATGCTAATGGATGTGCCGCCCTGTCCCATCTTCTATGTAAATGAGGCTAGGGGAGTTGCCTTAATCCTGTCACCCTTGTCTGGAGGGGTTAAGTGTGTCTCCCATGACCCTTTCATTGCTTTCTTATAAGTCTTTCTTCTGACTTGGTTCAAGCAGAGGCTGGAGTGGGGTGAGCAGACAACAAAATGTGAAAAATCGGGAGTGGGGGTAATAGGAGCCTATATAAGAAAAATACCCAAAAATCAGGACTGTCCCTATAAAACCGGGACATCTGGTCACCCTAGGCTGGAGGGGCGGGGTCCTTGATGGGTCAAACAGGCTGCATACTGTGCCCTGGTTAGCTAACACTGGCTGTCCCTGGGGGCTGGGTTTAGAGTCCAGGGCAGACAGTTAATCGGGTGTTGCCACGAAAGGGCTCTGGCTATTGCTAAGGGAGAGGAGGCAGCGGGTGTGTGTCTCTTCTCAGGATATTAGAGCTCTGGAGTTGAGCTCCCTGGGTCCGAAGCTGCTGCCTCCTGTATTTTGATCTGGGAGCCCAAACCTACAAGCTGCTTCTTACCCAGCAGAGGAGAGACCTTTGTTAAATCCCCTCTGTGCCCAGCCCAGGTGGGGACTTGCTGTGGTGGCTGGAACCAGCCCCTGGTGCAGCCCTGGGTTCTGCACACAGCAGCCCCCGAGCCGCAGCCTGCAGGTGATGGAGAGACCTGGGGGTAAAGGGCTGGGACTGGGCAGGAAAGTGACTCAGCACAAAGGGCTCCTTTCAGGGACTGGATGGTGAGTTTGGCTCCCTATGTGTCTGCGAGTCCCAGAGCTCCTGCCCCCATGGACACAGCCAGGTTCAAACCCCTGTTAGCAGTGGCAGTGACTGAGCTGCCTAATCACAGAATCAAAGAATATGAGAGTTGGAAGCGATCTCAGGAGATCATCTAGTCCAACCCCCTGCTCAAAGCAGGACTAATTCCCAACTAAATCATCCCAGCCAGGGCTTCGTCAAGCCGGGCCTTAAAAACCTCCAAAGAAGGAGACTGCACCACCTCCCTAGGTAACGCATTCCAGTGTTTCACCACTCTCCTAGAGAAAGAGTTTTTCCTATTATCCAACCTAGACCTCCCCCACTGCAACTTGAGACTATTGCTCCTTGTTCTGTCATCTGCCACCACTGAGAACAGCCGAGCTCCATCCTCTTTGGAACCCCCCCTCAGGTAGTTGAAAGCAGCTCTCAAATCCCCCCTCATTCTTCTCTTCTGGAGACTAAATAATCCCATTTCCCTCGGCCTCTCCTCATAAGTCAAGTGCTCCAGACCCGTAATCATTTTTGTTGCCCTTCGCTGGACTCTTTCCAATTTTTCCACATCCTTCTTGTAGTGTGGGACCAAAAACTGGACACAGTATTCCAGATGAGGCCTCACCAATGTCTCATAAAGGGGAACAATCACGTTCCTCGATCTGCTGGCATGAGAGCAAAGGCCCAGGACAATGGTGCAGTCGCCGGTTTTCCTAAGGGAAAAGGATAAAAAGGGAGAGAGGAGAGACTGGAAGGGGAAACCAGGAACAACAAAAGGGGGAGGGTGGTTCCCAGATCCCAGACCTGCCCAGATCCATTCCCTGCATCCCCCTGGGAACAAGGGGAGGAGCTGAGAGAGGAAAAGCCAGTTCCTGACTTGGCTGAACACCGCACTACCTGGGGGGGGAAGGGGAGAGTTAGAGGGGTGACACAACAATGTCAGGGGGACTTCCCCAAGGTGGCTCCTTTGGTTCTGCTCTTTTTCCAGCATTGGGTTCAGAGACTCTCTTATGGGGAGAGTTTAAAAGTGCCCCGTGGGGTTTAGTTACGCTGGGAGGGCCCTGGCCTGGGTGGTAATGAACTAACTGAGTTTCTTTCCAGCGTGGAAGAGTCCAGAGCGTCTGTCTGCAGGGAGAGAGCCTGGGGGCAATCGGGCTGTGACATGCACTCAAGCCCCTTCTGAAACCTTCCCAATCGCCCCGACAAGCTGAGGAATCACATCCAGATTTCACTAAAGATCGTCCCTTCTTCCAGGTGACAGGGAAGGGAAATGGCTGTGATGGAGTCAACTCAGGTAGGGGATTTTCAGGGAGCTGCTGGACGGCGGGAGGGAGAGGCAGGGAGGAGACAGGGTGTGATAAACCTGCTGATTTTCTGAGTGGGAAGGGGCATACCACCATTTGTCAAAGAGGTCATAGCCCTCCTGGGCAGTGCTGGGAACATTTTCCATACTCCCAGTGCTGGAGCCTGAACCCAGTGGCCAGAGGCTGCTGTGAAATACGAAGGGAAGCTTTTGGGATTCCTGTCCCTGTCCCTGGCTCAGTGCTCTGCTTGCCATATCAGCCTGTGGCTGGCAAGTGTGTGGTAATTGCTAAATGAGAAGACCCTGCCCTCCTCCATCTGCTCCGTGGGGGACAAGGAAGTCTCACCTCTCCTCCCCGCCTCATGAAGACTCCTGGCGCTCTGAGCAGGGTGGGTGTGGGATTCTGCTACTCTGGTCGTCCCAGAGCTTCCAAGAAGTTTTTTTTCTTTCTTCCTCTCCTTTGACTAGTGGGATTGTGACTGGGGCAGCAGGGGCTGAGTGGGGGTCTCTTGTTGTTTCAGTTGCCGGTGACCTTCGAGGAGGTGGCTGTGTATTTCACCCAGGGGCAGGGAGCTCTGCTGGACCCCAGTCAGAGAGCCCTCTACAGGGATGTCATGCAGGAGAACTATGAGATGGTGACCTCGCTGGGTAAGGGATTCCTGTCCCCTCGGTTATTAGAAGCCATGAGGTCTTCATTTCTGACTCTGGTCAGGTTCTTCCCTGGTCAGTTAGATTGGAGGGGAATGGATTCCATAATACGCAGCTGCCACGTGAGAGGGACTTTCATTGGGAAACAGGTATCAAAACCTAATGGACATGCGAAACCAAGCCCACCACTCCAGCATTCGGGGGGCAGGGGGGCTTAGAAGTCATTCATTGTCCTGTCTGTATTGTTTCTTACTGATGCACAAAATCCCTCTTCATTTCCCTTCTTGGGAATAGCTCCAGCCCTGGGGAAGACTGTGGGCTCTGCAGATTTAGAAATAGGAAATGGTCTAACTCCAGAGCTGTGTGCGCGTCAGCAAGGCCCAACAGCACATAGATCCTGGGAACTCCTTGTGAGGGCGTAAAAATTCCCCCCACCTCCCCAGACGTCTGCTTCTCCCAAGAGGCCTCAGTGATCATGTTCCCGTGCTGTTGGATTCCATGTTCCCCCAGCAGATCATGGTGAGAGGTACCACTCCAGAATGCCCTTTGTGACAGACAATCTTCCAATCCTCCATGTGCCCCGACCTTGTCTCTTTTCACTCCCTGTTCAGGATTTCCCATTCCCAAACCTGAACTGATCTCCCACCTGGAACGAGGGGAAGAACTGTGGGTCCCGGATCTCCAGGTCTGGGAGGAAGGAGAGATCCTGAGAGGCAATCGCACAGGTGAGGACTGAAACAGAAACCATCTGGTGAATGAAGGAAAAAGTTGAGAATCCCAAAAATATGCTGTGAATAAGAGCCCTTAGTTCTTCCTCACCTCAACCAGGGCTGTAGTCAACAGATACCATTCACGGCTTTCCACGCGTCCTGTTAGCTGCAGGAGTTTCCTTCCCAACTTTCCATCCCTGGGAGTGTTTGGGTGGGATCTGGAGGCAAAATCCAGTTGCTCAGTCTTCACAGTGTTAGCGTGTTGGGTTTTCCCTTGGTGCTATTCCTCTTACTACCTAGCACAATGACTCCTGTCTGGATTGTCTGTTTCTCCCAGCAGGTGATGAGACAGTGGATGAGAAGAAGGAGGGGAATCATCATGAGGAAGTTCCTAGGGAAGTGGAACCACAGGGGACCTTTGTGGGAAGAGCTGATGGGAGTTTATCCCAGTGCTTGGAAGAGGGAGAAGACTGGGGAAATTGGCAGAAGTCAGAGAGGCAACTGAAAAACCACCGAAAGAAGAAAGTGGATGAATATTTTATATGTGGGGGAGGAGACAAGGATCCCACAGCCCAGCAGACCAATCCTAAGGAAGAGAAACCCTATCAGTGCCTCGAATGTGGAAAAGGGTTCATTTTCAGATCACAGCTTGTGACACATCAGACAATCCATACTGGAGGGAAACCCCTTCAGTTCTTGGCCCATGGGGAAAGCTTCAATAACTGCTCAGATCTTAATAACCATGGGAAAAGCCACATGGGAGAGAAACCCTATCAATTCCTCGAATGTGGAAACTGTTTGAATTGGAAGTCAGAATTAATTACACATCAGAAAATCCAGACAGGGGAGAGACCCCATAAGTGCTTGGATTGTGGAAAAAGTTTCATAGAGAGATCACACCTTATTCAACATAAAGCAATCCACACAGGAGAGAGACCCCACAAGTGCTTGGACTGTGGAAAAAATTTCATATGGAGGTCAAACCTTGTTAAACATCAGGCAATCCACACAGGAGAGAGACCCCACAAGTGCTTGGACTGTGGAAAAAATTTCATATGGAGGTCAAACCTTGTTAAACATCAGGCAATCCACACAGGAGAGAGACCCCACAAGTGCTTGGACTGTGGGAAAAGTTTCACACAGAGGTCAAGCCTTGTTAAACATCAGGCAATCCACACAGGAGAGAGACCCCATAAGTGCTTGGACTGTGGGAAAAAGTTTCATAGAGAGGTCACACCTTATTAAACATAAAGCAATCCACACAGGAGATAGACCCCACAAGTGCTTGGACTGTGGGAAAAGTTTCATACAGAGGTCAAACCTTATTAGACATCAGGCAAACCACACAGGAGAGAGACCACATAATTGCTTAGACTGTGGGAAAAGTTTCTTTGACAGATCATCCCTTTCTAAACATCAGGCAATCCACACAGGAGAGAGACCCCACAAGTGCTTGGACTGTGGAAAAAATTTCATATGGAGGTCACACCTTGTTAAACATCAGGCAATCCACACAGGAGAGAGACCCCACAAGTGCTTGGACTGTGGGAAAAGTTTCATAGAGAGGTCACAACTTATTAAACATAAAGCAATCCACACAGGAGAGAGACCCCACAAGTGCTTGGATTGTGGGAAAAGTTTCATACAGAGGTCACACCTTGTTAAACATCAGGCAATCCACACAGGAGAGAGACCCCACAAGTGCTTGGACTGTGGGAAAAGTTTCATAGAGAGGTCACACCTTATTAAACATAAAGAAATCCACACAGGAGAGAGACCCCACAAGTGCTTGGACTGTGGGAAAAGTTTCATACAGAGGTCACACCTTATTAGACATCAGGCAATCCACACAGGAGAGAGATCCCACAAGTGCTTAGTCTGTGGAAAAAATTTCATACAGAGGTCACACCTTATTAGACATCAGACAATCCACACAGGAGAGAAATCCCACAAGTGCTTAGTCTGTGGAAAAAATTTCAAACAGAGGTCACACCTTATTAAACATCAGGCAATCCACACAGGAGAGAGACCACATAAGTGCTTAGACTGTGGGAAAAGTTTTAGGAACAGATCAGCCCTTTCTAAACATCAAGCAATCCACACAGGAGCTAAACTTCTGTGACACTGAGAGAGAAAGGGTTAAGCAACTTGCATGTAATAGACCCAGTTCAACCTTTAGAGACATGTTAAAAAAGTGTGTCCATGTTAGATAAGTTTGAGCTTTGAAATGTAAACTTATGTTAAAGACCTGGAAGAAGATGGTAACTGTAGTAGGCTATAAAAAGCTACAAAGAGTCCTATGGCACCTTATAGACTAACAGATGTATTGGAGCATAAGCTTTTGTGGGTGAATACCCACTTTGTCAGATGCATGTGGTGGAAATTTCTAGAGGCAGGTATAAATATGCGGGCAAGAATCTGCCTAGAGATAATGAGGTTAGTTCAATCAGGGAGGATGAGGCCATCTTCTAGCAGTTGAGGTGTGAACACCAAGGGAGGAGAAACTGCTTTTGTAGTTGCCTAGCCATTCATAGTCTTTGTTTAATCCTGAGCTCATTGTGTCAAATTTGCAAATGAACTGAAGTTCAGCAGTTTCTCTTTGGAGTCTGGTCCTGAAGTTTTTTTGCTGCAGGATCCCTTTTAAATTTGCTATTGTGTGTCCAGGGAGGTTGATGTGTTCTCCTATATGTTTTTGTATATTGCCATTCCTAATATCTGACTTGTGTCCATTTATTCTTTTACGTAGGGATTCTCCAGTTTGGCCGATGTACATAGCAGGGGGGCATTGCTGGCACACGATGGTGTATGTTACATTGATGAACGTACAAGTGAATGAACCGGAGATGTTGTGGCTGATCTGGTTAGGTCCTATGATGGTAACGCTGGTATAAATATGTGGGGAGAGTTGGCATTGAGGTTTGTTGCATGGATTGGTTCCTGAGTTAGAGTTACCATGGTGCGGTGTGTGGTTGCTGGTGAGAATATGCTTAAGGTTGGTGGTTTGTTTGTGGGCGAGGACTGGCCTGTCTCCTAAGGCCTGTGAAAGTGATGGATCTTTGTACAGGATGAGTTTTAGATGATGATGCATTGGAGAGGTTTTAGATGAGGATTGTAGGTGATGGCCAGTGGAGTTCTGTTGGTTTCTTTCTTGGGCTTGTCTTGCAGCAGGAGGCTTCTGGGTACACGTCTGGCTCTGTTGATTTGTTTCCTTATTTCCACGTGCGGGTATCCTAGTTTTGAGAATGCTTGGTGAAGATCTTGTAGGTGTTGGTCTGTGTCTGATGGGTTGGAGCCAATGCGGTTATAGCTCAGCGCTTGTCTGTAGATGATGGATCATGTGGTGTGTCCGGGATGAAAGTTGGAGGCATGAAGGTAGGCATAGCGGTCGGTGGGGTGGGGTGGTGTTAACGTGACTGTCACTTATTTGTACCGTGGTGTCTAGGAAGTGGATCTCCCTTGCAGATTGGTCCAGGCTGAGGTTGATGGTGGGGTGGAAACTGTTGAAATCATGCTCCAATACGTCTGTTAGTCTTTAAGGTGCCACAGGACTCTTCGTCACATTTTACAGATCTAGACTAACACGGTTACCCCTCTGATACTTGTAGTAGTCTATATTTGCCTTTATCTTGTTAGAGGTTAACAATGGAACCAAACAGTTCCTATCTAGGGCTGTATTCTGTTAATTCAGAGATCAAAAGGGAATAATAACATTTAGATGAAACTTGGGTGTAATAATGTCATTGCATGTCTCTTTAAAGTTTGTGGTAAACTGTCTATGAACTTCTTTATGGATAATTACCTTATGTTAATCCATGTGGTTAATTACTGGTGATGCTTAGGAAATAGAAGTTTACTTCAAAAGCCTAGTGAACAATAGTTCTCCCAAGGACTGCCTGCTGATGAGAGGCTGCAAAAATCTGTATAAAAACTCTTGGGACCTGATCCTTTTCTCTCCGATCTTGTTAAGCTTTATTCAGAGGAAGTTTGAGTCATAAGATGGAGATCTCCAGTCCCATCTGGACTGCCCTGATAGCGAACATTTTTACATGGACTATAACCTCGTGAAAGGATTCTGAAAACGACTCTTTGCAATTCTAAAGCACCATCTCTACAGTGAAACTGATCTAAGCACTCTATTCATGTCTGTATGTATAATGATCTTTTAACCAATACTCTCACTCTCTTTTCTTCTTTTAATAAATTTTAGTTTAGTTAATAAGAATTGGCTATAAACGTGTATTTGGGTAAGAACTGAAGTATTCATTAACTTGGTGAGTAATTCAGCAAACAGCAGAGGCTAACAGCGGGAGTTTGCCTGGGATCTGTCAGAGAGGAGGTACGCTAAGTGCTGCATCAGGGGGGCTGTGCTGGTGAGTATCTGAGTGTCTGTGTTGCAGGGGACAGTTTGTCAGTTTGACCATGTGCTTGAGTGTTTGTTTGTTTGAACAGTGTGAATTGGGAGTGCTTTGTTCCATGTGGGCCTGACTGTTATAAAAAGGCAGTCAGCAGCGAACCAGCTGTGTGGCGAACAGCGGAGGCTAGCAGAGAGAGTTTGCCTGGGGGTTCACCTCAGGAGAGCCCACTGAGGCTTGCATCTTGCGGGCTTCTGTGAATTGCTGCAAGAGCTGAGGAAGCTCTTAGAAGGAAGCAATTATGGAAGGTGAGCCTTCAGTTGTTGTAACCTTCACAAGTTGTGCCATGTTTGTCTTTCTTTCACAGGAGAGAAGTGAGAAAGTGCAAGCTGCTTTCCATATTGGAAGAGAAGGTTCGACGTCTGGAGAAACAAGTATCAACCGTGCGTTGCCTACGAGAAAATGAAGATTTCCTGGACAGACGTCAGGATATGCTTGTACGGGCACAACGTTCTGAAGATTCAGAGCAGGCTGCCCAGAGGGGACAGAGGGACGGTGAAGAAATTTGGCAGCATGTGACCTCCAGAAGAAGAAAGAGAAGCGTCCATGTACCAGCAATGGAGATACAGGTGAACAACTCTTTTCATGTTCTCTCCACAGGTACTAATGCGGAGAGTGGACTAGATGATACATCTGAGGGAAGGGAGCAGAAGGAGGCTCCACCGATTGGAAGGCATGAGATGCACTGTCCTAGGGATTGGGGTTCCAAAACCATTGCTCCCAAGAGAAGGAAAAGGGTGGTGGTGGTCGGGGACTCCCTCCTCTGGGGGACTGAGTCATCTATCTGCTGCCCCAACTGAGAAAAGCGAGAGGCCTGCTGCTTGCCAGGAGCTAGGATTCACGATGTGATGGAGAGACTGCCGAGACTCATCAAGCCATCAGATCGCTACCCTTCCTGCTTCTCCACGTGGGCAGCAATGATACTGCCAAGAATGACCTTGAGCAGATCACTGCAGACTACGTGGCTCTGGGAAGAAAGATAAAGGAGTCTGAGGCGCAAGTGGTGTTCTCGTCCATCCTCCCTGTGCAGGGAAAAGGTCTGGGTTGAATTGTGGAATTGTGAAAGTCAACGAATGGCTACACAGGTGGTGTCAGAGAGAAGGCTTTGAATTCTTCGACCATGGGATGGTGTTCCAAGAAGGAGGAGTGCTAGGCAGAGATGGGCTCCACCTAAGGAAGAGAGGGAAGAGCATCTTCACAAGCAGGCTGGCTAACCTAGTGAGGAGGGTTTTAAACTAGGTTCACTGGGGTAAGGAGACCAAAGACTTTCTGGGCTCCAGCTGGCAGGCACCTCCAGAGTTTCAGAGGGATCACAGATACAGCATAGAGCCTGGACAGCATCAGACTCCAGACACTTATGAACAGCAGGGTGCTGGTGCACCGGTGAGATGTCATGGCTCGTGTACGGGACCTGTGAGGGGGCAGAGAAGAGAGAAAAACCTCCCACACTCCCACCGTATATACTGGGAGTGACGGGGACCAATATTACAGGGTGAACATGAAGCAGTGACCTACGTAAGGGTGGCCATAATAAGTTAAGGACTTTTCTGGCCTTTTCCTGTCTCAACATCGGGGTAGGCAGTGACCAGCCCACTCGATGCGTATTTTCCAACAGCTCAAAGCCGTTCCTTCTTCCTGGCCAAGAAGGGTGGCCGACTGGATGGAGAAGACAGTCTTGAGGGTCAGGTGGTTTATCCTTCCATTCTTTGAGCTGTGAAGAATGAAAACATTTCTACCAGGGTTTTCCATTTTTCCCATTCAGGATTTCTACCTGACAAACACTGGGGCTGGCCCGTGTGGATTGCCACGGGCACGCAGGGGCGAAAGAAAATGCAGGCCTGTTATTTACCAGGCTGCACGTGGCAATAGACGATATTGGTAAGGGATGCAAGGAGAGTATGGGTCACGATGCAAACTGCAGACACACACACACAACTAAAATTAATCAATTTAAAGTTTTATTGGGGATAATTACAAGGGGTAAGGGAGCAGCGTTTGATTAGCTAATAGAGTTAATGAAACTTAAAACACACAATGACTAAAATATCTACTAACAATATTTATAAACAAAGATGCAGCGTTTAGTAATAACTGATACTTACAAATACAAACCAACGCATAACGACCGGCAAACGTAGACACTCTGTTTGAAACACGTGAGCTGAGAGGCTTCGAGGTGATCAGGTTCGGTTACGGGTGTACACAGGATACACAGGATTTGTTTTTCTTTCTCCTCTCCCTGCCTGCACATGGCAGGCAGGCCCATAAAGCATCAACTATGACATCATAGAAGTGTCATAGGGGACGGGGCCCCAAACCTGTTTGTGGTCGTTTCTGATTGGCACAAGCAAACTTTACACCAAGTAGGAGAGCAGGTGCCTCAAAGTCTGGCTTTCCCCCAAAAGGTGAGGAAATGCATATTGTTTTAGAATGCGTGCAACACTGAATGACAAAAGAAGAGGCCAGGGCAATACCGGTATGGGAAAGTTTTACAGGATGCAGACAGGAACTCATCTCAACAGCCCGATTCACAATAGAGCTGCAGCCATCCCAGGTGTGTGTAAAGAGCTGCTTAGCAGTGACAGCGGCAGTGTCGATTTTAGTAGGGATGGTTTCCACCCTGGATCTTTCTAAAACAAAGTCCGTGGATGCATACACAGCTAAGAAACTTTGGCAGCTAGAAACTGAACCAAATTCCTCAGCACCTACACTGTTGCGTTCTACAGGCAAGGATTCATTCTGAGCTAACTCAATCAACTCACTTCCACCCCCTTCAGTTGCAGCAAACTGCTTGCAAAAGCTAGCAGAAGTTTTACTCCTTCAGGAGTACTTTTAGGCAATAATTCATTTTCCCCAGAAATTTTGTCCTTTCCCTTTTCAGCTACGGGTTGCTCTGCAGAAACATCTTCCTGAGCATCTTTCTGGGTTTCAGTTGAGTCTAGAACGACTTCTGAGACAACTGACATATCCTCAATCATCAGAAGCTGAGAGACACATTCTGTCTGCTCCTCAGAGAGAAGGTTGGAGACAAACTCTTCCCAAGCGGATAAACTGCCATTCTTAACAGTCACCAGGTTTTGAATTTCTTTCCCTTTGTTTCCAGACAAACTTTTGGAGATTGGGATATCTCCCTCCATGGGCACGTCATTACCCCCAACAGACACAGTCCTAGGAACACTTCCTTCCTGGGTTTTAGTTGAGTCCAGAATCACATCTGGCACAACTGACAAATCCTCAGTCAGCATAAACTGAGAGGTACTTTTCTGCCTGTTCCACAGACAGAACACTTGAGACAGTTCTCCCCCGGCAGTTAAACTGCTTTTCTGATTGTCTAGTTTGACAGTTTGAACTTCCCTCCCCCTTGTCACAGACCACATGGCTTTTCAGAGACAAACACTGGGAGACTGGGATGGCTTTCTTAACAGGCAAATCGCCACTCCCAAGAGTCAAACCACGGGAGACAGTTTCTCCCTCATACTCATTGAGCTGAACCTTCGGAGATCCTGTCCGCTGGCAATTGGGCTAACATCCCTGGGTTCCCCACTGTAGCCCTAACAGTGGGTCTCCTCCATACATCGCACTGACGTCTTGCGATCAGCTGGGGAGGCCCGTGGGGAACCAGGCACCCTACTGATAGTCAGACTCCCAGAGCCTCCACTCAGAAGAGGGGGCAGGGATCTGACAGGGAGTGGACATGGGGGATGGACTCCGTACCGGGGCAGTGGGTTGTGGGGGAGCTCCCTGCATTAACTCCGTTTTCCACATGACCTGAGACAAAGCATTAATCAGGATGCTGAGGTGCTGGCGATCATATTTTCCCATATCCTCCCCTAAATTCACCAGCTCCTTCCAAATCATGTTTCTAAGGCACTCCTTGGTTCAACGCTGCCCAGGGTTGTGGGAGGTAGGGGAATTAAGATTGGGAGGGTGCCTGGCAGAGTGAGGACCATTATTTGTAAATGTGATCGCCTGCACGGGCTCTGAGGTAGTCTTTTTGCTGACTTGTCTTTTTAAGACACCAGTTTCTCGCAGCAAATCTCCTGCCTGTTTGATTTTTGCCACTAGTTTACTCCAGGTTAGGTGTTCTAAATCCACAGTCCCCATGGTCAATTTTGTCTGAGAATTTAGTCCTGCATAAATGCTGTGTACTAATTCATGTCCCTGATACTGGAAAGTGATAATCCCATTCTCTTCCGTCTGGGGTAATGAATCAGAGAGAGCTGCCAGCATTTTCTTTCGAATTAGGTAAGCTTCTGGGGCCTCTCCTGGTTTCTGCTCTTCCATTATATACAGTTTCTTAAGGGAAGACGCAGGCAGTAATATTTTAAGAGCATTTATCATCCATTCCCGGGGTCCAGGGGCAGTCCGCTCCCAAGAACCTATGCCTATGTCTAGAGCATCTGCATCACAAGGAGAGGCGCATAACTGAGCCAATTGGGTTAAGTCCATGCCATCAGCAGAGGGGTACATTTGCCAAACACAGGCCAACCATGCGACGGCTGTGTCACGGTTCAGTGGCCCCAGTCTCTCAGCAATAGCCTTGGCTTGACTAGGAGACCACCTTACTACATCTGTGACCAGCTCTGTTGTGGGAAGATCAGCTCCTGCAACTATGCACTTAACCTCCCTTGTGGAAACAGTGGCAACAGTATGCCTGTGTGGCCAATGGGGGTTAAATGGGTTTTGGGAGACAGCATCGGGGGTATCTTTGTTTTCCCAGGGGGCTGTAAGTCACAATCTTCTCTCAACCTTACAGCTGCTACCACCCCCTTATGGGCACTAAGTTGGGCACACAATTTACAAATTTTTGCCTCACACTCCTGTTGGTCTGCTGCTGCCTTTGCTGCCCTGTTCTCTTCTGCCAAGAAGCGAGTTGCTGCTCTTGCTTCTTCTAACAGAACTTTTGTGTGTGTTAACTCTTTCCTATATGGTTCCGCATTCCTGCTTGCCTTGTCTCTCTCCTCTTGTATATCTCTGAGTACAGTCACCGTTCTGAGCTTTTCTGCTATCAAGCCACACCCGTCTGTCTCACATTTATTCAATTGTTGTTGTAACTGCTTTTTCTCAAGCTCTAATTCCTGCCCTCTCTTTACCATTTCAACCATGTCCAGACATGCATCAAATAATGCCCATGCAGCAGCTGCATCCTTTGCACTACCATGTGGCTTAAAGGTTGTGCAATATTGTTCAAAGCTCAGACGAGCTTCAGTCAGGGGATTCTCACCCTTAAAATACCCCCTTTCCAAGGGCATTTCCCCGTTTTTATTACCCATCTCTCTAACCTGTTGGTTTGCTCCTGTCTCAAGCGAGCAGCTAAAAGGTCTTTTTCAGCCATCTCTATTTCCTTATTTCACTAATGATCCCCACCAACAGCTCTTTCTAACACCTTTACTTTGAAGGCACTACTCTTAACTCTTTATTTCACAATTCTACAGGTATTCTAAGCACAATTCTTATCAGAAGGTTACCAAAAAGTGTATGAGAGAGAGAGAGACCTTGCTAAAGGAGCTTGGTCTGAAAAAAGAACAGAAAGAAAGCTTACTCAGGTCTGTGCCTCAGTTTCCCCACTCCACAGCAAGTACTCTACAATTACCACGTGATTAGTCACGTGCTGCCCGCATTCTCCTCCAATTTGTTACCAGATTTGCCCATTACTTTGGGGTATGCTCATTTATTTGGGTTACTCCTCTGGGGAAGGGGGTTCTGTAATCCTGTCAATGTACTGCTTGTGTCACTTGTGTTTACATATGGAGCTCTACTTCTCCCTTCTGCAAGTCCCCTCCTAAAGGAGCTATCTTGCAGGACCTAGGGTCCCTAGGGCTGGGTTACTCCCACCCCAGAACCGGATGAACACCCACACACCCATACGTACATTAACAGAGCAAGTCTGAGCAGACCGGGTCAATCAGCACTGTCAAGCTGACCCCTTATATGTCTCTGGACTCACTGGGCTGGAAGAAGCAGCACTTTCAAGCTATCTCTCCTTATATGCCCCTGGGCTCCATGGACTGGGTCAAGCAGCACTTTCAAGCTGTTACCCTTATGCGTCCCAAATTCAGCATGTCCCTATCCCCACTCCCCCAACACAATTGTACTGGCAGTAACCTACTCGATGAGCAAACCCCACAGTATTTTGGGTGCTGCAGGGATCTTTAGCTTAGGTAAAAGAAGCGTTGCTGTAGAGTGAGTGGGGGAAGCTAAAAACACAAACGAGTAAAGTTCAGCAAGAGAGAGAGAAGCAACCAACTTAACCATAGAAGTTATTTATTGAATAATAGTAATAACTACACAAGGAGGACTAAACCAACATAACATACATGATTAAAGGTTAAAACCTAAGGTAGAAAGGAAAACCGAGAGAGAGAGAAAGTGGCGGGGGTCTCACCCACTCCATGAGGCTTGAACTGGTCAGGGTTCCCAGATGATGGTGGTAGCTGAGGGTTCTGAATGCTGGACACAGGCAGAGCTCCCAGCACGATCAGTCAGGAGCTGGAGTTCCAGTGGAACTGATGCATAGTGTGGATCTAAGCATCAGAACCCTGACAAGAGGGTGAGTAGGGATTTTTGTAGAGAAATTACAATGGTTCAAGGAAGAACACAAGATTTGTTTATAGGTAAGCTGATGACTCAAGGGTTTTCTTTAGACTAGACAATAGGAGCTGATCACTCTTGGCTATTCATAGATTCATAGATTCTAGGACTGGAAGGGACCTTGAGAGGTCATTGAGTCCAGTCCCCTACCTGCATGGCAGGACCAAATACTGTCTAGACCATCCCTGATAGACATTTATCTAACCTACTCTTAAATATCTCCAGAGATGGAGATTCCACAACCTCCCTAGGCAATTTATTCCAGTGTTTAACCACCCTGACAGTTAGGAACTTTTTCCTAATGTCCAACCTAGACCTCCCTTGCTGCAGTTTAAACCCATTGCTTCTCATTCTATCCTTAGAGGCTAAGGTGAACAAGTTTTCTCCCTCCTCCTTATGACACCCTTTTAAATACCTGAAAACTGCTATCATGTCCCCTCTGTCTTCTCTTTTCCAAACTAAACAAACCCAATTCTTTCAGCCTTCCTTCATAGGTCATGTTCTCAAGACCTTTAATCATTCTTGTTGCTCTTCTCTGGACCCTTTCCAATTTCTCCACATCTTTTTTAAAATGCGGTGCCCAGAACTGGACACAATACTCCAGCTGAGGCCTAACCAGAGTAGAGCAGAAGAATGACTTCTCGTGTCTTGCTCACAACACACCTGTTAATACATCCCAGAATCATGTTTGCTTTTTTTGCAACAGCATCACACTGTTGACTCATATTTAGCTTGTGGTCCACTATAACCCCTAGGTCCCTTTCTGCCGTACTCCTTCCTAGACAGTCTCTTCCCATTCTGTGTGGGTGATGTTTTCTTCCAGGGAGCTCACAATGCAACTAGGGTGCTTCAGTATTTGGATATCAATTAAGGATTCATTACTAGAATTGGTCTGATAACTGCTGAGCTGGGTGTGTCCAGGCATAGGTTCATTAGCATCTGGAGCAGAGATTCCCAGGATGCAGTGCTTCCCTGCTTTTTCTGGTCCCAGAATTCAGTGTGGTTCTCTGTTCTCCATTCTGTATGTAAATTGAGATGTCTTCCTGTCCCATCTTTCAAGCAGATGAGGCTAGGGGAGTTGTCTTTGCTCTCCATTCTGTATGCTAATGGAGATGTCTTAATCTTGTCACCCTTGTCAGGAGGGGTCTATGTGTGTCTCCCAACACCCTTCACTGCTCTCTGCAAGTTTTCTTTTTCTGATGGGTTTTGGTTTAAGCAGAGGCTGGGGGGGGGTCTTTCATGAGTCTGGCTGGATACTGCACCCTGGTTCCCCAGGAACACAGAGGTGTCTGGTATCAACTCTGCCCAACCCTGTCCTCTCAGCAATCAGCAGATGCTGCCCCTCCCCACAACATTCCTCTTGGGCAGGATTTACAACATTCCAATTCAGGCTTGGCTTGACCGGACACTCGCAGGAGAATTCCTGTCTCTCTCTGGCTCAGATGCAGCGAGATCACATTTCTCTGCCTCACCTCTCCTGCTCCGAAGAGCAAACCCAGCATTTTCCCACCTATGTTCCTCTCCATCTGCCACCCTCTCCCCCCAGGGTCGGTGCAAAGATATTTTGCACCCTAGGCGAAACTTCCTCCTTGCGCCCCCCCGGCACATCAGTTCATTGAGGGGCAAATCACAATGAGCCTTTATAGTCCCCAGGGGCCAGCCTGCCCAGGGGCCAGCCGTGGCCAGGGGCTGCTCCCCAGACCAGGTTTCCCCCTCCCCACCCCCTGAACTCACCTGGAGGGTGCAAAGCCCCCTGTGAGCCCTCCCACCCCACTCCAGCGGCCCCGGCCCGACCCCACTCACTGGCTTTGCCGGGCTTGGGCCGCTGCAGCAGCTCGGCAGGGAGGGGCCGCCTTCCGGAATTACCGGAGAGCCAGAGCATCCCGGTAGCAGTGGCAGTGAGCCCCAGCTGTGGAGGAACCAGCACGGTGCAGGGGAGCAGCAGCCCTGCAAGGGCGGTGGCACGGCTAGCGGGGAGCAGCCACCAGGGCCGGCTCCGGGGTTTTTGCCACCCCAAGCAGCCCCCCCCCCCCCAAAAAAAGCGCAATCGTGATCTGCAGCGGCATTTCGGCAGAGGTCCTTCCCTCCGAGCACGAGTGAGGGACCCTCTGCCAAATATACAACTCAGGTAGCCAAATATACAGTAAACTAACTAAAGGTTAATCTGCTAAGAAAAGAAAGCGAGAGTTATTGAGAGGTTAAAGCAGGCACAGGGAAGAGGCTGCAACCAGCCCGTGACTGCCAGCCCCTATGACTGGGCTCCTGCGCCCATTTCCTCCCCAAGTCAACTCATTCCTTGGCACTGTGGAAGTAATACTCAGTGGGCAGGGTCAGCTCCATTTCTAGCTCACAGAGCCCAGCCACCCTCTCACAGCTACCTTCTGCCTGCAGGAATGAGATTTGCTTTCCCAGCCCCCTCCTAGCTGCAGCAACTGGAGCCTGATTGGCTGGCAGTACAAGTGCCCCTGAGTGACCTAGAAGCCATGAGTTACTGAGCTCAGCTGCCAGCCACTTTCAGCAGGGCAGGGGCCAGTGTTAGCAGGAAAGGTGGGTCCTAGTTCCCAGAGGCCAGCTGGAGCTGGGAGAGACTGAGAATCGGAGTCTCTCCTCCTCTCTCCCTGCTCCCTCAGCCCAGCTGGAGCTGCAGAGAGGCGGCTGCTGGGGAAAGTCGCGTCTCTCCCTGGCTGCCGCATACAGCCCAGCTGGGGTTGGGTGTCCTGGGACACCCCAAACTTAAGTTTCCATACCCCCACCCACCCCCTATTTCCCCCTCCTACCCCCACCCACTCCCTATTTCCCCCCACCCACCCCCTATTTCCCCCACCTTCCACCCCACCCACGCCTTATTTCCCCCCACCCCTTCACCTTCCACATCCTCTCTCCAGGGTCCATCAGGCACCTAATTAGTGGAGTCACACTTGCACTGCTCCACTAATTAGGTGCGCGGCCCTTTATTACGTTGTCCGCGTCCACTCAGGCACACACCTTAGAGGGAACTATGGCTGCTGGGCAGTGCGGACCCAGTCCCCCCCTACCTCCCAGCCCCGGAGTGCCAGGTTGCATGGCCCATCCTTCCTGACCCCGGAGTGCTGGGAGGCTGGGCAGCAACCGAAGAGCCAGCCGCCTGCAGAGCAGGAAGCAAGAGGGAGACTGGGAGAGGAGTATGGGTGGGGCCACACCTGGCTGTTTGGAGAGGCTCAGCCTCCTGCTGCCCATTCCTGAGACCTCCTGGTGAGAATAGAACAACACCTCCCCACCACCACCAGATGTCTGCTGCTTCCAAAGGGTCTGAGTTACCACAGTCTCATATAGGGTCAGGTCAAACACAGGGAATCTTCCTTGTGACAAAAACTTGACCAATGCTCCATACGCCCTGATCTTGCCAGATTTCCCTATGCAGGATTTCCCATTCCCAAACCAGATTTGATCGCCCGGCTGGAACGAGGGGAAGAGCCGTGGGTCCCGGGTCTCCAGGCTGCTAAGGAAAGAGAAAGCACAAGAAGCATCCGCACAGGTGACGAGTCAGGGAAACGGAGACAGAAACATCTGGTGAGAGAAGGAAAAAGCTGGAACTCTCAAAATGTGCTGTGAGCGAGATCCTTCAGTTCTGCCCCATCTCACCCAGGTCACGGCTACAGTCAGCAGGTGTCATATTATCGAGGTAAATATCAGTCACGGCTTCCCACCCATCCTGTTAACTGTGAGGAATTTCCTCCCTGAATTTACTTCCCTGGGAGTCTTTGGATTGGATGTGGTGGCAGAATCCAATGTCTCCAGAATCCAATGTCTCCAGCTCCCCAACAGTTACTCTGTTGTGTTTTCCCTATTTGTTATTCCCTTTTCTGTCCTTTCTCCCTGGCACAGGCAGTGACTCCTCTCTGGATTTTTTCTCTCCGAGCAGTTGATAGGACAGTGAGTGAGAACAAGGAGGAGAATCAGCAACAGGAAGGTCCTCGGAAAGTGGAACCGCAGGGGATATTCTTGACAAAAGCTGAAGGGAATTTTCCCCAGTGCTTGGAACAGGGAAATGCCTGGGGCGATCGACACAGATCAGAAATGTAGATGGGAAACGATCCCAGGAAGAAACTGGATGAATCCTTTGAACGTGGCAGAAGATGAAAGGATCCCAAGGAAACCACAGTCCAGCAGACAAGTCACAATGAACAGAAACCTTACAAATGCCTTGATTGTGGAAAAAGACTCAGTCTCAATTGAAACCTTATTAGCCACTGGAGAACACACACAGGAGACAAGCCCTATAAATGCTTGGACTGTGGGAAAACCTTCAGTGAGAAGTCATGTCTCATTATACACCAGAGACTGCACACAGAAGAGAGACCCTATAAATGCCTCGAGTATGGGAAAACTTTCAGAGGGTGCTCACCACTTACTCTACATGCACGAATCCACATGAGGGAGAGACCTTATAAATGTCTTGACTGTGGGAAAAGCTTCAGTCAGAGCTCACCAAACATCAGAAATCTGCAATGGTGAGACATCCTATAAATAGCTTCCGGGCAGGAAAAGATTAAATTTTATTTCACACTTCAGTAACCCACACAACAGAGAGACCTTGAAAGTCGGGGAAGCTTCATGTGGTGCTCCCAGAGTATCAGGCATGAGCAAATCTACACAGGGAAGAAACCTCTGAGATGTTCTCAGTGTGAAAAATGCTTCAAGTGGAGCTAACACCAGGTTGAACATCAGGGACTCCTCTGCACAGCAGGGAAATTCTCTCAGTCCCCTGACTAGGGCTGGGCATGGTGACAAACTGGTTTCCTCGTTCCCACACACATCAGGGGTATTTGGCTCCCAAACATCCAGCTGCCCATCACTGGGGTGAGGATCCAGCAGCAGCCGAGCATCAGCTGGTCAGTGACCCTCTGGCTCTGCCTCAGGGCCGGTGGAAGGATTTTTAGCGCCCTAGGCAAAACTTCCACCTTGCGCACCACCCCCATCATCGAGCCCCGTCCTGAGGCGCCCCCCCCTGTGGCAGCTCCCCTCCTCCGCCCTAAGGCACCCCTGCCCGCCCCAGCTCACCCCTGCTCTGCCTCCTCCCTGAGCACACCTTAGCTACTTCACTTCTCCCGCCTCCCAGAAGTGAAGCAGCGACGGCGTGCTCGGGGAGGAGGCGGGGCAGGGGTGAGCTGGGGCAGGGAGTTCCCCTGCGTGCCGCCCCCCACCCGCTGCATGCGGCCATCTCAGTGCTTCACTGCCCCAGCTCCCTCCGCCTAAATACCGGCGGTGACCATGGCGGCCGAAGATTTGGCAGCAGCGGTCGCTGCCGGAAAAAAACCGCCTAGGTCGCCTAAATGGTTGCACTGGCCCTGCTCTGCTGGGTCTAAGCAAACCCCACGCAGATGAGGAGACGCCCCGATCAGCCCCTCCTCCCTGCTGCAGCCCTTGCTGCTGAGCTGATGGGCCACAGGTGGGGCAAGGGGGAGAGAAACTCCTTCAGACACTCTCTGTGCATGGCTGAACTTCCCCCCTCTCCCTTCCCCTCCCATCCGGGATCCCCCTACCATGGAAATGAGGAGATGGACACGTGGGCCAGGCCCCACCTTCACAATAGACACCTGTCCCCACCCCCCATCTTCCACCAGCTCCCACACTGACCTGGAGCTGTTCCCTGCAGAGGGAGTGTCCCTGGGGGCTGGTAACTCCTCCCCTCCCCAAATCCCCTATGGTGCTGGGCTTTGGGAGATCAAATATTGAGAGACCAGGCTGATGGGTTAGGGGGAAGAAACTGGGGATTGAATGGTTGGGACTCGGGGAGATGGGAAGCAGCAGGAGCTGGGTACTGGGGTATTGAGTGTTTGGGGATCATGGGATAAGGGGTGAGGGAGAGCACAGAAGTAGAGAACTGCTGCCTCTCCTCACTTACACCCTCTGCCCCTTCTCCCTGCCCCCGCTGCATTCAGACAGCACCACTGAGACGTGCTGATTCCCACAGGGTCTTTTGTGGGACACCTGGTGGTCTCACCTCTGCCTATGTAGCATCAGTATCTGAGGTTCTCTCTATGGTAGGAAATGTGGTCGGGATTAGCCAGGGCATCTCTATATCCCTCCTCCAGGTTTCTTGATGTAAACTCTATGACGCTGGCGGAGCAGGTGCCAGCTCGTGCCAGAGCCCTAGGCCAATTTACTTGTGTATCAGGATAGGATAGACCAAAGTGATTGTTAAATGTATAAGTGTGTAGTTGGCGTTTAAACTTCATGACAACTAATAGGACGTTACTTGCATTTTTTTCACCTAGCTATATGTTGTTATAATGTAGTAGCAAACATTTGCATTGTGTATAACCCATCAAACAAGAAAGAATCCTTGTGGAATGAAAATGAAGAACCTGAACAGAAAACAGCTAATTTCAAAGCAAGTGGGCGTTGTAAACTGGTGATTCAGGGGAAGCAGATTGCAATGCACTACAGCAACCCAAGGCCTAAATTTGAAGACTGGCTTTGTAACAAGGTAAGATGTATGGTTTCTGCAAAGAGTTCTAATCAACATTGGGGTTCTGTTCTGTTTACCACTGTTAATGATATGGGAAAAGAGGTATGTTAACCTTGCAGATGTTGCCAATTCCTGAGAGATCAGATGATACTAAGGAACAAAATAAGATTAAAATGTGCCATCTCTGGGGCCAAATAAAACAAAACATAGATCAAATGAAAGGGAGATGCTCAGTCGAGAGACCTGAAGTGACATGGACACCAATTCATAGATTGTGGCCAGAAGTGACCTTCATAACTCAGGCCATGGAATTTCACCTCAGCAGTTGTTGCATTGAGCCAGGTAACCTGTGGCTGAACTGGAGTACATCTTTCAGAAAGGCATCCAATTTTGATTTAGGATTTTCGGTTGAGGATCTTGGCATAGGATCGAGGAGATGTCAGATGAGAGTCCCATTAGCTCATCAGATTTAAGAATTTGTCAGCTGAATTTCTCTACTATAGTAGATGTTGAGTGCTAATGTAGGATATGACCACCCTAATCCAGTGCTGAATTACTACTCAGTAGTAAATACTCTCATGTTCTTTGCTGAGCCCAAAGTGGAAATGACCCAGCAAGAACAAAAACAGATTGCTCTGTCCATATTGCTTCCCAGCCTTGTACCCCCATTTTAATAAAACACTATTTAAAGGGGGTGTGAGCATGACTAGATCTCTGGCCCACAGGCAGGATGCTGTAACTGAGCAGTCTCTAGGGTCACACGTTTGGTAGAATGGCATTTCATGGCACTAAAGAAAGCTTCCATCCATATTTATTTTGTGTTCCAAGTTGCATGGCAAATAGAATGCAGTTTAATGGGAGGGATAGCTCAGTGGTTTGAGCGTTGGGCCTGCTAAAGCCAGGGTTGTGAGTTCAATCCTTGAGGGGCCACTTAGGGATCTGGGGCAAAATCAGTACTTGGTCCTGCTAGTGAAGGCAGGGGGCTGGACTCGATGACCTTCAAGGTCCCTTCCAGTTCTAGGAGATAGGATATCTCAATTTAATGTTGTGCGTGAGACTCAGAGGTCAAAGACTCAAAATGCGTTCCTCACTCTCTGCCATGAGAGGAAAAGCCCACGTGTGCAGTGACCCAGTCAACCTGTTTTCTCTAAGAGGAAGCCAATAGTATGGATTCAAGGAAAGGTCCTTCTTCCTCTCCAGGCTGTCTGGATTCTTACAGGGACATGTGCAAGGTAGAAAGTGGAGCTCCCAAGGGACAATCTAGGCACTGTGAAAAGACTTTTGGGAAACTGGCATTTTATTACATCACTCCTACCATTTTGAATTACAAACTGTGACTCACCTGTGCATATATTTCACCTGCTTTAACCTCTCAATAACTCTCACTTTCTTTTCTTAGCAGATTAACCTTTAGTTAGTTTACTGTATATTTGGCTACCTGAGTTGTCTTAGACTGGAAAGTCTGAGGGGACAGTCTGTGAGACTAGGGTAAGACTGGGATAGTGATGCAGGAGTTCACATTTGTCACTAGTTTCATGAAATCTAATTACAGAACACATCACCAGCTTGGGGTGTCTGCCTGGTTTTCTGCCAGTCTGCCCAGAGGTTGGCACTTATAGCTGTGAAACACTCCAGAGAGCGTGACAAACCAACCTGGCGCATCTTAACTATTTTGATCACCGCCGATTAGCCGAATGATCGTTAGTCCCTGATTTCCCCCTTTGGGGCCAGATTGTCTCATTCCCAGATAGTCTCACATTACTCCAGGCCCTGGTAAAAAACATTGAGTGTTTGTACATTTTTTCCGTTATGGGCTAGAATCCAACAGATACTAAAAAAAAATGGGAGCAGGGACAGTAAAATGTGGTGTTTCAGCTTCTGTGCTATTTCAGGTTGATGAGGTGAGTCCGAGGGATTCCCTCCTTCCCCCAACACCATCACCCTCCACTCTCCACACAGCAGCCTCTGTCCCAGCAATGGAGAGTTTTATCCTGGCCCTTTTCTACCCCTCCACCTCCCACAGAATCACTTTCCACCATGTCCCTGGCTCCCCATGCCTAGGAATCACAGTTCTGATGTCTATCATCCTAAGTCAGGGCTGGAAAAGGAAGAGTCACAAACTAGGAAGGGAATTCAAATGAATCTGAAGGCACATTTTGACATTTCTGATCTTATAGCCTGTTTTCATCCTTTGGTAAAATTAATTCCAGTTTTTGTCTAGGCTAGTCCAGATCATTTGTAGATGGGAAGGTGTTTTTTTTTGTTTTGTTTTTTTTTTTTTTTATGATGCTGTTGAAACTTTTTAACTACCAGGACTAACTCATGAGACGAGAAGTAAAGCAGGTTTAGCCCCTTTAGTTGAAAATGCGTACTTATTTTCTGGATTTCGAGTCTTCAGATTCTCTGGGATTTCACTTTATGAATGTGAAAGTGTTTTATAATCTGCCCTGGATTGTGGGCTTTTCTCTGTTCCCAAAGGCCATTTGGTCACATACTTAGATATTAGATTAGTGTGACAGGATGTAGCTCAGATTTTTTGAGGGCTTCATGATTAAATGTTCATTTGCCAGAACAGTCCTTTTCTAATTTATTTTTGAGCTTTTTCTACCCCTTGTTGTGTGATTGTTTTCTTTGAACAATGACAATGAACAAACACTGAGGGTGCGAGCTAGATTCAGACTCCCAGAGGCAGACACTGAAATGGAGAATGAACTTCCCTCCTGATCGCTGCAGTGATTTGAGACATAGCCTGGAGGGGGAGACAGAGCCAGTGGAACCACTAGGCGAACTAGGCGGTCGCCTAGGGCACCAAGTGGTGGGGGCGTCCGAGATTTTTCCTCCCTTCCCCTCACTCAGAGTGCAGCGTGGCTGATTGGGCATCTGGGCCTGATTTAGCCGCTCCCATTGGCCTCCAGCAGGCAGAGTCCCTCCCTCGCTCCCCCCTCCCCTTGCCTCAGCGTTGCATCACCAGCACGCTGCAGGAGAGGGGCTGTGGTCTCTGCAGCCTGCTTGTTTTGGCTCCACATGGAGCCAGCGGTGGGAGCGCCATGGTGGCAAGGGGAATCCGGGTGGCTGTCAGGGGGCGGGGGAGGGTTGGATGGGTCGGGAGTTCTGCGGGGGCTGTCAGGGGGCGGGGGAGGGTTGGATGGGTCGGGAGCTCTGGAGGGGGGGCTGTCAGGGAGGGTTGGATGGATCGAGAGGTCTGGGGGACTGTCAGGGGGTGGAGGGAGAGTTGGATGGGTTGGGAGTTCTGGGGGGGGCTGTCAGGGAGCGGGGAGTGGTTGGATAGGGCGTGAAAGTCCCGGGGGTCTGTCTGGTGGTGGGGGTGTGGATAACGGTTGGGGCAGCGAGGAGACAGCTAGGGGGTCCGGTCCTAGGGGGGGCAGTTAGGGTGCAATGGGGTCTCAGGAAGGGGCAGTCAGGAGACAAGGAGCAGGGGGGGTTGGAGGTTCTGAGGGGGGAGGAAAGTGGGAGGGAGTGAATGGGGGCAGGGCTCGGGTGGGGCTCTCCCCTGTTCTCTTTGATTGTTGAAATATGGTAACCCTAATAAAGCGGTGCTCTGGCTCGGCAGGGAGGAGCCGCCTTCTGGAGGCACCGGAGAGACAGAGTGTCGGTTTGCGGGGGCGGTGAGCCCCAGCCATGCAGGAGCCGGCATGGCACAGGGGGCAGCAGCCCTGCAAAGGTGGTGGCGTGGCTAGCGGGGAGCAGCTGTGCCCTGCGCCCCTCCTGCCCAGGCTGCGGCCTGGCATGCCCCTGTACGGGGAGACATTGACAAACCAGTAAAGTGCCTAAAACCACTATGGCTTATTCAGGGCTGGTGCAACCATTAGGCAAACTAGGCGACCACCTAGGGCACCTAGTGGTTGGGGGCGCGTAAAAGCAGGCTCAGTTCCATATGCACGTAGTGCATGGTGCTCGGGCACGAGCAATATTCAGAGCCAAGGGCCCAACTCCAGCAGTACTTGGGGCCGTGTGTCCCCCCCGTCCCACCTGCAGCCCCGCCAAGACTTCCAAAAGTGTCCCCTGGCCCTGACTTGCTGCCCCACACAGCCCCCGCTCTAAGTCTCCTCCAATCGGCTTCACAAGCCTGGGAGGGGAGGAGAATTAGAGCAGCGCCCGCGTGCTCAGCAGAGAAGGTGGAGCGGAGGTGAGCTGGGGGGACTCCCTGGGCGGGGTTAGCTACTGCAGAGAGGGAGGGTTCTCCCTGGGCGGGGTTAGCTGCAGAGGGGGAATAGCTGCTACTGGGGGCGTTTCCCAGGGGGGTTGGGTTAGCTGCCATGGGGGGGGGCAGGATTAGCTGGGTGAGAGGGGGGTGCAAGGTGGAAATTTCGCTTAGGGCGTAAAGCTTCTTTGCACCTGCCCTGGGCTTATTGTTAAAAGCAACGCCGTCAGGAAGCTGTAAATTATCCATTCAGCAATCTCAACTTGGCCAAGACAGAAGGGGAGGGGGTTTTGGGTGCCACAGAAAGGGCAGCTTGACCCCGCATCCGTCCTGATAAGAATTGTGTTAAAGTTGCTGATACATTCATTTGAAAAGAGCAGGATGTACCCTCAGGAATGTCTATTGGGGTCTCAAGGCTGCAGGCTCTGGAAAGACCCACACCTGCTTAATCAATAATCAGAAGGAACCTCTTGCTCGATCATTAAAACTGCTTACTTAACAAGGTTTCTTAAAGGGACATATTCTATTACTAATGGATAAATAAGGGGGGAAAGCTTGAGCTAGGGGGACTCCTCTGGGGGACTCTTCGGGACTGGTCTCTCACTCTGGATGCATCTTGTGTTCCCCACTGGCAAATAGGCTGCCACTGTGCCACTCGAGAGCCACACTGAGCTTTGGTAATTATCGAGGGTTGGGGGTGTTTTACTAACCTGTTGCGGACGTGTGTAAGTGCTTGAGACTAGTAAAGTTTAGCTTTAAGTGAAAGCAATCTTGTGTTGTCCTGTTTGTGCCAGCCATCGATCGGTCGCCGTCCGTGTCTCCCCTGATTTATTTCCTGACACCTCCTTGCACAGAGTAACAGTTACCAAGAGCTTTGGGTTGAAATAACCCCGGGTAACACCCCCAACCGCGGGCTCCTGCAGGTTGCAGCAGATGCATGTGGTCAGCGGCCTCCTTGCACCCCCCGGATCCTCACTCACCACACTCGCGCTCTGCAGCTCCCGGGCATGTGAGCCACCGCCAGGGTGCAGGGCCTTGAGCCTGCTCCAGGAGGGGCAGAGGCAGTGGTGGCTCACCCTCCCAGGAGCTGCAGAGCCTGAGCACGGCAAGTTGGCAGCCGTGGGTCGCATGGGGCGCTGGCGCCCACATGCATCTGCTGCAGCGTTCAGGAGCTCCCAAGGGGAGGAGGGGCACCGGGCTGCAGCCTGGGCAGGATGTGTGGTTGACAGGGCCGGCTCCAGGCACGAGCTTGGCAAGCAGGTGCTTGGGGTGGCCACTCTGGAGAGGGGTGGCATGTGCAGCTATTCAGCGCGCAATTTGGCGGAGGGTCCGTCACTGCTGCTCGGAGCGAAGGACCTCTGCCGAATTGCCGCTGCAGATCACGATTGCGCTTTTTGGGGGGGGGGCTGCTTGGGGTGGCAAAAACCCCGGAGCCGGCCCTGGTGGCTGCTCCCCGCTAGCTGTGCCACTGCCTTTGCAGGGCTGCTGCTCCCCTGCACCGTGCTGGTTCCTCCACAGCTGGGGCTCACTGCCACCGCTACCGGGATGCTCTGGCTCTCCGGTACCTCCGGAAGGCGGCCCCTCCCTGCCGAGCTGTTGCAGCGGCCCAAGCCCGGCAAAGCCAGTGAGTGGGGTCGGGCCGGGGCCGCTGGAGTGGGGTGGGAGGGCTCACGGGGGGCTTTGCACCCTCCAGGTGAGTTCAGGGGGTGGGGAGGGGGAAACCTGGTCTGGGGAGCAGGCCCTGGCCACGGCTGGCCCCTGGGGACTATAAAGGCTCATTGTGATTTGCCCCTCAATGAACTGATGTGCCGGGGGGGCGCAAGGTGGAAGTTTCGCCTAGGGTGCAAAATATCTTTGCACCGACCCTGGGGGGAGAGGGTGGCAGATGGAGAGGAACATAGGTGGGAAAATGCTGGGTTTGCTCTTCAGAGCCGGAGAGGTGAGGCAGAGAACTGTGATCTCGCTGCATCTGAGCCAGAGAGAGACAGGAATTCTCCTGCGAGTGTCCGGTCAAGCCAAGCCTGAATTGAAATGTTGTAAATCCTGCCCAAGAGGAATGTTGTGGGGAGGGGCAGCATCTGCTGATTGCTGAGAGGGCAGGGTTGGGCAGAGGTGATACCAGACACCTCTGTGTTCCTGGGGAACCAGGGTGCAGTATCCAGCCAGACTCATGAAAGACCCCCCTCCCCAGCCTCTGCTTAAACCAAAACCCATCAGAAAAAGAAAACTTGCAGAGAGCAGTGAAGGGTGTTGGGAGACACACATAGACCCCTCCTGACAAGGGTGACAAGATTAAGACATCTCCATTAGCATACAGAATGGAGAGCAAAGACAACTCCCCTAGCCTCATCTGCTTGAAAGATGGGACAGGAAGACATCTCAATTTACATACAGAATGGAGAACAGAGAACCACACTGAATTCTGGGACCGGAAAAAGCAGGGAAGCACTGCATCCTGGGAATCTCTGCTCCGGATGCTAATGAACCTACGCCTGGACACACACCCAGCTCAGCAGTTATCAGACCAATTCTAGTAATGAATCCTTAATTGAAATCCAAATACTGAAGCAGCCTAGTTTCATTGTGAGCTCCCTGGAAGAAAACATCACCCATACAGAATGGGAAGAGACTGTCTAGGAAGGAGTACGGCAGAAAGGGATCTAGGGGTTATAGTGGACCACAAGCTAAATATGAGTCAACAGTGTGATGCTGTTGCAAAAAAAGCAAACATGATTCTGGGATGTATTAACAGGTGTGTTGTGAGCAAGACACGAGAAGTCATTCTTCCGCTCTACTCTGAGAGGGGACATGATAGCAGTTTTCAGGTATTTAAAAGGGTGTCATAAGGAGGAGGGAGAAAACTTGTTCACCTTAGCCTCTAAGGATAGAACCAGAAGCAATGGGTTTAAACTGCAGCAAGGGAGGTCTAGGTTGGACATTAGGAAAAAGTTCCTAACTGTCAGGGTGGTTAAACACTGGAATAAATTGCCTAGGGAGGTTGTGGAATCTCCATCTCTGGAGATATTTAAGAGTAGGTTAGATAAATGTCTATCAGGGATGGTCTAGACAGTATTTGGTCCTGTCATGCAGGTAGGGGACTGGACTCGATGACCTCTCGAGGTCCCTTCCAGTCCTAGAATCTATGAATCTATGAATAGCCAAGAGTGATCAGCTCCTATTGTCTAGTCTAAAGAAAACCCTTGAGTCATCAGCTTACCTATAAACAAATCTAGTGTTCTTCCTTGAACCATTGTAATTTCTCTACAAAAATCCCTACTCACCCTCTTGTCAGGGTTCTGATGCTTAGATCCACACTATGCATCAGTTCCACTGGAACTCCATCTCCTGACTGATCGTGCTGGGAGCTCTGCCTGTGTCCAGCATTCAGAACCCTCAGCTACCACCATCATCTGGGAACCCTGACCAGTTCAAGCCTCATGGAGTGGGTGAGACCCGCCCCCCTTTCTCTCTCTCTCTGTTTTCCTTTCTACCTTAGGTTTTAACCTTTAATCATGTATGTTATGTTGGTTTAGTCCTCCTTGTGTAGTTATTACTATTATTCAATAAATAACTTCTATGGTTAAGTTGGTTGCTTCTCTCTCTCTTGCTGAACTTTACTCGTTTGTGTTTTTAGCTTCCCCCATTCACTCTACAGCAACGCTTCTTTTACCTAAGCTAAAGATCCCTGCAGCACCCAAAATACTGTGGGGTTTGCTCATTGAGTAGGTTACTGCCAGTACAATTGTGTTGGGGGAGTGGGGATAGGGACATGCTGAATCTGGGACGCATAAGGGTAACAGCTTGAAAGTGCTGCTTGACCCAGTCCAGTGAGTCCAGAGACATATAGGGGGTCAGCTTGACAGTGCTGATTGACCCGGTCTGCTCAGACTTGCTCTGTTAATGTACGTATGGGTGTGTGGATGTTCATCCGGTTCTGGGGTGGGAGTAACCCAGCCCTAGGGACCCTAGGTCCTGCAAGATAGCTCCTTTAGGAGGGGACTTGCAGAAGGGAGAAGTAGAGCTCCATATGTAAACACAAGTGACACAAGCAGTACATTGACAGGATTACAGAACCCCCTTCCCCAGAGGAGTAACCCAAATAAATGAGCATACCCCAAAGTAATGGGCAAATCTGGTAGCAAATTGGAGGAGAATGCGGGCAGCACATGACTAATCACGTGGTAATTGTTGAGTACTTGCTGTGGAGTGGGGAAACTGAGGCACAGACCTGAGTAAGCTTTCTTTCTGTTCTTTTTTCAGACCAAGCTCCTTTAGCAAGGTCTCTCTCTCTCTCATACACTATTTGGTAACCTTCTGATAAGAATTGTGCTTAGAATACCTGTAGAATTGTGAAATAAGGAGTTAAGAGTAGTGCCTTCAAAGTAAAGGTGTTAGAAAGAGCTGTTGGTGGGGATCATTAGTGAAATAAGGAAATAGAGATGGCTGAAAAAGACCTTTTTGCTGCTTGCTTGAGACAGGAGAAAACCAACAGGTTAGAGAGATGGGTAATAAAAACGGGGAAATGCCCTTGGAAAGGGGATGTTTTAAGGGTGAGAATCCCGACTGAAGCTCGTCTGAGCTTTGAACAATATTGCACAACCTTTAAGCCACGTGGTAGTGCAAAGGATGCAGCTGCTGCATGGGCATTATTTTATGCATGTCTGGACATGGTTGAAATGGTAAAGAGGGGGCAGGAATTAGAGCTTGAGAAAAAGCAGTTACAACAACGATTGAATAAATGTGAGACAGACGGGTGTGGCTTGATAGCAGAAAAGCTCAGAATGGTGACTGTACTCAGAGATATACAAGAGGAGAGAGACAAGGCAAGCAGGAATGCGGAACAGTATAGAAAAGAGTTAACACACACAAAAGTTCTGTTAGAAGAAGCAAGAGCAGCAACTCGCTTCTTGGCAGAAGAGAACAGGGCAGCAAAGGCAGCAGCAGACCAACAGGAGTGTGAGGCAAAAACTAGTAAATTGTGTGCCCAACCTAGTGCCCATAAGGGGGTGGTAGCAGCTGTAAGGTTGAGAGAAGATTGTGACTTACAGTCCCCTGGGAAAACAAAGATACCCCCCTGATGCTGTCCCCCAAAACCCATTTAACCCCAATTGGCCACACAGGCATACTGTTGCCCGTTTCCACAAGGGAGGTTAAGTGCATAGTTGCAGGAGCTGATCTTCCCACAACAGAGCTGGTCACAGATATAGTAAGGTGGTCTCCTAGTCAAGCCAAGTATCAGGGGGTAGCCGTGTTAGTCTGTATCTACAAAAACAACAAGGAGTCTGGTGGCACCTTAAAGACTAACAGATAAATCTGTTAGTCTTTAAGGTGCCACCAGACTCCTTGTTGTTTTTTTAGTCAAGCCAAGGCTATTGCTGAGAGACTGGGGCCACTGAACCGTGACACAGCCGTTGCATGGTTGGCCTGTGTTTGGCAAATGTACCCCTCTGCTGATGGCATGGACTTAACCCAATTGGCTCAGTTATACGCCTCTCCTTGTGATGCAGATGCTCTAGACATAGGCATAGGTTCTTGGGAGCGGATTGCCCCTGGACCCCGGGAATGGATGATAAGTGCTCTTAAAATATTACTGCCTGCGTCTTCCCTTAAGAAACTGTATATAATGGAAGAGCAGAAACCAGGAGAGGCCCCAGAAGCTTACCTAATTCGAAAGAAAATGCTGGCAGCTCTCTCCGATTCATTACCCCAGACAGAAGAGAATGGGATTATCACTTTCCAGTATCAGGGACATGAATTAGTACACAGCACTTATGCAGGACTAAATTCTCAGACAAAATTGACCATGGGGACTGTGGATTTAGAACACCTAACCTGGAGTAAACTAGTGGTAAAAATCAAACAGGCAGGAGATTTGCTGCGAGAAACTGGTGTCTTAAAAAGACAAGTCAGCAAAAAGACTACCTCAGAGCCCGTGCAGGCTATCACATTTACAAATAATGGTCCTCACTCTGCCAGGCACCCTCCCAATCTTAATTCCCCTACCTCCCACAACCCTGGGCAGCGTTGAACCAAGGAGTGCCTTAGAAACATGATTTGGAAGGAGCTGGTGAATTTAGGGGAGGATATGGGAAAATATGATCGCCAGCACCTCAGCATCCTGATTAATGCTTTGTCTCAGGTCATGTGGAAAACGGAGTTAATGCAGGGAGCTCCCCCACAACCCACTGCCCCTGTACGGAGTCCATCCCCCACGTCCACTCCCTGTCAGATCCCTGCCCCCTCTTCTGAGTGGAGGCTCTGGGAGTCTGACTATAAGTAGGGGTGCCTGGTTCCCCACGGGCCTCCCCAGGTGATCGCAAGACGTCAGTGCGATGTATGGAGGAGACCCACTGTTAGGGCTACAGTGGGGAACCCAGGGATTAGGGTTACCATACGTCCGGATTTTCCCGGACATGTCCGGCTTTTGGGGGCTCAAATCCCCGTCCGGGGGGAAATCCCCAAAAGCCGGGCATGTCCGGGAAAATCGGGAGGCTAGGCCAGGGCCGGTGCGGGTCCGGGGTTGCGGGGCCGGGGGCTTGGTGCGGGCCGGGCGCGCGGTGCCGGGCCGGGGGCCAGGCCGGGCCGGGGGGCCGGGAGCCGAGCCCGCGGGGCTGGGAGCCGGGCCGGGCCGCGAGCCGGGCCCGCGGAGCCGGGGAGCCGGGCCCGGCCCGCGGGGCTGGGAGCCGGGCCGGGGTCGGGGAGCCGGGCCCGCGGAGCCGGGGAGCCGGGCCGGGCTGCCGGGGGTGGTCGGCCGGGGCCGGCACCCCAGGGCCCGAGCCGACCCAGGCTGGAGCCGCCGGGGGGGCCAGCCTGGGCTGCGCCTCCTCCCCCCCACACCCCGTCTTACCTGCTTCAGGCTTCCCGTGAATTAAATGTTCGTGGGAAGCAGGGGAGGGGGCGGAGTTGGGGCATGGGCGGGGCTGGGGGCGGGGCCGGGGCCCCGGGGAGTGTCCTCCATTTGGAGGCACAAAATATGGTAACCCTACCAGGGATGTTAGCCCAATTGCCAGCGGACAGGATCTCCGAAGGTTCAGCTCAATGAGTATGAGGGAGAAACTGTCTCCCATGGTTTGTCTCTTGGGAGTGGCGATTTGCCTGTTAAGAAAGCCATCCCAATCTCCCAGTGTTTGTCTCTGAAAAACCATGTGGTCTGTGACAAGGGGGAGGGAAGTTCAAACTGTTTGTCTAGTCAGAAAAGCAGTTTAATTGCCGGGGGAGAAACTGTCTCCAGTGTTCTGTCTGTGGAACAGGCAGAAAGTACCTCTCAGTTTATGCTGACTGAGGATTTGTCAGTTTTGCCAGATGTGATTCTGGACTCAACTAAAACCCAGGAAGGAAGTGTTCCTAGGACTGTGTGTGTTGGGGGTAATAACTTGCCCATGGAGGGAGATATCCCAATCTCCAAAAGTTTGTCTGGAAACAAAGGGGAAGAAATTCCAAACCTGGTGACTGTTAAGAATGGCAGTTTATCTGCTGGGGAAGAGTTTGTCTCCAATCTTCTCTCTGAGGAGCAGACAGAATGTGTCTCTCAGCTTCTGATGATTGAGGATATGTCAGTTGTCTCAGAAGTTGTTCTAGACTCAACTGAAACCCAGAAAGATGCTCAGGAAGATGTTTCTGCAGAGCAACCCGTAGCTGAAAAGGGAAAGGACAAAATTTCTGGGGAAAATGAATTATTGCCTAAAAGTACTCCTGAAGGAGTAAAACTTCTGCTAGCTTTTGCAAGTAGTTTGCTGCAACTGAAGGGGGTGGAAGTGAGTTGATTGAGTTAGCTCAGAATGAATCCTTGCCTGTAGAACGCAACAGTGTAGGTGCTGAGGAATTTGGTTCAGTTTCTAGCTGCCAAAGTTTCTCAGCTGTGTATGCATCCACGGACTTTGTTTTAGAAAGATCCAGGGTGGAAACCATCCCTACTAAAACCGACACTGCCGCTGTCACTGCTAAGCAGCTCTTTACACACACCTGGGATGGCTGCAGCTCTATTGTGAATCGGGCTGTTGAGATGAGTTCCTGTCTGCATCCTGTAAAACTTTCCCATACCGGTATTGCCCTGGCCTCTTCTTTTGTCATTCAGTGTTGCACGCATTCTAAAACAATATGCATTTCCTCACCTTTTGGGGGGAAGCCAGACTTTGAGGCACCTGCTCCCCTACTCGGTGTAAACTTTGCTCGTGCCAATCAGAAACCAACACAAACAGGTTTTGGGCCCTGTCCCCTATGACACTTCTATGATGTCATAGTTGATACTTTATGGGCCTGCCTGCCATGTGCAGGCAGGGAGAGGAGAAAGAAAAACAAATCCTGTGTATCCTGTGTACACCCGTAACCGAACCTGATCACCTCGAAGCCTCTCAGCTCACGTGTTTCAAACAGAGTGTCTACGTTTGCCGGTCGTTATGCGTTGGTTTGTATTTGTAAGTATCAGTTATTACTAAATGCTGCATCTTTGTTTATAAATATTGTTAGTAGATATTTTAGTCATTGTGTGTTTTAAGTTTCATTAACTCTATTAGCTAATCAAACACTGCTCCCTTACCCCTTGTAATTATCCCCAATAAAACTTTACATTGATTAATTTTAGTTGTGTGTGTGTGTCTGCAGTTTGCATCGTGACCCATACTCTCCTTGCATCCCTTACCAATATAGTCTATTGCCACGTGCAACATGAAAACAGTTGTTCACCTGTATCTCCATTGCTGGTACATGGACGCTTCTCTTTCTTCTTCTGGAGGTCACATGCTGCCAAATTTCTTCACCGTCCCTCTGTCCCCTCTGGGCAGCCTGCTCTGAATATTCAGAACGTTGTGCCCGTACAAGCATATCCTGACATCTGTCCAGGAAATCTTCATTTTCTCGTAGGCAACGCACGGTTGATACTTATTTCTCCAGACGTCGAACCTTCTCTTCCAATATGGAAAGCAGCTTGCACTTTCTCACTTCTCTCCTGTGAAAGAAAGACAAACATGGCACAACTTGTGCAGGTTACAACAACTGAACGCTCACCTTCCATAACTGCTTCCTTCTAAAAGCTTCCTCAGCTCTTGCAGCAATTCACAGAAGCCCGCAAGATGCAAGCCTTAGTGGGCTCTCCTGAGGTGAACCCAGAGGCAAACTCTCTCTGCTAGCCTCCGCTGTTCGCCACACAGCTGGTTCGCTGCTGACTGCCTTTTTATAACAGTCAGGCCCACATGGAACAAAGCACTCCCAATTCACACTGTTCAAACAAACAATCAAACACTCAAGCACATGGTCAAACTGACAAACTGTCCCCTGCAACACAGACACTCAGATACTCACCAGCACAGCCCCCCTGATGCAGCACTTAGCGTACCTCCTCTCTGACAGATCCCAGGCAAACTCCCGCTGTTAGCCTCTGCTGTTTGCTGAATTACTCACCAAGTTAATGAATACTTCAGTTCTTACCCAAATACACGTTTATAGCCAATTCTTATTAACTAAACTAAAATTTATTAAAAGAAGAAAAGAGAGTGAGAGTATTGGTTAAAAGATCATTATACATACAGACATGAATAGAGTGCTTAGATCAGTTTCACTGTAGAGATGGTGCTTTAGAATTGCAAAGAGTCCTTTTCAGAATCCTTTCACGAGGTTATAGTCCATGTAAAAATGTTCGCTATCAGGGCAGTCCAGATGGGACCGGAGATCTCCATCTTATGACTCAAACTTCCTCTGAATAAAGCTTAACAAGATCGGAAAGAAAAGGATCAGGTCCCAAGAGTTTTTATACAGATTTTTGCAGCCTCTCATCAGCAGGCAGTCCTTGGGAGAACTATTGTTCACTAGGCTTTTGAAGTAAACTTCTATTTCCTAAGCATCACCAGTAATTAACCACATGGATTAACATAAGGTAATTATCCATAAAGAAGTTCATAGACAGTTTACCACAAACTTCAAAGAGACATGCAATGACATTATTACACCCAAGTTTCATCTAAATGTTATTATTCCCTTTTGATCTCTGAATTAACAGAATACAGCCCTAGATAGGAACTGTTTGGTTCCATTGTTAACCTCTAACAAGATAAAGGCAAATATAGACTACTACAAGTATCAGAGGGGTAACCGTGTTAGTCTGGATCTGTAAAATGTGACGAAGAGTCCTGTGGCACCTTAAAGACTAACAGACGTATTGGAGCATGATTTCAACAGTTTCCACCCCACCATCAACCTCAGCCTGGACCAATCTGCAAGGGAGATCCACTTCCTAGACACCACGGTACAAATAAGTGACAGTCACGTTAACACCACCCCACCCCACCGACCGCTATGCCTACCTTCATGCCTCCAACTTTCATCCCGGACACACCACACGATCCAGCATCTACAGACAACCGCTGAGCTATAACCGCATTTGCTCCAACCCATCAGATACAGACCAACACCTACAAGATCTTCACCAAGCATTCTCAAAACTAGGATACCCGCACGAGGAAATAAGGAAACAAATCAACAGAGCCAGACGTGTACCCAGAAGCCTCCTGCTGCAAGACAAGCCCAAGAAAGAAACCAACAGAACTCCACTGGCCATCACCTACAATCCTCATCTAAAACCTCTCCAATGCATCATCATCTAAAACTCATCCTGGACAAAGATCCATCACTTTCACAGGCCTTAGGAGACAGGCCAGTCCTCGCCCACAAACAAACCACCAACCTTAAGCATATTCTCACCAGCAACCACACACCGCACCATGGTAACTCTAACTCAGGAACCAATCCATGCAACAAACCTCAATGCCAACTCTCCCCACATATTTATACCAGCGATACCATCATAGAACTGTCAAAGTTAGACTCAGGACTCATAGTTTGTCAGACCACTCTGTTTTATTAGCACAGCGCTCTGCTAATACATTCAGATAATGTGAGCCTCCATGCAAGATTCAAACAGTCTTATTTATACAGATAAAAGGGTGCGAACTAAACAAAGGGACAGAGCAAAATTGTAAAATATGCATGGAGCACAATATGCATATCCTGCTTCCTTGTTAACTCTTATCGATCTAAGACTAATGCTTCACCAATTGCCCTTAAGTGGCAAGTTAAGCAGTTAATGTCTGCTTTTCTGCCCCCCGGCTTGCAGCATTTCTCATTTCTACTTAAAGGTACATACAGCATTCTTTAATTCATTCTATTTCTTTAATATAATTCATTTCACTTTCACAATCCCTCCTTTTGGTCAAGCTTACGCAAAGACCAACAATTACTGGGTTCCACATATTAATAGTTCTTTATCTCTTGGTTCATCAGTGATATTTAACATCATCATATTAGCACTCTGTTTTGGGGCAGTCACCTTGGTGGCATACCTTACACAATTCTGGATACAACAGGAGATTAACTGAAAACATACAAAAATCATTAGGATTCCACACAGGATAGTCAGGGCTCCCTGAAACAACCAGTTTCCTATGCCAGAGAAATTGAATAGGTTACTTAGCCACTTCCATAAAGAACTTGGCTCTTCATGGGGAAGATATGCAATTTGTTCTAAGTGACTAGCACAATCTATTACCTCATCGGTGTCGTCAGGTATGAACACACAACATTCTTTTCCAATGAGAGCACAGGTCCCTCCTTTGGCGGCCAGCACTATGTCCAATGCCTGACGGTTTTGGAGGGCCATCTGTCGGATCGCCCCTGTTTCTTTGGCCAGGGTCTTTAAACTCTCTCCGGTTTCATTTGCCATTATTTCAACTACTGCTTGTAACCTTAGGAGCCTTTTTGCATGGTGTATTACTCCCCCAAGTGGGATAAGGGAACTGCCAATGGCCTCTTCCCAGGTCAAGGGGCTTATGTTATTTACATACCATTGGGCATCTGATAAGTCCCTTCTTCTTCGCCTGAAATTACGAAGGCGTTCTCGTGGGAAGCACTCGGAATTGTGGGAAGAGTCGGGCGAGATAACAGATACCTGACCAGTTAGCTGGTAACACAGTATAAGCTTTGGTCCCACAAACCCAATAATAGCCTATTAAGGCTGGGAAGGGTCGGTTGCACCCATTTGTCACATAGGTGCCTACAAAGGAGGAGTAATATCCTCCAAAGGGCACAGGGTAATTCTCCTTACGAGGAGTGGTGTTATTTGCATGGCATTGAAAGATTGTATTGTTTTCACTAAGATTACTGTAGGGGGAACAGGAGATTGATTTTTCTGTTTGATCCCAGGTCGAGAAAAAATTCATATCCCCATACCCGGCCCGCCACTCTTTAGTTTTGTTCGAATAATCCCATACACCATTGGCCACAATATGCTAAAGGCAATGACTTTTTCCCAGATCCAGCCCTGTCCCATTACACACCCAACACCAATGACCTTTTCCCTCCACCACACTTATCCATTTAGATACATTTATTCCCACTGCTTCCCAAGTGTCATTATTGTTCCATGTTTTGTTAAACGGATGAAGTCCTCCAGTGAGGTCTGGGGAATTGAGTGGGATTCCCAGGACAGGAACACCAGCTTGAGAGTGGGCTGGGATGTGGCTGCAGACCCAGCAATTAGAAATATTAAGAGTCTGAGCTATCCACACTTGCTGCTGGATAAAAGAATTGTCATTGTGGACTCCCCAGACCTTAAGACACCAGCAGCTGAGGAACAGGCGCCACCAGAGGCTCATGTTGGAGGCAAGGCCCTTCCGGTTCGGACAACCTCAACGGAGGGAACCGCAGTCACGGTTTTACATCCACCAGGCAGCAGGCGCTAGGCTCACTACTGCTTCTTTTTGGGCCTTGCTTTAGGTCCTCGTCTGCTTCTGGCAACCCTTACGAGAGCGTAGATGGTAAGGTATTGCAGGCTGTTCCTCTACGTCTTCTTCTGGAGTCAAAATTGACTCTGCGTGGTCCTGAGGTGATTGGTTTGCTGGGGGGGTGCCTTCTTACACTGCGAAGCATGTATGCACGCTGTGATGCCAGACAGTTTAACAGCCATCTGGATAGTAAGCAGTACCTGATGATTCTTTGATGTCCTTTAAGTCTCTTTACTTCTTCTTCCTTGACTCTGGCTATAACAATGGCCTTCACACCTTATCTTTTCCTGATACATACATTCCTTATTCACACAGATTGGGAATACAAACAGTAGTATTTTATATGGAGCAAAAAGGCATTGCAAATTAAACCTTGCTAAGTTTTACAATCAATAACCAAGACAATTTACATTGAGACCCAGGCCTTCAATGTTCCTCTAATCTACTTAACATAGACACAATAGAGAATCCTGTTTCTTTCTTACTAAACCTTAAAACAAAGAAATGTATATTTAACTAGAGGCCTACTTTGTAATACATATAGGAAACCATAGTAGACATTATAACTTATTCTAAAACAAAAGGGTGACCATAATCAGTCATAAGGATTGTTCTGGTCTGTCATTCCTTTCTGCTATTCAAAAAGGGTGGCTGACAGGGATGAAATCAAATCATACATTAATTCTTATGGGACATTATAAGATCCTGCTCCTACATATCCCCCTTTTGACACTAAGATTATTAATCGCCAGTGTCACTTCTTATTTAGTCCACGTAATAGAAAATACTGGGAGGTGATTTGGGCCTGTGGCTCTAGCTTTACATACATTTGTTTTAGCCAACAGCACATTTCAAACGTTACAATTAAACACATACAATTTAAAATCAAAAACAATTAGGGTTAGTAACATTAGTACGCCAGTAGTTGTGGGAGACCATTCAGAAAATATATTATACCAATGGTAAGCTGTTATGTCTTTCTGCAGTGGCAATTCTTAACATGTTTCCATTTGCATGTATAATATGAATGGTTCGGTTTCCCACATTGCCCTTTTGTTTGTTTTAGGAACTATGTTACCTTTTTACCTTTTGTAAACACAGTACTTACATTACATTTATATTTGTCTATTGGAAGGTTGCTAACACTTCCATTCTTTTAAAACACTTCCCCCCCCCCCCCCCCAAGAATTAACACATACACATAGCCCATTATACAGTACTTTGGTCTCATTATTCATTTTATCCCACATACAGGATCCTAGTGAGATGTCTTTACTACAGGGCTTTGGAGCAACAGGCATGGATGGATAAGCATTCCCACTTTTATTTGTTTCTTATTAGGTTGTCCTGTAGCTGATATTAGCTTTTTCTGAAAGACAAAAATAACATTTTTTCTACCCCTTTTGGGATGGCATTCATTATTGCTTAAAATATTCCTTTCTTTTACAAATACCCTTGCTGATTGCATGCAAAACAAGAGGAATTACCTCTATATTTTCCTGTGTTTTTGTTCTATAGGCAGGCCAGGTTTTAATGGCTTCTATCTTTTAAGAGTTATGGGGAAATTATCCCACTGTTCAGTCATTAAATCCATGAGGTGGTGTACCTCAGTTTTCCCTTTACAGCAGACCAAGGTTACAATGTCTTTCCTGCTGTATTAAGCTTTAAGTTTGTTCACAGGTAACAGCTGAAAAGCATCATTACCATAAAGGATTTCTTTTTTCCCCAAAAAATCATACACATTAGACATTGTTACAGGGGTACTTATTAACATTAAATTTATTTTAATTAAAGGTATCTTATTATACCTGCCTTTTATTTAGACAATTTGTTTGCTGACCAGGTATGTTCTTTATCTGCAACTTCTTTGTGCTGGCAGTTCTCTCACTTCCTTTATCAGTTAGATAATTTGCATCATCACAGGCTTGGCTTTTGGATTCAAAACCATTAGCAGAGCTCAGAGACTCTGTCTTAAAAGGAACACAATTAACTTTTACCAGAATTTTGATTACTTTTAACTCTTGCTTCCAAAACACACAGATCTGAAAAAGAAAACACAGTCTATTGTGGCTCCTTTAGAGCCCTAATAGGATTTTAATTAAGTAGCATGTTTCTTTTGCATTTCTTTTACCCCCTCTATAATATACACTGCACACGTCTGCACATTCCTTCTATACTTTAACTTTTAAAACATTAGCCATATTAATTTTTACATACGGTGTAACTGTTTCTTTTGTTCTTACAGAGTTTTATGTACCCTTATCAAAGTGACAATCTGATTACACAGAGCCATTTTAAGGCTCAGTGTTTCTAACATTGCTTCTTTTTGTTTTGTGCACCTCACCCCTGCTGTTGCTTCAGAGGGCCACTGTCTTTATTCTTTTCCTAAAGCTTTCATTTGCTATTTTGTTACAAAAACAAACAAACAAACAGAATCCAGAATCTCTCCCTATTTTTCTGATTTTGACTGTCCTGCTGCAGTCATGACTTGGTCTTTATTTGAAAACATTTAAATTTTGTAAAGAATCAAGTTACACCTTAAGGGTTAAATACCAAATCTCAAAGTCAACCAACTCTGATTACCTGTGTCTGGCAAAAAGGTCTGTCAGTTTTGCAACTTTGAATTAAAAGAGTCAAATGGATTTTTAGTAGCACTATAAACAAAACAAAACCAATTTATCTTAAACTTACAAAACAGGAGTTTTACAAACCTCACATATTCCCACAGACAGACAGATACATACACATTTTCTCTCCCTTAACATCCCTCTTACACTGCTTTGTTTTTACATAGCTGTACATAGATTACATTACCTTTATACATTTGGGGCAGTTAAGTTCCAATAGAACCCCCCCATGTTCTTTTAGCAAATTTGACTCAATTGTCCATAATCAAATGATTTTAATTAGATCACAAAGTTTAACTGTTTAATTCTCTCCAGCCTCTGTAGAGTTAACTTTTCACTCTCTTTCCTTAAATCACTTGTTTATTTCCCAAAATGACACCTTTATCAACTCAGATTTCACCATTTTAAATATTGTTCTAGGGGTTCATACTTGCACTTACTCCTGACACTATGCCCTAAGGGCTTCCAACCTGTTTGTTTGTGTTTTTTTTTTTTTTTTTTTTTTTTTTTTTAGTTTCTTTATCTGTTGCTTGCCTGCTTGTCTGGGCCCAATCCCGCTTTTTCCAATGAACCATTTTTGTGAGTGATATTGTGGTCATTTCACAATTTTGAAAGAAATGCTTAAGGAAAGGGACCAGGAAGGGTGGGGGCTAGTTGAGGAGCCCACCCTCCTTGCTGAATTGGTAATGGAACACTAAAGAATCAGTTTCTGAGGCAGACAATGAAGGGGAACAGAACAAGGGGCATTTTATCCTTTTTACAAAGAGGGGAGTATGAAGGGAGTTGGGATCGATCAGGGGTTGTTGTTTTTTTTTGTCAGAGAACAGGGTGAAGGGGAGCGCTCAGTCTGGTGGTGGGAGAGGAGTCTTTTAATAAAGCTTTTAATTTATTATTTGAATATTTGAGAGAGGCGAGTTTTGATTTTGTCCACCTACGATTTGCCTCTTCCCACCACTGCATGAAACAATTAACCTCTCCTTTAGCCAATTTAGTTTTAGACTGGCCGAGTTTGTTTTTTTAAGATGTCCACTCGGTCCTTGTTCCAAGGTTTTAACAGTGGCCACTGAGTTTTGGGATCTCCCTGAGTTAGCCTAGACCATTTTTCCAGAAATTTACAGGAGTCCGGACCCTTCCTAAAACTGAGCCGGCGTTCCTTTAGGGAACTGTCCCGACTTAGATGTCTGGTTACCAATACAGGAGGACTTTACATACACCAATCACACAAGAAGGAAATTCGGGTTCGTCAGAGCGATGCCCGGTGCAACACAAAAAAGGAGCCAACAGAAAGCGTATAAAGAGTGGAAGAGGGGAGGGATCAGTAAGGAAATGTACCTAAGTGAAGTCAGAGAATGTAGAGATAGAGTGAGAAAGGCCAAAGGCCGTGTAGAGTTGGAACTAGCGAGGGGAATTAAAAGCAATAGTAAGAGGTTTTACAGCCACATAAATAGGAAGAGAGCAAAGAAAGAAGAAGTGGGACCGCTGAAGTCTATTGCCGGAGAGGAGATAAAAGACAATCTAGGCATGGCGCAATATCTTAATGAATATTTTGCATCGGTGTTTAATGAGGCCAATGAAGGTATTAGGGATACTAGCACCACTATAGAGGGGCATTCGGGATGGGGGATTACCGTATCCGAGGTGGAAACAAAACTTGAACGCCTTAATGGGGCTAAGTCGGGAGGACCGGATGATCTACATTCGAGAATATTGAAGGAATTGGCGCGGGAAATAGCAGGCCCGTTAGCGATAATATTTAATGAATCTGTAAACTCGGGGGTGGTCCCGTTAGACTGGAGAATAGCTAATGTGGTTCCTATTTTCAAGAAAGGGAAAAAAAGTGATCCGGGTAACTACAGGCCTGTTAGTCTAACATCTGTAGTGTGCAAGGTGTTAGAGAAAATTCTGAAAGAGAAACTAGTTGAGGACCTGGAGGGTAGTGGCAATTGCGATAAATTACAACATGGTTTTACGAAGGGCAGATCGTGCCAAACGAATCTGATCTCCTTCTTTGAGAAAGTAACGGATTTATTAGATAAGGGAAATGCGGTGGACCTAATATACCTGGATTTCAGTAAAGCGTTTGATACTGTACCCCATGAGGAATTATTGGTTAAACTGAAAAACATGGGGATCGATATGAAAATCCAGAAGTGGATAAGGAATTGGTTACTGGGGAGAAAGCAGCGGGTTGTATTAAAGGGTGAACTGTCGGGTTGGAGGGAGGTTACTAGTGGAGTGCCTCAAGGTTCGGTTTTGGGACCCATTTTATTTAATCTATTTATAACTGACCTCGGAACCGATTGCAGGAGTGGGCTGATAAAATTTGCAGATGATACGAAGGTGGGAGGCGTTGTAAATTCGGAGGAGGACAGGGATATCCTGCAGGGAGACTTGAATGAGCTTGTGAATTGGAGTATCAGAAATAAGATGAAATTTAATAGTGAAAAGTGTAAGGTGATGCATTTGGGGATGACTAATAACAATTTTAGTTACATGATGGGGACGCATTGGTTAGAAGTAACGGAAGAGGAGAAGGACCTAGGGGTTCTTGTAGACCGCAGGATGACTATGAGTCGACAATGTGACGTGGCGGTGAAAAAAGCCAATGCGGTCTTGGGATGCATTAGGCGAGGTATATCTAGTAGGGATAAGGAGGTCCTGCTTCCGTTGTACAAGGCGCTGGTGAGACCTCATTTGGAGTACTGTGTGCAGTTCTGGTCTCCCATGTTTAAAAAAGATGAACTCAAACTGGAATGGGTGCAGAGAAGGGCCACTAGGATGATCAGAGGAATGGAAAAGCTGTCGTACGAAAGGAGACTAGAGGAGCTTGGGTTGTTTAGTCTGACAAAGCGAAGGCTGAGAGGGGATATGATTGCTATCTTTAAATATATTAGAGGGATTAATACAAGGGAGGGAGAAGAATTATTCCAGCTTAGTACTAACGTGGATACCAGAACGAATGGATACAAACTGGCCGTGGGGAAGTTCAGACTTGAAATTAGACGAAGGTTTCTGACCGTCAGAGGGGTGAAATATTGGAACGGCCTACCGAGGGAAACGGTGGGGGCGACGGACCTGTCTGGTTTTAAGATAAAGTTAGATAAGTTTATGGAGGGAATGGTTTAATGGTAAAACATAGTAGTCAAGGAAAGCCAAGCAAGGGTGGGTAAATAGTATAATGGCTAACGGGGTCGGGCTGGAGACTCTTGCCTATATGCTCGGGGTCTTACTGATCGCCACATTTGGGGTCGGGAAGGAATTTTCCTCCAGGGCAGATTGGCTGAGCCTCTGGAGGTTTTTCGCCTTCCTCCGCAGCATGGGGCAGGGATCTCTAGCAGGAGGGTCTCTGCCGATTGCAGTCACTAAAAACAGGATTGGGGACTTCAACAGCAGAGTCCAGGGAAGGGGTAGGGACGGTTTTATGGCCTGCAGCATGCAGGGGGTCAGACCAGATGATCACAATGGTCCCTTCTGACCTTAAAGTCTATGAGTCTATGAGTCTATGAGACTCAGTCGCCCTTGCTTTCACACCAAGGGTTTTACCCAAGGTGCGGTGCGGCTGCGATTGTTCAGATTTCACTCACTCAGACCGCGGGGACAGGAACCCCTTGGTCGGCCGATCCCCGGACGGAGATGGCACCCAGACTCAAACACTCCACAGGAGGACAGATAGACACAGAGACAGGACTGTCCTCAGTCCGGACAAAACACAGAAATAATTACCTGACCAGATTCCTGATGTCAGATCCCGGGATCCGTACCAGAACAGAGTGGGAACCAACAGGTTCAATGGCGTAGACCTCACTGTGGTCGTGCGCCCTTCCGTTCAGGAGGAGGACCGCTCGGGCCAAATGCCCAGGTGCCGGCTACCACGGTCGTCCTACAAAAACAGTCAGGAATCACACAGCCCCAGTGAAGACGGTTGCCATCTCGGTGGAACCTCCAAATTGTCGAAGTTAGACTCAGGACTCATAGTTTGTCAGACCACTCTGTTTTATTAGCACAGCACTCTGCTAATACATTCAGATAATGTGAGCCCCCATGCAAGATTCAAACAGTCTTATTTATACAGATAAAAGGGTGCGAACTAAACAAAGGGACAGAGAGAGCAAAATTGTAAAATATGCATGGAGCACAATATGCATATCCTGCTTCCTTGTTAACTCTTATCGATCTAAGACTAATGCTTCACCAATTGCCCTTAAGTGGCAAGTTAAGCAGTTAATGTCTGCTTTTCTGCCCCCCTGGCTTGCAGCATTTCTCATTTCTACTTAAAGGTACATACAGCATTCTTTAATTCATTCTATTTCTTTAATATAATTCATTTCACTTTCACAGGACCTAACCAGATCAGCCACAACATCTCCGGTTCATTCACTTGTACGTTCATCAATGTAACATACACCATCGTGTGCCAGCAATGCCCCTCTGCTATGTACATCGGCCAAACTGGAGAATCCCTACGTAAAAGAATAAATGGACACAAGTCAGATATTAAGAATGGCAATATACAAAAACATATAGGAGAACACATCAACCTCCCTGGACACACAATAGCAAATTTAAAAGGGATCCTGCAGCAAAAAAACTTCAGGACCAGACTCCAAAGAGAAACTGCTGAACTTCAGTTCATTTGCAAATTTGACACAATGAGCTCAGGATTAAACAAAGGGCTGGTCCCCACTTAGTCCGGACTTCGGACTAAGGTACGCAAATTCAGCTACGTTAATAACGTAGCTGAATTCGAAGTACCTTAGTCCGGACTTACCGGGGTCCAGACGCGGCCGGAAGTCTCCCCCCGTCGACGCTGCGTACTCCTCTCGGAGAGCGGGAGTACCGGCGCCGATTGTGGGCACTTCCGGGATCGATCCGGGATCGATTTATCGCGTCTTAACCAGACGCGATAAATCCATCACAGAACATCGATTGCGTGCCTCCGGACCAGCCGGTAAGTGAAGACTAGGCCAAAGACTGAGAATGACTAGGCAACTACAAAAGCAGTTTCTCCTCCCTTGGTGTTCACACCTCAACTGCTAGAAGATGGCCTCATCCTCCCTGATTGAACTAACCTCATTATCTCTAGGCAGATTCTTGCCCGCATATTTATACCTGCCTCTAGAAATTTCCACCACATGCATCTGACAAAGTGGGTATTCACCCACAAAAGCTTATGCTCCAATACATCTGTTAGTCTATAAGGTGCCATAGGACTCTTTGTAGCTTTTTATAGCCTACTACAGTTACCATCTTCTTCCAGGTCTTTAACATAAGTTTGAGCTTTGAAATGTAAACTTATCTAACATGGACACACTTTTTTAACATGTCTCTAAAGGTTGAACTGGGTCTATTACATGCAAGTTGCTTAACCCTTTCTCTCTCAGTGTCACAGAAGTTTAGCTCCTGTGTGGATTGCTTGATGTTTAGAAAGGGCTGATCTGTTCCTGAAACTTTTCCCACAGTCTAAGCACTTGTGGGATTTCTCTCCTGTGTGGATTGTCTGATGTCTAATAAGGTGTGACCTCTGTATGAAACTTTTCCCACAGTTCAAGCACTTGTGGGGTGTCTCTCCTGTGTGGATTTCTTTATGTTTAATAAGGTGTGACCTCTCTATGAAACTTTTCCCACAGTCCAAGCACTTGTGGGATCTCTCTCCTGTGTGGATTGCCTGATGTCTAATAAGGTGTGACCTCTGTATGAAACTTTTCCCACAGTCCAAGCACTTGTGGGGTCTCTCTCCTGTGTGGATTGCCTGATGTCTAATAAGGTGTGACCTCTGTATGAAACTTTTCCCACAGTTCAAGCACTTGTGGGGTGTCTCTCCTGTGTGGATTTCTTTATGTTTAATAAGGTGTGACCTCTCTATGAAACTTTTCCCACAGTCCAAGCACTTGTGGGATCTCTCTCCTGTGTGGATTGCCTGATGTCTAATAAGGTGTGACCTCTGTATGAAACATTTCCCACAGTCCAAGCACTTGTGGGGTCTCTCTCCTGTGTGGATTGCTTCATGTTTAATAAGTTGTGACCTCCCTATGAAACTTTTCCCACAGTCCAAGCACTTGTGGGGTCTCTCTCCTGTGTGGATTGCCTGATGTTGAACAAGGTGTGACCTCCTAATGAATTTTTTTCCACAGTCCAAGCACTTGTGCGGTCTCTCTCCTGTGTGGATTGCCTGATGTTTAGAAAGGGATGATCTGTCAAAGAAACTTTTCCCACAGTCTAAGCAATTATGTGGTCTCTCTCCTGTGTGGATTGCCTGATGTCTAATAAGGTTTGACCTCTGTATGAAACTTTTCCCACAGTCCAAGCACTTGTGGGATCTCACTCCTGTGTGGATTGCTTTATGTTTAATAAGGTGTGACCTCTCTATGAAACTTTTCCCACAGTCCAAGCACTTATGGGGTCTCTCTCCTGTGTGGATTGCCTGATGTTTAACAAGGCTTGACCTCTGTGTGAAACTTTTCCCACAGTCCAAGCACTTGTGGGGTCTCTCTCCTGTGTGGACTGCCTGATGTTTAACAAGGTTTGACCTCCATATGAAATTTTTTCCACAGTCCAAGCACTTGTGGGGTCTCTCTCCTGTGTGGATTGCCTGATGTTTAGAAAGGGAAAATCTGTCAAAGAAACTTTTCCCACAGTCTAAGCAATTATGTGGTCTCTCTCCTGTGTGGATTGCCTGATGTCTAATAAGGTTTGACCTCCGTATGAAACTTTTCCCACAGTCCAAGCACTTGTGGGGTCTCTCTCCTGTGTGGATTGCTTTATGTTGAATAAGGTGTGACCTCTCTATGAAACTTTTTCCACAATCCAAGCACTTATGGGGTCTCTCCCCTGTCTGGATTTTCTGATGTGTAATTAATTCTGACTTCCAATTCAAACAGTTTCCACATTCGAGGAATTGATAGGGTTTCTCTCCCATGTGGCTTTTCCCATGGTTATTAAGATCTGAGCAGTTATTGAAGCTTTCCCCATGGGCCAAGAACTGAAGGGGTTTCCCTCCAGTATGGATTGTCTGATGTGTCACAAGCTGTGATCTGAAAATGAACCCTTTTCCACATTCGAGGCACTGATAGGGTTTCTCTTCCTTAGGATTGGTCTGTTGGGCTGTGGGATCCTTGTCTCCTCCTGCACATATAATAGATTCATCCACTTTCTTCTTTCGGTGGTTTTTCAGTCGCCTCTCTGACTTCTGCCAATTTCCCCAGTCTTCTCCCTCTTCCAAGCACTGGGATAAACTCCCTTCAGCTCTTCCCACAAAGGTCCCCTGTGGTTCCACTTCCCTAGGAACTTCCTCATGATGATTCCCATCCTTCTTCTGATCCACTGTCTCATCACCTGCTGGGAGATAGAGACAATCCAGACAGGAGTCATTGTGCTGGGGAGAAAGAGGAATAGCACCAAGGGAAAACCCAACACGCTAACATAGTGAAGACTGAGCAACTGGATTTTGCTCCAGATTCCACCCAAACACTCCCAGGGATGGAAAGTTGGGAAGGAAACTCCTGCAGCTAACAGGACGCGTGGAAAGCCGTGAATGGTACCTGTTGACTACAGCCCTGGTTGAGGTGAGGAAGAACTAAGGGCTCTTACTCACAGCATATTTTTGGGATTCTCAACTTTTTCCTTCATTCACCAGATGGTTTCTGTTTCAGTCCTCACCTGTGCGATTGCCTCTCAGGATCTCTCTTTCCTCACAGACTTGGAGATCCGGGACCCACAGTTCTTCCCCTCGTTCCAGGTGGGAGATCAGTTCAGGTTTGGGAATGGGAAATCCTGAACAGGGAGTGAAAAGAGACAAGGTCGGGGCACATGGCGGATTGGAAGAGTGTCTGTCACAAAGGGCATTCTGTGAGTGGTACCTCTCTCCAAGATCTGCTGGGGGAACATGGAATCCAACAGCACGGGAACATGATCACTGAGGCCTCTTGGGAGAAGCAGACGTCTGGGGAGGTGGGGGGAATTGTTACGCCCTCACAAGGAGTTCCCAGGATCTATGTGCTGTTGGGCCTTGCTGATGCGCACACAGCTCTGGAGTTAGACCGTTTCCTATTTCTAAATCTGCAGATCCCACAGTCTTCCCCAGGGCTGGAGCTATTCCCAAGAAGGGAAATGAAGAGGGATTTTGTGCATCAGTAAGAAACAATACAGACAGGACAATGAATGACTTCTATCCCCCCCGCCCCCCGAATGCTGGAGGGGTGGGCTTGGTTTCGCATGTCCATTAGGTTTTGATACCCGTGTCCCAATGAAAGTCCCTCTCACGTGGCAGCTGCGTATCATGGAACCCATTCCCCTCCAATCTAACTGACCAGGGAAGAACCTGACCAGAGTCAGAAATGAAGATCTCATGGCTTCTAATAACCGAGGGGACAGGAATCCCTTACCCAGCGAGGTCACCATCTCATAGTTCTCCTGCATGACGTCCCTGTAGAGGGCTCTCTGACTGGGGTCCAGCAGAGCTCCCTGCCCCTGGGTGAAATACACAGCCACCTCCTCGAAGGTCACCAGCAACTGAAACAACAAGAGACCCCCACTCAGCCCCTGCTGCCCCAGCCACAATCCCACTAGGCACAGGAGAGGAAGAAGAAAAAAAACTTCTTGGAATCTCTGGGAGGACCAGAGTAACACCCACACTGCTCAGAGCACCAGGAGTCTTCATGAGGCGGGGAGGAGAGGTGAGACTTCCTTGTCCCCCACGGAGCAGATGGAGTAGGGCAGGGTCTTCTCATTTAGCAATTACCACACACTCGCCTGCCACAGGCTGATATGGCAAGCAGAGCACTGAGCCAGGGACAGGGACAGGAATCCCAAAAGCTTCCCTTCGTATTTCACAGCAGCCTCTGGCCACTGGGTTCAGGCTCCAGCACTGAGAGTATGGAAAATGTTCCCAGCACTGCCCAGGAGAGCTATGACCTCTTTGACAAATGGTGGTATGCCCCTTCCTACTCAGAAAATCAGCAGGTTTATCACACCCTGTCTCCTCCCTGCCTCTCCCTCCCGCCATCCAGCAGCTCCCTGAAAATCCCCTACCTGAGTTGACTCCATCACAGCCATTTCCCTTCCCTGTCACCTGGAAGAAGGGACGATCTTTAGTGAAATCTGGATGTGATTCCTCAGCCTGTCTGGGTGATTGGGAAGGTTTCAGAAGGGGCTTGAGTGCATGTCACAGTCCGATTCCCCCCAGGCTCTCTCCCTGCAGACAGACGCTCTGGACTCTGCCACGCTGGAAAGAAACCCAGTTAGTTCATTACCACCCAGGCCAGGGCCCTCCCAGCACGACTAAATCCCACAAGGCACTTTTAAACTCTCCCTGTTAATTGTGTGCTCAGCCCCTGCATAAGGGCCTGAGCTCTAGAACTGTTAATTGTGTGCTCAGTCCCTGCATAGGGGCCTGAGCCCTGAACTATCAATTGTGTGTTTAGCCCCTACCCAAAGGTCGGGGCCCTAACTGTTATTCGCTTTGTAGCGGGGCGGCCTGGCTTTCAGGCGCCCCAGGAAGGGACGAGCCCCACCCCGGAACTACTACACCACCCCACTCCAGCCTCTGCTTGAACCAAGTCAGAAGAAAGACTAATAAGAAAGCAATGAAAGGGTCATGGGAGACACACTTAACCCCCCCAGACAAGGGTGACAGGATTAAGGCAACTCCCCTAGCCTCATTTACAGAGAAGATGGGACAGGGCGGCACCTCCATTAGCATACAGACTGGAGAACAGAGATTCCAAGGCAAGAACTGCACTGAACTCTGGGACCAGAAAAACAGGGAAGCAATGCATCATGGGGGAGTCTCTGCTCCAGATGTTAATGAATCCACGCCTGCAAATTCTCAATTACTGAGAGACAATTTAGGCTCATTGATATATTTGCTTTTGACAAACAACTCTCCGTATAACTTTTCATGAGTGACTTACCCAAGTATTCGGATTCTAATATCTAAACTGTATTGTTAAATTTATTCCCCTAAATTTGAGTTATTGCTAATTATATACTTCATTATCTTTGACTTTTAAAATGAACTTTGTATTTGTGGATAATCTGAGCACTAAACCCAGATGTACACACACTCTTTTCTTAACCTGTGTGTTATGTAATTTTTTTTAACATTAGCTTTAATAAATCCTTTATTGGTATCCAAAATATTGATGCTGCCTAATTGCATTGTGAGCTCCCTGGAAGAACACCACCCATAACCAGGAATGATCAGTTCCTATTGTCTAGCTTGAACAAAACAACTTTGGTATATGCCCTTGAGCCATCAGTTTACACAAAAACAAATCTAGTGATCTCCCTTGAACCATTGTTGTTTCCCTACAAAACCCCCTACCCACGCTCAAGTAAGTGCTCTGATGCCTGGATCCAAAATCTGCATCAGTTCCATTGGGACTTCATCTTCTCCTGACTGATCGTGCTGGGGGCTCTGCCTGTCTCCAGCACTCCAGACCCTCAGCTACCACCATCACCTGGGAACCCCTATCGATTCAAGCATCATGCAGTGGTGAGAACCCAGCTCTGTCTCTCTCTCGGTATAGCCTTCTGACCCTGACTTGTATGATCAGTTATAGTTTTCTAAACCTGACTTTTATAATCAAAATTAAGTTAGATTTAGTATTATAACTGTTTTGTTTGGCTCCCCTACGGTTATTACCGGTCAATAAATAACTTTCATGGTTAAGCTGGTTGCTTCGCTCTCGCTCTCCCCACCCGCCCCCTCACTGCCCATGGGTGTTTGTGGCTACCCCAGTTGTGCTGCAGCAATGCTCCTTCTCGTACCTAAACTAAAGATCCCCGCAGCACCCAAAAATCCTGTGGGGTTTGCTCATCAAGTGGGTTACTACCAGAACGACTGTAACGTGAAAGTGGAGACAGGGACGTGCTGAACCTGGGGCATATGAGGGTGGGAGCTTGGAGGTGCTGCTCAACACAGCCTGCTGAGTCTAGGGATATATAAGGGGTCAGCTTGGGAGTGCTGATTAATCCAGTCCTTTGTGTGGGTGCGTGCGCACATCTGATTCTGGGGCTGGAAGAACCCAGCCCTGGGGAACGTAGGTCCTGCAGGATAGCTCCACTGGGAGCCGACTTGCAGCAGGGAGAAGTAGAGCACTCTATGAGAACACAGGTGACACAAGCAGTACATTGATAGAATTACAGAATTCCCCCCCCCCGAAGAGTAACCCTAATAAACGAGTGTACACCAAAGTAACGGGCAAAGCTGGTAACGGCAGGCAGAGACCGAGCCCATTGGCCCATCCGCACTCACCTCCCCTGCCATACCCAGCAGTGACTCTTGTCTGTCACCAGCGTGGCTGAGATCTGAATCCTGCACGTAAATCAGACCAGGGCCCTGGGCAGCCTGGGTGCCTGTGGATATTTGCCTTGTAGCTTCTGATCCCTGAGGGGTTAGTCCCCTGCTCACCCCAACGCTCGTTTAACCAGTTCCAGGAAAAATATTCAGCGCCTCATGCTCTCCTACCCCATGGGGCAGAGGGGCTACCATTGCTTGTATCTCTTACCATCCCTGTGACCAGTTACTGCAGCGAGTGAAATTCCCTTCCTGATGCCGTGAATGAGGGATTCCACTGATTGATTCTGTAAGGATAAGGCCTTTTCCTGTACCCATATTGTGAGGCCTATGGCCTTTGTCTGCAGCTATATTACGAGAGCAGGAGCCATGAGCTAAGAAGCAGGAAGTCACATCACCACATTCCATCTAAATTGCATTTAAATCAATGTAGTATCAGGCTGTTAAAAAGGAGACCCTGTCCTAATAGCCCGCACTATCACCAGATAAAGAAACAGATCTTAAAATGGTTAAAGAAAACTTAGTTTGGTAGCATTCCAAACCACTTATCAATAGTTGTGCTTGGGAAATCCTCATTTCTTTATTGTTTTGTCTCTATTGTCCCCACTTCCCTATTGTTTGTCTGTATGATCTCTGTCTGGTTCTTTGATTGTTTTTGTCTGTTACATAATTGATTTTGGTAGGTGTAAATTAATTAAGGGAGTGGGGTATGATTCGATGGAGAATTTTGTTACAATGTTAGGATTGGTTAGTAAAATTTTAGTAAAATTATTCGTTAAGGTACAGCTAAGTGCACAATGGCATTGAATGTTACGGGATTGTACAGCCATTCTAGATATATGGATCCTTTGGAAAGGGAAGCTGTAAAAGCATGAAGCTAGTACGCCCCAAAGGCTCAGATACAACAAGGTAATAAAAGAAAAACAAATTTATTTATGTATTTAAATCAGTCAGCACTGAACTCAAATTACAATAGTGCAATAGAAACAGGAACTGTTAACAGTATCACCCTGAGATGTGATAGTTGCTCATAGCTTGACAGTTAATATTTCCCATGATTATTTGCTATTAAGAATATGAATTCCATGGCACAATGATATCCCTCTGCACAATGTTAATGAAGTTTAGGATGAAGAGCTCTGAGTAATAGAAATAATATTTTTAAAAGGAACTTTAATTTAAAGGCGTGAAACTGCACAGACTGGATTCCAAGAGGAGTGAAACGCAGGGGATCAGGCACCCTGGCTAAGACACATTTATGAAGCGCTGGGCGGCTTTACACAAACATAGAAACTGTGAACTGGATTCTTTTAAACACTAAAAGTAAGTACCTGTGACAATGATATTTTTTCGTGGGGGGCTGTAAATATTTCCCTGGACCAAGTCTCCTTTAGCAGCTCAGTAGCATCTTATACAGGAGAGGGGCCCTGTCCAGGCTCTGCGATGCACTGGGCCTTTAAGGACACGGCTCTGGGAAATGGGAGCTGAGATCCTGGGAAGGGGGGCAGGAAAAGCCCCTCTGCCCCACCCCCCCCCCTTATTTTTGCAACCACTGCAGCTGGCTCACCCCATCTGGGGGTGTTTTACCCCCCGCACCCCGGCTCCCACCCCCCTCTGTCCCCCCACATGCCTCTGTCCCAGCCCCAGCACGGCCCGGCTGGGCTCCCCCCGCCCCGCACACACCGGGAGCTGGCGGCAGTTTTCCCGGGCCCAGGGCCGGCTTTAGGAAGTGCGGGGCCCAATTCGAACAGTTTTGACGGGGCCCCAGCAGGGATGACTAAAAAAAAGCCACTTAAAAAGAACCCATTTCATTTCTTCCATGTATTATTTACTTTTCATGATTATATACATAACAACAAAATTATGTATTAATTAGCTGATTTTCACTTTCATATTAGGCAAATAATTCATGTTTTGATAGTTGTACAACTGATTTTCTTCAATAATGTTTATTTTATTAAAAATTATAAAATATTTCCTTATTAATATAAAATTGTGCCCTCCTCCCCCCCCCCAGCGCCTCCCGGCCCACGGAAACAAATCCTGCTTCCCCAGCGCCACCCCGCCGAAACAGCTGTGGGCCGAAAAGGAAGGTTTGGGGAGGGGGGTGACAAAGGGTAACCAGATCACAGCAGTAAAATAGGACCCGACCCCTCCCCGCTCGGCCCCACCATCACACCCCTCTTCACCCCCTAGCCCACCGCTGGCTTACTGTGTCCCTCCTAGTCAATGCCCCACCCACCACTTGCCTCCTTTCACCTTCTCCCTCCCCTGCCAGAAACCCCCATGCCCGCCCCTAGAACCCCTGCTGGCTCACTGCTTGCCTCTTTGCCCACCCACCGCTTGCCCACCCGCTCGCCCCCCCCCCAAGTATAAAGCCTCATTCAAAGACCCAGGGGTCACTATGTTACTGCACACAGCAGTCAATCAGTGCAGTTAAAGATAAATCTCTGCATTATGCATTTTTGTATAACTTTTATATGACTTTATATTGAACCTTGGTAATGTTATAGCTGGCCCCTAAGGTAGTATAATTAAGGTAAAAGAAAAATGTCTTTTTGCTAGAAGTAGAACAAGTTCTTCCACCCACTTTGTAATCAATTGACCTGTTGAATGAATGAGGTATGAATGAGGAAGGTGTGGAAGGCAGGCACTTCCAGACAGCTGCAACCCTTTGAGAGGGGCTGGGAGCCAGCCAAGGAGAGCTTTGCCCAGGGCTGAGTGGGACAGAGTTTGGGTGCAGGCTCCGGACTGGGGCATGGTGTGGGGTGCAGGATGGGTGGAGGGGTGCAGGCTCTGGGAGGGAGTGCGGAGGGGTGGGTGCAGGCTCTGGGACAGAGTTTGGGGGCCGGAGAGGGGGTGGTGGGTGCTGGGGGGGAGGGGACTGCCATCACATGTGGCTTCCTTCCTCCCCTGCTGCCCCTCACCATAGCCTTGGTGGGGGTTGGGGCTGCCCCTTGCCCAGTGTTTGCAGGAGTGGTGGCTAGGGGGAAACCCAGTCAAACTCTGGTTTTACTCTTTCATTGATGGGTCACTTTAACCCCTTACAAACTCCTTCCCGCCTCTCTAACCCCCCTTTTCTACTGGGTTTGTTTGATCTTTTTGGTGGAGCCAGATGAAAACCACACACCCCAGCGAGAGCAACAGGCTGGAAGACTAGACTGAACCCACCACCCACCCAGTCTAGTCCATCCCAGAGCCCAGGACTGAGGGCAAATGTCCCCCCACCCCCAGGCCACCTGCTTCCACTCCTGGCCTCTCCCAGCGCCGCCAGCTATTCTGTGTGGCTGCATTGGGCGGGATTTCAACCGGACCCCCCCCCCACTAAATTCACCCCTGTTTTGTGACGACTCTGCACCAAGAGCACCTTCCTTCCCTGCCCTAGAGCTGCTGAATGGCTAGAAGGCTGAGCTGGGTGTTTGATCGATCCGGAATATTATCACGCCCCCGCCAAAAAAAAAAAAACTTAATGTCCACACAGCTTTGGGGGGGGGGTATTCCTCCCCCCCAAAGCCGGTCTATTTTATTGTTGCAGGCCAAATGAAGGAGCCAGAGTTTAATGGAAATACTCAGCCCCTTCAGTGGTCTTGCAGCAGGGGAAGCAGAGTTGATGGAAAGGGAACTGGTTTGGATAGGCGCTCCCGTCCCCCTCCTTTGCAAAATAATTTGGGGAGGGGAATCAGATCACTCATTGCCTCAGTTTCCCCTCTCTCACGGGGGAGAAGGGAGAGATAAAAGTCTCAGCCTGCCGTGTTGCAGACCTTTCACATTCTCCCCCCTTGATGTATTTGATTTCCTCCTCCAAACCTCCCTCTCTCTCTCTCACCTAGAATTCACAGCACTAAGCACCCGCTCGGGGCTTTCTTCCTGGGTTACATGATCCCGAGTTTAGTTTTGAAACATCAACAGACGCAGGCAGGCACAAACTCACCCTCAAACAGCAACACCACCGAAAACCACAAAACCAACCCAATATTACAAACCTATGGGGAAATCACGGGGTCAAACACTCACCACCAAAGACCCAGCAGCTGCTAAGGTGAGTGAGGTCCACTGCAGAGATTCCTGTCTCCCACCAGACCGGAAGCCCCCTCCCTGTCTCCTCCAGGGGAGTGCTGGGGGGAGGGGAGGGGAAGGCTGCAAAGCACATGTGCCTTCTTCCCCCCTCCCCCCTCCCCCCTCCTGACCTGCAACAGCCACTGCTGCCTCTGCCTCAGCCCCCTGCCGGTGAACCTACACAAACAGCTCTCGCTCCCAATTCCCTACTTGGGTGTACTGAGCATGCGCACCCGAACTGAGCATGCCCAGTACCCTTCGCTGTAGCCACTGCCCTCTCTCTGCCCTTACTTCTGCTTACGATTTGCTGCCTCCTCTTTGGAGGAGTTAAAAGGATTAAGGGGGCAAAACGCAGCGCGCGGGGCTGTCAGGGTCTGAGCAGGAGACAGTAATTTACTGGCCGGGGGGCTCAAGCTACTGTAGCGAGCGGCAGAGGGGCTGAAGGGGAAAAGTCAGGGGTGGGGTGTGGGAGCCGGGGTTAAGCCCGGGGGGAGACGCTGCCAGACCCCGTGCGGGTACAAAACCCCCGCTTAGGGACGGAGGGGGGGGAACAGTGACCCTGTGGGATGAGCCACCCACTGTGCTCGCTAATCTAGGGGTGTCGGGGGTGCAGAGGAGGTTTTCTTTCTGCTCACAGGACGCTGCATGTCAGCCCCGGAGCAGAGGGCGGGTTCCTGGGACAGGGGTTTTAAAGGCACAGGCCTCCAATTCCTAGCCTGTCAAAGCTTAATCACCGCAGCTTCTCTCTATCCTATACAAGTGTTGCAGAGCCAGGGCCAGGGCTGCCCGGGGGCAAGTGGGGCAATTTTCCACAGGTGCCCCCACAAGTATGTGGGAGGCTGCCCCCGCCTCCATCTTCCCCCAAGCCCCTGTGTCTCAGCACGCTGCATCCAGGAGCGGTCCTGGCGCGCTGCAGCGCCGTCGCTCCAACGCTGTCCAAGGCCACTCCTGGATGCTGAATCCTCTGGGCAGGCCTACGCAGGGCTACGTTACTGCTCCAGCCAAGAGACTGAATGCGGTGAAATATTGTACAGACACCCCCTCCCCCCCTCAAACTCTGCCTCTCACATTTTGAATATTTAAAAATGTCTTTTATCAGTTTCTATGTCTATATGAAATCACTCACTGCAGCTCATTTCTCTTATATAACGTGCTGAGTTGCTAACTCCCTCCCAGAGCCCATATATCCGCAACCCCTCCTGTACCCCAATCCCCTGCCCCAGGTCAGAGCCTGCATCCCTCACTCAAACTCCCCATAGCCTGCAACTCTCCTGCACCCCAACTCTATCCCAGAGCCTGCACCCCAAAAAGGGCTGGATTAACCTTTCGTGGGCCTGGTGCTAAACATATTTGTGATCCCCCATGGGGGAAATAGGGACGTGGGGCAGGGGGCAGAGTCCTCAGAGCGACGGGCTGGCCGAGGGCAATAGGAGATGAGATGGGTCATGGCATGGCAGGGACAGCCCCGTTCCACCCAGCGCAGTACAAGGTCACTGTTTACAAACAGGGAGCTGCCAGACACACATTGGCCAGCCTGGCCCTGTGCTCCCATCATGCTTCTTCCCCTTTGGGGCAGTCCCATGCTGCAGCATGCTAACCCCCCCCACTCAGAACTCCCTCACAGATCCTCTCACGGCCCAGAATCCCCTAGCTGGAGACCCCCCACAGCCCTCCCACAACTTCACAGTGCCCTGCACCTCCCCGCCCAGAGCCCCCCCCACAGATTCCCTCACTGCCCAGTGTCCCCCACCGCCCCACTGCCATAACTGCACAGTGCCCCGCACAGACCCCCCACACTTCCCAGCACCCCGACACATGCACATCTCCCCCACTGCACAGCTCCCCAACATACACAGATCTCCCCAACCCCCACTGCACAGCACCCCTGCCCAGACCAACTAGAGACCTACTCTCCCAACCCTAACCCCCAGCCACAATTGCCGGCCCTGATGGGAGGTGACTGTGTCTGCCAGGCTGAGTCGGCAGCTCAGCCAGAGCTGGTCCTGGGGCAGGATAACTCCGGCCCCTTGGGGGTGCAATCAGCCAGGCTGGAGAAGGAGCAGGGCCTACTCGGGCCAGGCTCCCTCAGGACCCACATGCCTGGCAGGACCCAACTCAGCCTCCACCCCACCCCTTCCCCTGTGACTGGCTGAGACTGGCCCAGGCTCTGCACCAGTCCCAGGTGATTCTTTCCCTGAGGAGGCAGGTGGGGCCCCACAGGTCCCAGGCAGTGGAGACAGCTCAGAGCTGGAGCAGAGCTGGGGAGTGGGGCAGATCCCTGGGACGTGACTCCCGAGATTTCACCCACTAGGGTGACCAGACAGCAAGTGTGAAAAATCGGGATGGGGGTGGGGTGTAATAGGAGCCTATATAAGAAAAAGATCCCAAAATCGGCACACAAGCTGATTTTCGGAGGCACTAACACTGCCTTGGTCCTGGCCACCGGTCCGGGGCGGGAGGTGGATCTGCATTTTAAATTAATTTTAAATGAAGCTTCTTAAACATTTTTAAAACCTTATTTACTTTACATACAGCAATAGTTTAGTTATATATTATAGACTTATAGAAAGAGACCTTCTAAAAATGTGAACATGTATTGCTGGCATGCGAAACCTTAAATTAGAGTGAATAAATGAAGACTCGGCACACCACTTCTGAAAGGTTGCCGACCCCTGCTGTATCTGATCCTCAGTATCTGTTACACTTCTGGGTCTCAGGGAAATGAGTACACTTTGTGTGTAAAAGAGTGCACTAAAGTATTTCTCTCTTAAAAAAAAAAGTCTTTAACATTCTATCCTAAATTTTTGCACAAAACCAGTGATGTCCATGAGAGGTCTGCACATAGATCAATGCCAGTATATAGTAGCCTCCAACTTTTTTACAGCTTTCCAGTGTTTTATAGTGAGACATTCCAGGGCCGCCCAGAGGATTCAGGGGGCCTGGGGCAGGCCAGGTCTGAGATGATGCACATACATTGCTTAATCAGGTACAGTTTCAGCTGCATGGCCCTCAATTTGTGAATCCCTGAAGAGGATTGAGAAATTGAACATTTATCAAGGATCTAACCCTCCCCCAGAGAGAACAGGCATCAGCTCTGCCCAATGACCAGGGGGGATGAGTCTCTCGCAGGTCAGTGAGGTTTCAAACCCTGAAGGTTTAGAGTCTGTTTGTCATGAAGCATCTTGTCCCGCCTCTATCGGGGGGGTGGGGTGGGGGGGTTGTATTTTTTTTTGAACATCCAAATTAAAGAAATTAAAGGGATAAGGAGGGTGAAAAGAGATTTTTTTCCCCAGCAAACTAGTTGAGAATAGGCCTTTGAAGATCAGAGAAAGCAGTGGGTCAGACATTCGCCAGGTTTTGTCTCACTATCATGGTTGATAAGAGGGAACTGCAAGGGGAGAAATAAATTTCACCCACTCTACCCGTTATGCCCTCACGCGGGAGCCTAAGGAGATATACGATGCATGTGCACCCCCAGACAATGCTGTTCAAAAAAAACAAACCTCACTCATAAGGCACATATGCACCTACAGTGGGATTCATACAGACACATACCCGAAGAAGAAACTGAAGTTCATTTTTAACTTTAATCATTATACTTTTTATAGATTGTGTCAGAAATAAAGGAAGTGTCCCTCAACTACACATCAAAATATACGTGCAATATCATTTAACTGAACTATGCCTTGCCACGACCAGACATGCCACACTCAGTAAAGAAATGAACTCTATCACCCAGAACAGTGGCACTCAACCTTTCCAGACTACTGTATCCCTTTCAGGAGTCTAATTTGTCTTGCATACCCCCAAGTTTTGCCTCACTTAAAGACTACTTGCTTACAAAATCAGACATAAATATACAAAAGTGTCACAGCACACTATTATTGAAAAATTGCTTACTTTCTCATTTTACCATATAATTCTAAAGTAAATCAATTGGAATATAAATATTGTACTTATTTTTCAGTGTATAGCATATAAATAAGTATAAGCAAGTCACTATCTGTATGAAATTTTAGTTTGTACTGACTTTGCTACTGCTTTCTGTAGCCTGTTTTAAAACTAGGCAAATATCTAGATTAGGGTTACCATATGTCTGGATTTTCCCGGACATGTCCGGCTTTTTGGGCCTCAAATCCCCGTTCGGGAGGAAATCCCAAAAAGCCAGACATGTCCGGGAAAATAGAGAGGGAGGGATCGGCAGTCCTTGGCCGGGGCTAGAGCCCCTGGGGCCATCAGAGCTCGGCCGGAGCCGCCGGTGCGGGTCCAAAGCCGGAGCCGGAGCTGGAGCCGGTGGTGCGGGGCCGGAGCCGGTGGTGCGGGGCCGGGGCCGGTGGTGCGGGGCCGGGCGGTGCACAGCCGGGGGCTGCGGCCGGTGGTGCGGGGCTGGGGGTGCTCAGCCGGGGACCGGGGCCGGTGGTGCAGAGCCGGGGGTGCTCGGCCAGGGGCCAGGGCCGGTGGTGCGGACCCAGGGGTGCTCGGCCGGGAGCGGGGGCCGGGCCAGGGGTGCTCGGTAGGGAGCGGGGGCCGGGCCAGGGGTGCTCGGCCGGGGCCGGCGGTGCGGGGCTAGGCGGTGCTCGGCCGGGGGCGGTGGTACGGGGCCGGGGCCCGGGCCGGTGGTGCTCGGCCGGGGGCTGGGGCCGGCAGTGCGGGGCCGGGCCAGGGCCACCGGTGTGTGGCCGGGGGCCGGGCAGGGGCCGGCGGTACAGAGCCGGGGGCCAGCAGTGCGGAGCCGGGGGTGATCAGCCGGGAGCCGGGTCCTGGCCGGGGGTGCTCGGCTGGGGACAGTGGTGCTCAGGCCGATGGTGCTTGGCCGGGGACCGGCGCCCAGCGCCTAAGTGCCCAAGCCAAGACAGGCAGAAGATGCTGGGGCCAGAGCCTCTGGGCCGGTCGGGACGCCAGGGGGGCCGGATTGGGCCGCGCCCTCCCACCCCAGCTTGCCTGCTGCTTCAGGCTTCCCGCGAATCAAATGTTTGCGGGAAGCAGGGGAGGGGGAGGGGTGGGGGGCAAAGCGTTCAGCGGAAGAGGCAGAGTTGGAGCGGGGCTGGGGCAAGGGGTGGGGAAGGGGAGGAGTTGGGGCGGGGCCGGGGCCCGTGGAGTGTCCTCTTTTTGGACACTTAAAATATGGTAACCCTAATCTAGATGATTTAATGTACCCCCTGGAAGACCTCGGTGTACTCCCAGTGGTATGTGCACTCCTGGTTGAGAGCCAGTGCCCTAACACACCACAAATATTGTATGTCTTTCTACCACTATATGAAGAGACCATTATAATATGGGAAATTTTAGCACTACCCGAAGTTGAAAGCTCACAGAAGAATAAACTTTAATGCCAAAAGAATCAAGTCTCTTGGTGTCTTTGTCCTTGGGGGTGGGTGCAGGCTGGCCATGATGTTCCCGATGGTTGACTGACTCCACCACAAGGGAGTTAGGCGCTGGGTAGGAGTACAGGTACTCATGTCCCTTAGCCGGAACAAAGTACTTTTTTTCTGCTTTCTTGGAAATGGGCACCAAGGAAGCTGGGGTCTGCCACAGGGCAGTCGATATGTTGGCCACACCTTGGTGAAGGGGTAAGGCCACATGGCCCGGTGCCAAGGAGGACAGAACATTGAAAAGGGTGTCCAACAGCTTCTCCATCTTCAAGGCTACCCTTTTGAGGAGCTCCTGGTGAGCTTTAAAGACCTCTTGTACAACGGATGGAGGTGCCACTATGCTCTCCTCCGGTGCTGGCGAGGGGGCCTCTCCGGCTACCAGGGCATCGGGTGGTGCCGCTGGTTCGACTCCCAAGACCGAGTCTGGGCCCGGTGCCGCCGTTTCGGTGCCCATCAACTTCTGACTCTGTCGAGGGGGGGACACCGAATGGTCTGGGACGCCCCGGGCTACCGAGCGGGGTCTCGCCTGGGCAGGCAATTGCGGCCACGGTGCCCATTGACACCATTGGCCCTGCCATGGCACCCCTTGCCACTGACTGGCTTGGGTGCCGAGCAGTGCAGGCTGCTCTTGGAGCCTGGAGCGGCTCGGGGACGGGTGTCTGGGTGCCGAGGCAGAGGTCACCGTTGACCGCACGGTGCCGTAGGAGCGACTGGAGCATCTACGGTCGTGCCGGTGCCGACCTCGAGATCTGGACCTCGACGACGATTAGGAGCGGCAGTCCACCAAAGTGCTGCTCTCATAGTCGTCCCGGCGATCATAGCTTCAAGGTTTCGGTGCCGGTAAAGCCCGAGGACAGCTATAATGGAGGTTGCTACACTTATAATCCCTTTAATCAGAGGTTCTGAATATGCTTTGTTGTAGGCAGAGCTAGCCTAGAGTTAAGCAACCAAAAATTTAGAATGGGAAATGTTGGGAAGCCTTATAATTTTGCCAGTCTGGAACGAACATCCCATCTGAGGGATGGGGGCGGGGAGAGAGGAGAGTGAGACAGGACCAGGAAACTGGGACAAGGAATCCAGAGCGGTAGTGGGGGGCAGTTGAAATCAGATGAGGAGCTGGGGCAGGTTAGACAGCAATAGGATAGACATAGACTGGAGGGGACGGGGAAGAAGGGTCTTTGACTACTAGAGACCACGCCACTCAGGAGCCTGGAATAGACCCAGGATTCCTGAGTTTCACAGTTCCTCTTCTGTCAGCAGATATCTGTGGTGTCTAGCGGAGCGGGCACTCGAGCCCGAGCGTCCATAACGATGGCATCGGAATCTTCTCCTCTAGCTCCTATCCAAAGAGGAGCGTCGCCGCCGCTTGTCTCGGTGCCTGTGCTCCCGATGGGGAGTGGAGAACCTTCGAGGCTCCCGCCCAGGCAAATCAGCCAGTCTGATCGGAGTGGAGGACTGATGCAAGCTATGTGAGGACCTCAGCAAATGGGGCGCATGGTCCTCGGAGTGTGGGCTGTCTTTTGCTTGAGAGGGCTGATGTGCTCCCAATGGCCACTTCCCTCAGGACCGGGGGCCCATCTCGGGTGGCGCACCCGGCACCGGGAGGGAAAGGATGTCATGCACAGCCTGTGCAGCCTCTGGCATCGACGGCATTCTCGCCGCGGGAGAGGCATGCGTGGACGCGACCGGACTACTCCACTCGGCGCCAGTCGGAGTTCTGGGTCCCGGGAGGGATCGTGGGCTGCCCAACTCAAGTCCGGCCTCAGCCCTGTCCTTTTGTCGGCGCCGCTGAGTCTTCCCTTGCTTCTTAGCAGGTGAGCGGTGCCCACTGGTGGAGGGCGCCTCACTCCGCACCAAGGATGAGGCACCTGGTGCCGAGTCCGATCGGCATGCCAGTGCCGGGGCCAACGCAGATTCCATCAGCAGGGCCCGGAACCGAATATCTCTCTCACATTTCGTTCCAGGCTTGAACGACTGACTGATCTTACAGTGATCGGTTACGTGAGTCTCGCCCAAGCAGCAAAGATACTGAGTGTGCAAGTCGCTTCTTGGCATAGAACTGCGACAGGAATCACATGACTTGAAGCCTGGGGCACCGGGCAACAAACTAAAGAAGTTATCCAACTAAGGGGAAGATGAGTACTACCAAGGCTACTGGAAGGGCTACAGCAAGACTGGAGCACAAAGTTCCCACTACCTTCACTGGCGGCAAGAAAGAACTGAGGGTATGGGGAGTGTGCAGCTCCCCTTATAGCGCGCTATAGAGGCGCCACTCCAGGGGTCGCAGCGGTGCTCCCCCACTATGCGTACTGCTAAGGGAAAAACTTCTGGCACCGGTGCACGTGGCGAGCATGCACACCTACTGTGGAATACATAGGAGCAATCACTCGAAGAAGAATAGCTAGTTCCACATTGTTCTTCAAACCTCAGATCATTGACATGCAGCTGTGCATTTGAGATACTATATGACTGTAGTACATTTTGCACTGCCTGCATCTACACTGACATCAGGAGAGGAGAAGAGGACAAGACTGTCCCTAGCATATATGATTAAAAAAGAGGTGAGACACACCCACCCACTATCAATGCAACAAGGAGGGAGAACAGTAGCTGGGGCCAAGAGAGAAGGTGCAATGTAACCCTTCTGTACCCACGACTGATGTCTAAAAAGCATCAGTCACTCTGCAGATCAGAGAAAGAAAGAGCAGCCAGTATTCAGACAGACAGGATCCTTATGACCTGTATAGGAGAAAGAAGAACAGGAGTATTTGTGGCACCTTAGAGACTAACAAATTTATTAGAGCATAAGCTTTCATGGGCTACAGCCCACTTCTTCGGATGCATATAGAATGGAACATATATTGAGGAGATATATATACACACATACAGAGAGCATAAACAGGTGGGAGTTGTCTTACCAACTCTGAGAGGCCAATTAATTAAGAGAAAAAAAACTTTTGAAGTGATTTGTTAGTCTCTAAGGTGCCACAAGTACTCCTGTTCTTCTTTTTGCGGATACAGACTAACACGGCTGCTACTCTGAAACCTATATAGGAGAAGTGCACTTTCTTAGTAAACTGTAGCAGTTTCCCAATAGAGTTTTCTTATGGACTTATTTATTAAGCAAAAATTAAGATTGGGAGTCTGATTTCAATTATGTAAATTTTCAGTTTTAGTTAACTGTGGAACTATTGCAGCTACTTTTATTTTACTCCTGCCTTCATAAAGAGCTACCGAGTTATAACAGATAATTACAGAGACTAAAGTACATGTTTTAATATAATTAGGACCAGGCCACCCAAGATGAAAACTACACCATGGAAGAGTCCTACAACCCGGTATTTGAGGCCAATCCCTTTATCAATAAGAAGACCAAGAAGACCAGCACCATTCATATTCTGGTTTTGGATAAAACACCTGATATTGCCTACATCATAGAAACCTTCCTCCCTCCAAGCCTACATCCCACTACCCCCTGTTGTCAGATGCTACCAGTGTGGTGCTCTGGTTGCTCCTATGTTGATATCACTCGGCTGCGTGCGTGTGTTCCCTCTGTGTGCTGCCCCAGCTCTGCAGATAGCTGACACCGCAAACCCGATGAGAACCCCCAATGACCACAGACTCTAGTAAGGTACGAAGGCACCTCGGCCAGGTTTATTGCGATCCTGACACAATTGCAGTTCCCCGTAGATTACTTAGTCTACCGGGCATACTACGAGAAAGTTCCTCTCGGCAATTGACTCAGCTCAGTCAGTGGCGGGACTTTCCACTGCCCCCTCGGCTGCACAAAGACACCACCCCAGGGATACATTCTTATAGACAGGTACAAACAAGTTACACATCACTCCTGACGTATTGAGGTGCAACCCCTCTACGCAGCAAGGTACAACCCCTCTATGTAGTAAGGTGCCGCCTCTCACCTTGTACATGTTGGTTCGATCAAAACAACTCTATCCATCATATTACCCTTTTGCCCCTGTCATTGGGATGGGTCGGCCTGTTCCATGTTATCTGTGGAATGTTCCAGTATAGTGTATGTTCTGATATCTGGTGTCCAGGATCTTTTAAGTATGTCTTTTTTTGCAGCATCAGCCCTTTCCTTGCCAGCTTCTGGGAGCAGGGCCTGCCTCTGGCTCACAGCTTAACTTTGCTTTATGTTAGCTAAGTCTTGACCATTATTTTAGTTCAGGCCTGATACTGGGCCTTTATCAGGGCCTTCACTTACTACACCCCCTTTGGCAATAACGTAACTATTAAACAATTTCTGAATCAGTAGTCTTTCTTCCCAATTTAGTTTTAACAAAGAAAGCTGCAATGTAAGTAGCTATGGGAGATAACAGTGCAACTACTAGGTATTGGTGGGGGAAAGTGTGCTAGTAATGTCCTTGATATACTGGTCTGTTAAGTGTTATTGCTTTTAATATGCTAATGCAAACACTGTAATAGAGTATTAATGTCCCAATGTACTGTAGCTTGTTTTCACTTACCGTAATACTCGAAGTGGTGCCTGTGAAGCTTTCTTAAAAGCTGACACTACAGCAGTGATATTCCCAAGCCAGCATGCGTAGGGCTGGGGGTGGGGAAGGGGAGTGCATCTAGGTATAAGTAACATCTCGCACAGCAAACAGGAACTTTTCCACAGTTCATTGCAATTTGGGAAGTGTGATTATTATACCTTGTCTTACAAACACCAAACACCATTACATATGCACAAGGTCAATAATTCCTCCCATATATACAGAGTTGTGCTTCTGCATATAGTATCTGAGATGAATATTGAGCTCCCAGCTCTTCAGGAAGCAGTAAAGAGTCATCACCTAAGCCACAGGTTGAATCCTATTGCAAACAGTATGGGTGAGACACGAGGCATTCTGAAGCAAGAGGAGATTACTGGAAAACTTTCAATAAGACACAGAAAACAAACTTTCCTAGGTTTTGTTTCTGTCGGATTTATTGTATTATGTGTAGTAAGTGTTTAATATAAAAATCAAGTAGTAGGGTTTACAATGCTTTAACAAGAGATTATTCTATTACCATTATCCAGTCAACTTGCACACTACTATTTTGAATTAGTGATAATTCAGAGAGAGAGAAAGAAAAAAGCTGAATTTAGAGAATAATTGTTAACCAGATTCTTGGTTATTCACCAGCCACCTGGTCTCACCGCCTGTATAGCACAGACATAGAACTTTCCCAAAATAATTCCTAGAGGATAGCTTTTAGAAAAAGACCATAACCCTTAGTATATTGTTAATCGTTAATTACTCTCACCATTGAAAAGGTATGCCTGATATCCAGCCTGAATTGGTCTAGCTGCAACTTCCAACCCTTGGCTCATGCTCTACCTTTCTCTGCTAGACTGAAGTGCCCATTATTAACTATTTGTTCCCCATGTAGATACTTACAGTCTATAACCAAGTCACTTCTTTCCTTCTTTTTGTTAAGCTAAATAGATTGAGGTCCTTGAGTCGATCACTATAAGGCATGTTTTATAATCCTTTAATCAGTCTGAAGACTCAACAGTTTATCAATATCCTTCTTAAACTGTGCACACCAGAACTGCACACAGTATTCCAGCAGTGGTTGCACCAGTGCCAAATACAGAGATAAAATAACCTCTCTACTCCTGCTTGAGATTCCCCTATTTAGGCATCTGGTCACCCTATTTCTGTATGCATTTCCCCAGGTTTTTTTGTAAAAATCAAAACTGAACTGCCCCAGAAATTCTGGCATGTGGAATCATCGTGAAACTCGCATGGCTCCAACCCTGCCGATGAACCTTTAGATCCACTGCACAGACTTCTGCCACTTGAGCTAATGGAGTAAGTGATGGCAGAGGGAGAAGGGTGTCATCCTATATGTGATAGACCAGCTCTATAGGGGGATGAGACACTTTTTTTGCCACTGCATTTCACAGATATCTGCTGACAGAAGAGGAACTGTGAAACTCAGGAATCCTGGGTCTATTCCAGGCTCCTGAGTGGCGTGGTCTCTAGTAGTCAAAGACCCTTCTTCCCCGTCCCCTCCAGTCTATGTCTATCCTATTGCTGTCTAACCTGCCCCAGCTCCTCATCCGATTTCAACTGCCCCCCACTACCGCTCTGGATTCCTTGTCCCAGTTTCCTGGTCCTGTCTCACTCTCCTCTCTCCCCGCCCCCATCCCTCAGATGGGATGTTCGTTCCAGACTGGCAAAATTATAAGGCTTCCCAACATTTCAACATTTCCCATTCTAAATTTTTGGTTGCTTAACTCTAGGCTAGCTCTGCCTACAACAAAGCATATTCAGAACCTCTGATTAAAGGGATTATAAGTGTAGCAACCTCCATTATAGCTAGTCACCAAGGATTGAACCCGAGCCATCCAGACTTAAAAGCATGAGCTTCTACTACTTGAGTTCAAGATATAACTCCCTTAGCTGGTAGCTATACAGTTATCCTCTAAAAATCCAGCAGAGGAGGGCACAAACACATGTTGGACAGTGAATTACAAAAGTGCCAAATATTATTATTAGACCTGCAATACTTTTCACAATGAACATCAGCGGGGGATAAACTGGGAGTTTAAGAATATTTGGAAAACAATTTTAGAATAACATTCAGTGCTGTGGTTTAAAAGAAAAAAAACCTGTTAAAACTCATAACTCAGCAGTATTTAGTGTTTGAAAAAAAACAATTTTTGGAGTTATGGGATACAAGTTAAGAATGTTGAAACAGGAAGATGTTATGCTTAGTTACCACTTGGGCAAGGCGGCGTGCTATGTAATACTTGCAAGATTTCACTGTAATGTTTTACAATATATAGCAGTGCAATACTGATTCCATTGATATTGTTGAGCAATTCATGCTGATTTTATTTCAGCCCACATCTTAATAGTTTTCAATACTATAGATCACAATTTTCAGCTCAGTTGGTCTGAACATGCAGAGCTTTAAAACTGCTATGCTCTAAACTGTATATTAACTACAGTTTTATAAACCTGCATGTCAGAGAACTGTGTGCCACTACTACTAGACAGTGGCACAAGGCAATTCAGTGTGAATCACAGAAATGTAGGAGTGGAAGGGACATCAACAGGTCACCTAGTCAAACCCCTGCACTGAGGCAGGACTGAATAATAACAACACTAGACCATCCTTGACAGGTGTTTGTCTAACCTCTTAAAAAACTCCAATGACTGCTATTCCATAACCTCTCTAGGTAATTTGTCCAGTGCTTAACTACCTTTACAGTTAGGAAGTTTTTCCTAATGTCTAACCTAAATCTCCCTTGCTACAATTTAAGCCCATTGCTTCTTTTTCCTGCATGTCCTGAGTGGGACGGGGGTGAGTCCAGGCAATGGGAGTGGGAGGAGGGAGGTCGAGGAAGTCGGTGGGTGTGTGGGGATGGACCAGGGGAAGCAGGGTGGAGGAACTGAGGGGGACAGGACTGGGACTGGGGGAGTCTGGCGGGCTAAGGGGGATGGGACAGGACTGGGATGGGGGGAGCAGGGTAGGGGCTGAGGGGAGTATGAATGGGACAGGGTAGAAAGCTGTGTAGAGTGGGGCGGGGCGGGGGAGACAATGGGGCTGGGCTGGGGAGGGTCGGGGGGTTTGGGAGAGGGACAGGGTCTGGAGGGGATGAGACAGAGGGGAGCAGGACTGGAATGGGGGGAAGTTGAGGGGGTGGGACAGCAGGGGGAGCGATGGGGGTGGGATGACGGGAGAGGCTGAAGAAGAGATTTGGGGTAGGGCAGGGACTGAGGGCAGTGGGTTCAGGGTGGGAGGTACAGGGGGGACTGCGGGGGAGGCTGAGGGAACAGGGTCAGGGTGGGGGCTGAGGGCAGTGGGTTGGGTCTACACTGGCACCTCTCAGCATTGCTGTGCCGGGCGGCAGACCTGCGCCAGCTCTACCCTGCTGGCAATGGAAGAGTCCTCAGTGGAAACGCAGACTTCATGACACAGACCCTCCTCGTCCCTATAATCCTGATGCTCCTCTGGTCAGTCGCTAGGCTCTTGTCACTTTCAAACCCAGGCAGGGTACCTGGATCTTTTTTAGTTCTCAGGTTAAGAAAAGCCTCTGCATTTTGTGAGGGCTTCAGCATTCACATTCCTACTTGACAAACTGTCTGCCTGACACATTGCTCCCAGGGCATTCATCTTTATTCATTATCGGCAGGTCCGTCAGATTAACAAGCAACACAGGGGGAAGCAACACAATGGTGTCAAGGATTTTTAATTTTTCAAATCACTTTGGCCTCAACAGGGATAACAGCAAATCTGGACAGAGCAGATGGGTGTCAGGATGGGTTTAGGTATTTATTTATTTATTTTTTTAAGTGAAAATGTTTGGGTCTGAGCAAAGGCTGCAAACTTCCCTTTGGAAACCTCTGTTGATCTTTTGCCTCAGGGGCTAACGACAGCCTGGAATCGGACAGCCTGGAATCTGGGACAGATTTCCACATCCATGCAGGGTGAGATGATCGGAGGGAGGGGAGGGGAAGGACTGTGGGGGAGGCTGTTGGAACAGGGGCAGGGACTGAGGGCAGTGGATTGAGGGTGGAGGGGACAAGGGGGACACTGCTGGGGAGGCTGAGGGAACAGAGTCAGGGTGGGGGCTGAGGGCAGTGAGTTGGGTGAGATGATCGGGGGGGAGGGGAGGGGCTGTGGGGAAGGCAGAGGGAACAGGGTCAGGGTGGGGGCTAAGGGCAGTGGATTGAGGGTGGGGGGCACAGAGAGGACACTGCAGGGGAGGCTGAGGGAACAGAGTCAGGGTGGGGGCTGAGGGCAGTGTGTCGGCTGAGATGATCAGGGGAGGGGAGGGATTGTGGGGGAGGCAGAGGGAACAGGGTCAGGGTGGGGGCTGAGGGCAGTGGATTGAGGGTGGGGGGCACAGGGAAGTCACTGCGTGGTAGGCTGAGGGAACCGGGTCCGGGTGGGGGCTGAGGGCAGTGGGTCTGAGGGGAGTCCCCCCAAGAGGGACCTGCCAGGGGGCCAGGTGAGCCCAGCAGTGCTTACCTGGAGCGGCTCCCAGGAAGCATCCAGCAGGCAGGTCCCGCTCTGGCTCCTAGCCTAGTGGGGTCGCTTCACTGGTGGGTCGGGTCGGGTGTAGCGACGGAAACCGCACCCAGTTGCAAAACAGGAGGGTTTCTATACGTGCCGTCACACCTGCTATTGTGGCTGGGGGTTAGGGTGTGGGAGAGTAGGTCTCTAGTGGGTCTGGGGGGTGGTGCTGTGCAGTGGGGGTTGGGGAGAACTGTGTGTGTTCGAGGGGCTGTGTAGTGGGGGAGATCAGTGTGTGTTGGGGTGCTGGGAAGTGTGGGGGCTCTGTGCGGGGCACTGTGCAGTTGTGGCCTTTGGGCAGTGGGGGGCACTGGGCAGTGAGGGAATCTGTGGGGGGGCTCTGGGCGGCGAGGTGCAGGGCACTGTGCAGTTGTGGGAGGGCTGTGGGGGGTCTCCAGCTAGGGGGCCTGGGCAGTGAGAGGATCTGTGGGGGGATTCTGAGTGGGTGGGGGAGTGGTCTGTGGGAGGGCACTGGGCATGGGGGTTTGTGGGGGTCTCTGGGTGGTGTGGCACTGGGCATAGGGAGTCAGAGGGGTGCTGGGCAGGGGGGTAGCACAGGGGCTTGGGGGATGACAAGAGGCGGGGGCAGCCTTTGACATACTCGTGGGGCCCACTTGCCCCCGCCCCGGGCAGCCCTGGCCCTGGCCCTGCAACACTTGTATAGGATAGAGAGGAGCTGCGGTGATTAAGCTTTGATAGGCTAGGAATTGGAGGCCTGTGCCTTTAAGACCCCAGTCCCAGGAACCCGCCCTCTGCTCCGGGGCTGTGCAGCATCCTGTGAGCAGAACGAAAACAGCTTCTGCACCCCCCACACCCCTAGATTAGCGAGCACAGTGGGTGGCTCATCCCACGGGGTCACTGTTCCTCCCTCTCCCCTCCCTAAACGGGGGTTTTGTCCCTGCACGGGGTCTGGCAGCGTCTCCACCCCTCTCCCCCCGGGCTTAACCCCAGCTCCCACACCCCACCCCTGACTTTTCCCCTTCAGCCCCTCTGCTGCTCACTCCAGTAGCTTGAGTCTCCCCGCCAGTAAATTACTGTCTCCTGCTCAGACCCTGACAGCCCCGTGCTGCGCTTTGCCCCCTTAATCCTTTTAACTCCTCCAAAGAGGAGGCAGCAAATCGTAAGCAGAAGTAAGGGCAGAGAGAGGGCAGTGGCTACAGCGAAGGGTACTGGGCATGCTCAGTTTGGGTGCGCATGCTCAGTACACCCAAGTAGGGAATTGGGAGCGAGAGCTGTTTGTGTAGGTTCACCCCGCTCGCAGGGAAGGTAAGAGAGACCGGCCCCGTCACCCCCGGGCTGCTCCCAGCGGAGCTGGCTGCGATTCCCTGCCCGGGGCCCGGGAAAACTGCCGCCAGCTCCCGGTGTGTGCGGGGCGGGGGGAGCCCGGCCGGGCCGTGCTGGGGCTGGGACAGAGGCATGTGGGGGACTGAGGGGGGTGGGAGCCGGGGTGCAGGGGGTAGAAGACCCCCAGATGGGGTGAGCCAGCTGCAGTGGTTGCAAAAATAAGGGGGGGTGGGGTAGAGGGGCTTTTCCTCCCCCCTTCCCAGGATCTCAGCTCCCATTTCCCAGAGCCGTGTCCTTAAAGGCCCAGTGCATCGCAGAGCCTGGACAGGGCCCCTCTCCTGTATAAGATGCCACTGAGCTGCTAATGACAGGTTTCAGAGTAGCAGCCGTGTTAGTCTGTATCCGCAAAAGGAACAGGAGTACTTGTGGCACCTTAGAGACTAACAAATTTATTAGAGCATAAGCTTTCGTGGACTTCTGCTCTAATAAATTTGTTAGTCTCTAAGGTGCCACAAGTACTCCTGTTCTTTGAGCTGTTAATGGAGACTTGATCCAGGGAAATATTTACAGCCCCCCCCCACGAAAAAATATCATTGTCACAGGTACTTACTTTTAGTGTTTAAAATAATCCAGTTCACAGTTTCTATGTTTGTAAAGCCACCCAGCGCCTCATAAATGTGTCTTAGCCAGGATGCCTGGTCCCCTGCGTTTGACTCCTCTTGGAATCCAGTCTGTGCAGTTTCACGCCTTTAAATTAGTTTCTTTTAAAAATATTATTTCTATTACTCAGAGCTCTTCATCCTAAACTTCATTAACATTGTGCAGAGGGACGTCATTGTGCCATGGAATTCATATTCTTAATAGCAAATAATCATGGGAAATATTAACAGTTGCTAGTAGCTTGACAATCACATCTCAGGGTGATACTGTAACAGTTCCTGTTTCTATTGCACTATTGTAATTTGAGTTCAGTGCTGACTGATTTAAATACATAAATAAATTTTGTTTTTCTTTTATTACCTTGTTGTGTCTGGCCCTTTGAGGCATACTAGCTTCATGCTTTTACAGCTTCCCTTTCCAAAGGATCCATATATCTAGAATGGCCGTACAATCCTGTAACATTCGATGCCATTTTGCACTTAGCTGTACCTTAACCAATCATTTTACTAAAATTTTACTAACCAATCCTAACATTGTAACAAAATTCTCCATCGAATCATACCCCACTCCCTTAATTAGTTTACACCTACCAAAATCAATTATGTAACAGACAGAAACAATCAAAGAAACAGACAGAGATCATACAGACAAACAAGAGGGAAGTGGGGATGATAGAGACAAAAAAATAAAGAAATGACAGGTTTCAGAGTAGCAGCCGTGTTAGTCTGTATCCGCAAAAAGAAGAACAGGAGTACTTGTGGCACCTTAGAGACTAACACATTTATTAGAGCATAAGCTTTCGTGGACTACAGCCCACTTCTTCGGATGCATATATGCTTATGCTCTAATAAATGTGTTAGTCTCTAAAGTGCCACAAGTACTCCTGTTCTTCTTTTTAATAAAGAAATGAGGATTTCCCAACCACAACTATTGATAAGTGGTTTGGAATGCTACCAAACTCAGTTTTCTTTAACCATTTTAAGATCTGTTTCTTTATCTGGTGATAGTGGGGGCTATTAGGACAGGGTCTCCTTTTTAACAGCCTGATACTGCATTGATTTAATGCAATTTAGAAGGAATGTGATCATGTGACTTCCTGCTTCTTAGCTCAGGGCTCCTGCTCTCCTAATATGGCTGCAGACAAAGGCCATAGGCCTCACAATATGGCTACAAGAAAAGGCCTTATCCTTACAGGAGCAATCAGTGGAATCCCTCATTCACGGCATCAGGAAGGGAATTGCACTCGATGCAGTAACTGGTCACAGGGATGGTAAGAGATACAAGCAATGGTAGCCCCTCTGCCCCATGGGGTAGGAGAGCATGAGGCACTGAACATTTTTCCTGGAACTGGTGAAATGAGCTTTGGGGGTGAGCAGGGGACTAACCCCTCAGGGATCAGAAGCTACAAGGCAAATATCCACAGGCACCCGGGCTGCCTAGGGCCCTGGTCTGATTTACGTGCAGGATTCAGATCTCAGCCACGCTGGTGACAATCCAGAGTCACTGCTGGGTATGAAGTATCAGGGGGTAGCCATGTTAGTCTGTATATACAAAAACAACAAGGAGTGTGGTGGCACCTTAAAGACTAAGAGATTTATTTATGCATCCAAAGAAGTGAGGTTTTTACTCACGAAAGCTTATTCCCAAATAAATCTGTTAGTCTTTAAGGTGCCACCAGACTCCTTGTTGTTTTTGCTGGGTATGGCAGGGGGTAAGTGTAGATGGGCCAATGGGATCAGTCTCTGCCGGCCGTTACCAGTTTTGCCCATTACTTTGGTGTACACTCATTTATTAGGGTTACTTTTCGGGGGGGGGGGAATTCTGTAATTCTATCAATGTACTGCTTGTGTCACCTGTGTTCTCATAGAGTGCTCTACTTCTCTCTGCTACAAGTCCCCTCCCAGTGTAGCTATCCTGCAGGACATAGGTTCCCCAGGGCTGGGTTCTTCCAGCCCCAGAATCAGATGCGCGCACGCACACACACACAGGGCCGGGTTAATCAGCACTCCCAAGCTGACCCCTTTTATATCCCTGGACTCAGCAGGCTGGGTTGAGCAGCACCTCCAAGTTCCCACCCTCGTGCCCCAGGTTCAGCACGTCCCTGTCTCCACTTTCACGTTACAGTCGTTCTGGTAGTAACCCACTTGATGAGCAAACCCCACAGGATTTTTGGGTGCTGCGGGGATCTTTAGTTTAGGTACGAGGAGGAGCGTTGCTGCAGCACAACTGGGGTAGCCACAAACACCCACGGGCAGTGAGGGGGGGGTGGGGAGAGGGAGAGCGAAGCAACCAGCTTAACCATGAAAGTTATTTATTGCCAGGTAATAACCATACGGGAGCCAAACAAAACAGTTATAATATTAAATCTAACTTAATTTTGATTATAAAAGTCAGGTTTAGAAAACTGTAACTGATCACACAAGTCAGGGTCAGAAGGCTATACCGAGAGAGAGACAGAGCTGGGTTCTCACCACTCCATGATGCTTTAATCGATCGGGGCTCCCAGGAGATGGTGGTAGCTGAGGGTCTGGAGTGCTGGAGACAGGCAGAGCCCCCAGCACGATCAGTCAGGAGAAGATGAAGTCCCAATGGAACTGATGCAGATTTTGGATCCAGGCATCAGAGCACTTACTTGAGCGTGGGTAGGGGGTTTTGTAGGGAAACAACAATGGTTCAAGGGAGATCACTAGATTTGTTTATGTGTAAACTGATGGCTCAAGAGCGTATACCAAAGTTGTTTTGTTCAAGCTAGACAATAGGAACTGACCATTCCTGGTTATGGGTGGTGTTCCTTCCAGGGAGCTCACAATGCAATTAGGCAGCATCAATATTTTGGATACCAATAAAGGATTTATTAAAGCTAATGTAAAAAAAATTACATAACACACAGGTTAAGAAAAGAGTGCGTGTACATCTGGGTTTAGTGCTCAGATTATCCACAAATACAAAGTTCATTTTAAAAGTCAAAGATAATGAAATACATAATTAGCAATAACTCAAATTTAGGGGAATAAATTTAACAATACAGTTTAGATATTAGAATCCAAATACTTGGGTAAGTCACTCATGAAAAGTTATACAGAGAGTTGTTTGTCAAAAGCAAATATATCAATGAGCCTAAATTGTCTCTCAGTAATTGAGAATTTGCAGGCGTGGATTCATTAACATCTGGAGCAGAGACTCCCCCATGATGCATTGCTTCCTTGTTTTTCTGGTCCCAGAGTTCAGTGCAGTTCTTGCTTTGGAATCTCTGTTCTCCAGTCTGTATGCTAATTGAGGTGCCGCCCTGTCCCATCTTCTATGCAAATGAGGCTAGCGGAGTTGCCTTAATCCTGTCACCCTTGTCTGGAGGGGTTAAGTGTGTCTCCCATGACCTTTTCATTGCTTTCTTATAAGTCTTCTGACTTGGTTCAAGCAGAGGCTGGAGTAGGGTGACCAGACAGCAAATGTCAAAAATTTGGGACAGGGAGTGGGGGTAATAGGAGCCTATATAAGAAAAATACCCAAAAATCAGGACTGTCCCTATAAAACCGGGACATCTGGTCACCCTAGGCTGGAGGGGCGGGGTCCTTGATGAGTCAAACAGGCTGCATACTGTGCCCTGGTTAGCTAACACTGGCTGTCCCTGGGGGCTGGGGGTAGAGTCCAGGGCAGCTAGTTAATCGGGTGTTGCCACCAAAGGGCTCTGGTTATTGCTAAGGGAGAGGAGGCGGCGGGTGTGTGTCTCTTCTCAGGATATTAGAGCTCTGGAGTTGAGCTTCCCTGGGTCCGAAGCTGCTGCCTCCTGCATTTTGGTCTGGGAGCCCAAACCTAGAAGCTGCTTCTTACCCAGCAGAGGAGAGACCTTTGTTAAATCCCCTCTGTGTCCAGCCCAGGTGGGGACTTGCTGTGGTGGCTGGAACCAGCCCCTGGTGCAGGCCCGGGTTCTGCACACACCAGCCCCCGAGCCGAAGCCTGCAGGTATTGGAGAGACCTGGGGGTAAAGGGCTGGGACTGGGCAGGAAAGTGACTCAGCACAAAGGGCCCCTTTCAGGGACTGGATGGTGAGTTTGGCTCCCTGTGTGTCTGCGAGTCCCAGAGCTGCTGCCCCCATGGACACAGCCAGGTTCATACCCCTGTTAGCAGTGGCAGTGACTGAGCTGCCTAATCATAGAATCAAAGAATATGAGGGTTGGAAGGGATCTCAGGAGATCATCTAGTCTAACCCCCTGCTCAAAGCAGGACTAATTCCTAACTAAATCATCCCAGCCAGGGCTTTGTCAAGCCGGGCCTTAAAAAACTCCAAAGAAGGAGACTACACCACTTCCCTAGGTAACGCATTCCAGTGCTTCACCACCCTCCTAGAGAAAAAGTTTTTCCTAATATCCAACCTAGACCTCCCCCACTTCAACTTGAGATCATTGCTCCTTGTTCTGTCATCTGCCACCACTGAGAACAGCTGAGCTCCATCCTCTTTGGAACCCCCCCCCCTCAGGTAGTTGAAAGCAGTTATCAAATCCCCCCTCATTCTTCTCTTCAGGAGAATAAACAATCCCATTTCCCTCAGCCTCTCCACATAAGTCATGTGCTCCAGACCCCTAATCATTTTTGTTGCCCTTCGCTGGACTCTTTCCAATTTTTCCACATCCTTCTTGTCTGGGACCAAAAACTGGACACAGTATTCCAGATGAGGCCTCACCAACGTCTAATAAAGGGGAACGATCAAATTCCTTGATCTGATGGCATGAGAGCAAAGGCCCAGGACAATGGTGCAGTCGCCGGTTTTCCTAAGGGAAAAGGATAAAAAGGGACAGAGGAGAGACTGGAAGGGGAAACCAGGAACAACAAAAGGGGGAGGGAGGTTCCCAGATCCCAGACCTGCCCAGATCCATTCCCTGCATCCCCCTGGGAACAAGGGGAGGAGCTGAGAGAGGAAAAGCCAGTTCCTGACTTGGCTGAACACCACACTACTTGGGGGGGAAGGGGAGAGTTAGAGGGGTGACACGACAATGTCAGGGGGAATCCCCCAAGGTGGCTCATTTGGTTCTGCTCTTTTTCCAGCATTGGGCTCAGAGACTCTCTTATGGGAAGAGTTTAAAAGTGCCCCTTGGGGTTTAGTTCTGCTGGGAGGGCCCTGGCCTGGGTGTTAATGAACTAACTGGGTTTCTTTCCAGTGTGGAAGAGTCCAGAGCATCTCTCTGCAGGACGAGAACCTGGGGGAATCAGGCTGTAACATGCACTCAAGCCCCCTCTGAAACCTTCCCAATCGCCCCCGACAGGCTGAGGAATCACATCCAGATTTCACTCAAGATCGTCCCATCTTCCAGGGGACAGGGAAGGGAAATGGCCGTGATGGAGTCAGCTCAGGTAGTGGATTTTCAGGGAGCTGCTGGACGGCGGGAGGGAGAGGCAGGGAGGAGACAGGGTGTGATAAACCTGCTGATTTACTGAGTAGGAGAGGGCATACCACCATTTGTCAAAGAGGTCATAACCCTCCTGGGCAGTGCTGGGAACATTTTCCATACTCCCAGTGCTGGAGCCTGAACCCACTGGCCAGAGGCTGCTGTGAAATATGAAGGGAAGCTTTTGGGATTCCTGTCCCTGTCCCTGGCTCAGTGCTCTGCTTCCCATATCAGCCTGTGGCTGGCAAGTGTGTGGTAATTGGTAAATGAGAAGACCCTGCCCTCCTCCATCTGCTGCTGGGGGGACTAGGAAGTCTCACCTTCTCCCCGCCTCATGAACACTCCTGGCGCTCTGAGCAGGGAGGGGGTGGGATTCTGCTACTCTGGTCCTCCCAGAGCTTACAAGAAGTTTTTTTTCTTTCTTCCTCTCCTGTGACTAGTGGGATTGTGGCTGGGGCAGCAGGGGCTGAGTGGGGGTCTCTTGTTGTTTCAGTTGCCGGTGACCTTCGAGGAGGTGGCTGTGTATTTTACCCAGGGTCAGGGAGCTCTGCTGGACCCCAGTCAGAGAGCCCTCTACAGGGACGTCATGCAGGAGAACTATGAGATGGTGACCTCGCTGGGTAAGGGATTCCTGTCCCCTCGGTTATTAGAAGCCGTGAGGTCTTCATTTCTGACTCTGGTCAGGTTCTTCCCTGGTCAGTTAGATTGGAGGGGAATGGGTTCCAGAATGTGCAGCTGCCACGTGAGAGGGACTTTCATTGGGACACGGGTATCAAAACCTAATGGACATGCGAAACCATGCCTACCCCTCCAGCATTCGGGGGGCAGAAGTCATTCATTGTGCTGTCTGTATTGTTTCTTACTGACGCACAAAATCCCTCTTCATTTCCCTTCTTGGGAATAGCTCAAGCCGTGGGGAAGACTCTGGACTCTGCAGATTTAGAAATAGGAAGTGGTCTAACTCCAGAGCTGTGTGCGCATCAGCAAGGCCCAACAGCACATAGATCCTGTGAACTCCTTGTGAGGGCGTAACAATTCCCCCCACCTCCCCAGACGTCTGCTTCTCCCAAGAGGCCTCAGTGATCATGTTCCCGTGCTGTTGGATTCCATGTTCCCCCAGCAGATCATGGTGAGAGGTACCACTCACAGAATGCCCTTTGTGACAGAAAATCTTCCAATCCTCCATGTGCCCCGACCTTGTCTCTTTTCACTCCCTGTTCAGGATTTCCCATTCCCAAACCTGAACTGATCTCCCACCTGGAACGAGGGGAAGAACTGTGGGTCCCGGATCTCCAGGTCTATGAGGAAAGAGAGATCCTGAGAGGCAATCGCACAGGTGAGGACTGAAACAGAAACCATCTGATGAATGAAGGAAAAAGCTGAGAATCCCAAAAATATGCTGTGAGTAAGAGCCCTTAGTTCTTCCTCACCTCAACCAGGGCTGTAGTCAACAGATACCATTCACGGCTTTCCACGCGTCCTGTTAGCTGCAGGAGTTTCCTTCCCAACTTTCCATCCCTGGGAGTGTTTGGGTGGGATCTGGAGGCAAAATCCAGTTGCTCAGTCTTCACAGTGTTAACATATTGGGTTTTCCCTTGGTGCTATTCCTCTTTCTCCCCTGCACAATGACTCCTGTCTGTATTGTCTCTATCTCCCAACAGGTGATGAGACAGTGGATGAAAAGAAGGATGGGAATCATCATGAGGAAGTTCCTGGGCAAGTGGAACCACAGGGGACCGTTGTGGGAAGTGCTGAAGGGAGTTTATCCCAGTGCTTGGAAGAGGGAGAAGACTGGGGAAATTGGCACAAGTCAGAGAGGCGACTGAAAAACCACCCAAGGAAGAAAGTGGATGAATCTATTATATGTGGGGGAGGAGACAAGGATCCCACAGCCCAGCAGACCAATCCTAAGGAAGAGAAACCCTATCAGTGCCTCGAATGTGGAAAAGGGTTCATTTTCAGATCACTGCTTGTGACACATCAGACAATCCATACTGGAGGGAAACCCCTTCAATACTTGGCCCATGGGGAAAGCTTCAATAACTGCTCAGATCTTAATAACCATGGGAAAAGCCACATGGGAGAGAAACCCTATCAATGCCTCGAATGTGGAAACTGTTTGAATTGGAAATCAGAATTAATTACACATCAGAGAATCCAGACAGGGGAGAGACCCCATAAGTGCTTGGACTGTGGGAAAAGTTTCATACAGAGGTCAGACCTTACTAAACATCAGGCCATCCACACTGGAGAGAGACCACATAAGTGCTTGGACTGTGGGAAAAGTTTCATACAGAGGTCAAATCTTATTGAACATAAAGGAATGCACACAGGAGAGAGACCCCACAAGTGCCTGGACTGTGGGAAAAGTTTCATACGGAGGTCATACCTTGTTAAACATCAAGCAATCCACACAGGAGAGAGACCCCATAAGTGTTTGAACTGTGGAAAAAATTTCATACGAAGGTCACACCTTGTTAAACATCAGTCAGTCCACACAGGAGAGAGACCACATAAGTGCTTAGACTGTGGGAAATGTTTCAGGAACAGATCATCCCTTTCTAAACATCAGGCAATCCACACAGGAGAGAGACCCCACAAGTGCTTGGACTGTGGGAAAAGTTTCATACAGAGGTCACACCTTATTAGACATCAGGAAACCCACACAGGAGAGAGACCACATAAGTGTTTGAACTGTGGAAAAAATTTCATACGAAGGTCACACCTTGTTAAACATCAGGCAATCCACACAGGAGAGAGACCACATAAGTGCTTAGACTGTGGGAAATGTTTCAGGAACAGATCATCCCTTTCTAAACATCAGGCAATCCACACAGGAGAGAGACCCCACAAGTGCTTGGACTGTGGGAAAAGTTTCATACAGAGGTCACACCTTATTAGACATCAGGAAATCCACACAGGAGAGAGATCCCACAAGTGCTTGGACTGTGGAAAAAGTTTCATACAGAGGTCAAACCTTGTTAAACATCAAGCAATCCACACAGGAGAGAGACCCCATAAGTGTTTGAACTGTGAGAAAAAATTCCTACGGAGGTCAGACCTTGTTAAGCATCAGGCAATCCACACAGGAGAGAGATCGCACAAGTGCTTGTACTGTGGGAAAAGTTTCATACAGAGGTCAGACCTTATTAGACATCAGGCAATCCACACAGGAGAGAGACCACATAAGTGCTTGGACTGTGGGAAAAGTTTCATACAGAGGTCAGACCTTACTAAACATCAGGCAATCCACACAGGAGAGAAACCACATAAGTGCTTGGACTGTGCGAAAAGTTTCATACAGAGGTCACACCTTATTAAACATAAAGTAATCCACACAGGAGAGAGACCCCACAAGTGCTTGGACTGTGGGAAAAGTTTCATACAGAGTGCACACCTTATTAAACATAAAGCAATCCACACAGGAGAGAGACCCCACAAGTGCTTGGACTGTGGGAAAAGTTTCATACAGAGGTCAAACCTTCTCAAACATCAAGCAATCCACACAGGAGAGAGACCACAGAAGTGTTTGAACTGTGGAAAAGAATTCATATGGAGGTCAGACCTTGTTAAACATCAGGCAATCCACACAGGAGAGAGACCCCATAAGTGCTTAGCCTGTGGAAAAAAATTCATACGGAGGTCACACCTTGTTAAACATCAGGCAATCCACACAGGAGAGAGACCCCACAAGTGCTTGGATTGCGGGAAAAGTTTCATACAGAGGTCACACCTTATTAAACATAAAGATATCCACACAGGAGAGAGACCCCACAAGTGCTTGGACTGTGGGAAAGGTTTCATACAGAGGTCACACCTTATTAAACATCAAGCAATCCACACAGGAGCTAAACTTCTGTGACACTGGGAGAGAAAGGGTTAAGCAACTTGCATGTAATAGAAACAGTTCAACCTTTAGAGACATGTTAAAAAAGTGTGTCCATGTTAGATAAGTTAGAGCTTTGAAATGTAAACTTATTTGAAAGACCTGGAAGAAGATGGTAACTGTAGTAGTCTATAAAAAGCAACAAAGAGTCCTGTGGCACCTTATAGACTAACAGAAGTATTGGAGCATAAGCTTTTGTGGGTGAATAACCACTTTGTCAGACGCATGTGGTGGAAATTTCTAGAGGCAGGTATAAATATGCAGGCAAGAATCTGCCTAGCGATAATGAGTTTGTTCAATCAGGGAGGATGAGGCAATCTTCTAGCAGTTGAGGTGTGAACACCAAGGGAGGAGAAACTGCTTTTGTAGTTGCCTAGCCATTCACAGTCTTTGTTTAATCCTGAGCTCATTATGTCAAATTTGGAAATGAACTGAAGTTCAGCAGTTTCTCTTTGGCGTTTGGTCCTGAAGTTTTTTTCCTGCACGATCCCCTTTAAATTTGCTATTGTGTGTCCAGGGAGGTTGAAATGTTCTCCTACAGGTTTTTGTATATTGCCATTCCTAATATCTGACTTGTGTCCATTTATTCTTTTACGTAGGGATTGTCCAGTTTGGCCGATGTACATAGCAGGGGGGCATTGCTGGCACAAGATGGTGTATGCTACATTGGTGAACGTACAAGTGAATGAACCGGTGATGTTGTGGCTGATCTGGTTAGGTCCTGTGATGGTATCGCTGGTATAAATATATGGGGAGAGTTGGCATTGAGGTTTGTTGCATGGATTGGTTCCTGAGTTAGAGTTACCATGGTGCGTTGTGTGGTTGCTGGTGAGAATATGCTTAAGGTTGGCGGTTTGTTTTGTGGGCGAGGACTGGCCTGTCTCCTAAGGCCTGTGAAAGTGATGGATCTTTGTCCAGGATGAGTTGTAGATGATGATGCATTGGAGAGGTTTTAGATGAGGATTGTAGGTGATGGCCAGTGGAGTTCTGTTGGTTTCTTTCTTGGGCTTGTCCTGCAGCAGGAGGCTTCTTGGTACACGTCTGGCTCTGTTGATTTGTTTCTTTATTTCCTCGTGTGGGTATCCTAGTTTTGGGAATGCTTGGTGAAGATCTTGTAGGAGTTGGTCTGTGTCTGAGGGGTTGGAGCCAATGCGGTTATAGCTCAGCGCTTGGCTGTAGACGATGGATCATGTGGTGTGTCAGGGATGGAAGCTGGAGGCATGAAGGTAGGCATAGAGGTCGGTGGGGTGCGGTGGTGTTAACGTCACTGTCACTTATTTGTACCGTGGTGTCTAGGAAGTGGATCTTCCTTGTAGATTGGTCCATGCTGAGGTTGATGGTGGGGTGGAAACTGTTGAAATCATTCTTCAATACTTCTGTTAGTCTTTAAGGTTCCTCAGGACTCTTTGGGTATGTCTACACTACGGGAATAATCCATATAATTCGAATTTGGGAAACAGATTGTATAAAGTCGAATGTATGCGGCCACACTAAGCACATAAATTCAGCGGTGTGCGTCCAAGTACCGTGGCTAGCTTTGATTTCTGGAGCGTTGCACTGTGGGTAGCTATCCCATAGCTTTCCCATAGTTCCCGCAGTCTCCCGCGCCCATTGGAATTCTGGGTTGAGATCCCAGTGCCTGATGGGACAAAAAACATCATCGCAGGTGGTTCTGGGTACAGCCTCACCTCCTCCCTCCCTGCATGAAAGCAACAGACGGCAGACAACCATTTCGCGCCTTTTTTCCTGGGTGAACACTGCAGACTCCATACCATGGCAAACATGGAGCCCGCTCAGCTCAAGACAGCAGTCATGAACATTGTAAACACCTCACGCGTTCTCGTGGAGTTTATGCTGAGCCAGGACCAGAAAAACGAGGCGAGGAGGCAGCGGCGGCGGCAGCGCAGCGACAAGCATGATGAGGACATGGACATGGACACGGACACTGAATTCTGTGAAACCACGGGCCCCGGTGCTTTGGAGATCATGTTGTTAATGGGGCAGGTTCTATCCATCTGTCACGGAGTATTGGGGGACTCAGGGCCCTGCACCCCCGGCTTCCTGCGATTCACTGCGACTCTCAGCCAGCCAGTAAAGCAGAAGGTTTATTTGGATGACAGGAATACAGTCCAAGACAGGTCTTGCAGGCACAGACAACAGGGCCCCCCTCAGTTAGGTCCAGCTTGGGGTCCCAGGGCATCCCAGCCCACGCCCCTTTGGGGGGGGGTCAGAGCCATCTCTGCCTCCCAGCCATCTCTCCAGCCTGCTTCCAGCACTCTCCTTCAGCGACCCCTCCCACAGCCTTTGTTCAGTTTCCCGGGCCCGGAGTCACCTGGCCTCCAACCCCTTCCTGGGTTCTCATGTTACAAGCTCAGGTATGTTCCCTCGGGCAGACTCCCATCCCCCGATGCAGACCATCCTAGTCACACTCCCCTGTCAGCATTCACACACCCCAGCAAGAACAGTCCCAGTTCGTCACACCATGGAGCGCCGATTCTGGGCAAGGGAAACAAGGACAGACTGGTGGGATCGCATAGTGTTGCAGGTGTGGGATGATTCCCAGTGGCTGCGGAACTTTCGCATGCGTAAGGGCACTTTCATGGAACTTTGTGACTTGCTGTCCCCTGCCCTGATATGCCAGAATACCAAGATGAGAGCAGCCCTCACAGTTGAGAAGCGCATGGCGATAGCCCTGTGGAAGCTTGCAACGCCAGACAGCTACCGGTTAGTCGGGAATCAATTTGGAGTGGGCAAATCTACTGTGGGGGCTGCTGTGATGCAAGTAGCCAAAGCAATCACTCAGGTGCTGCTACGAAAGGTAGTGACTCTGGGAAATGTGCAGGCCATAGTGGATGGCTTTGCTGCAATGGGATTCCCTAACTGTGGTGGGGCGATAGATGGAACCCATATCCCTATCTTTGCACCGGAGCACCAGGGTACCCAGTACATAAACCGCAAGGGGTACTTTTCAATGGTGCTGCAAGCACTTGTGGATCACAAGGGACGTTTCACCAACATCAACGCGGGCTGGGCGGGAAGGGTTCATGACGCTCACGTCTTCAGGAACACTACTCTGTTTAAAGGGCTGCAGCAAGGGACTTACTTTCCGGACCAGAAAATAACCGTTGGGGATGTTGAAATGCCTATAGTTATTCTTGGGGACCCAGCCTGCCCCTTAATACCATGGCTCATGAAGCCATACACAGGCAGCCTGGACAGGAGTCAGGAGCTGTTTAACTACAGGCTAAGCAAGTGCAGAATGGTGGTAGAATGTGCATTTGGCCGTTTAAAAGGTCGCTGGCGCTCATTATTGACTCGCTCTGACCTCAGCCAAAGAAATCTCCCCATTGTTATTTCTGCTTGCTGCGTGCTCCACAATCTCTGTGAAAGTAAGGGGGAGACCTTTATGGCGGGGTGGGTTCTGATTGCGCGCAGCCAGACACCAGGGCGATTAGAAAAGCACACCAGGAAGCGCTGTGCATCAGAGAAGCTTTGAAAACCGGTTTCATGACTGGCCAGGCTACAGTGTGAAATATCTGTTTGTTTCTCCTTCATGAAAACCCGCCCCCTTTATTGACTCATTTTCTGTAAGGAACCCACCCTCCCCCTTCCCCCAGCTTGCTTTCAAACCAAATAAAGGCACTATCATTTAAAAATCATTTATTCTTTATTAATAGATTATAAAAAGAGGGAGGGAACTCGGGTTGGATTTGGGAGGAGGATAAGTGGGAAGGAAAAGGACACTAAAAAAAGGTTAAAAAAATGACAGCCTTTTGCTTGGGCTGTCCACTGGGGTGGAATGGGAAGGTGTACGGAGCCTCCCCCTCCCCCCCCCCGCGTTCTTACACGTCTGGGTGAGGAGGATATGAAACATGGGGAGGGGGGAGGGGGGTACAGAGGCTGTAGCGGCACTCTGTTTTCCTGCAGCCATTCCTGAAGCTCCACCAGACACCGGAGCATGTCTGTTTGCTCACGCAGCAGCCCCAGCATTGCATCCTGCCTCCTCTGATCTTCCTGCCGCCACCTCTCATCTCGAGCGTCCCTCCTGTCCTCACGTTCACTGGCTTCTTTCCTATATTTTGAAACCATTTCCTTCCACTCATTCAGATGAGCTCTGTCACTGCGGGTGGATTCCATAATTTCTGCAAACATCTTGTCTCGCGTCTTCTTTTTACAACGCCTTATCTGTGATAGCCTTCGGGATGGAGGAGGGAGGCTTGAGGAATTTGCAGCTGCTGTAGGGAGGGGAAAAAGAGAGAATTGTTTAAAAAGATACATTTTGCAGAACAATGCTTATACTCTTTCACGGTGACCAACACTATTCACATTACATAGCACATGTGATTTCTATGCAAGGTCGCATTTGGCCTCTTAATACTGAGTGCCTGTGGCTTTGCTGCTAGAGATCACAGGTCCGGGCAACAGAATTCGGCTTGCATGCAGTCATGGTAAGCCATTGTCTTTCGGCTTCTGCGCCCTCTTTTCCCACATACCAAGCAAAGCCCGTAGAGTGTTGCGGTTTTTCTGTTAACATTCAGCAGCAGCAGAAAACAAACTAACCACACACCCCCACCATGTATTCTCTGGGATGATCGCTGTACCCCTCCCCCCACCGCGTGGCTGGTATCAGGGAAGATCCCTGCAGGAACCAAACTAACCCCCCCTGCCGCCCCCTCCCGCCATGAATTCTCTGGGATGATCACGGTACCCCTCCACCCACCGCGTGGCTGGTAACAGGGAAGATCCCTGCTAGCCAAACGCGAAAAGCTCAGGGCCAATTTCCCATCTGCGCGTGGCTAACTGAAGGGAAGGATTTATTTTCAGCCACAGGCAAACAGCCCAGTAGGAACGGCCACCTCTGTCCCCTTAATTAAGTTCCCGTATTTCAACCAGGTTACCATGAGTGATATCACTCTCCTGAGGATTACACAGCAAGATAAAGAACGGATGTTGCTTGAATGCCAGCAAACTCCGGGACCATACGCTGCCAGGCTTTGTCAGGCAATGATACCAGATTACTTGCTGCAAGCATGGCATGGTCAAGTGTCCTACCATGGAGGACGGAATAAGGATGCACTGCCCAGAAACCTTGTGGCAAGGCTTCTGGGTTACCTCCAGGAGAGCTTCATGGAGATGTCCCTGGAGGATTTCCGCTCCATCCCCAGACACGTTAACAGACTTTTCCAGTAGCTGAACTGACCGCGAATGCATCCCAAGTCCTCAGGGCAAAGTAATCATTAAAAACCGTTTGCTTTTAAAACAAGTTTTATATTTTAAAAGGTAAACTCACCTGAGGTCCCTTCCATGCGGTCATGGTCTTGGATACTGGGTTGGGAGGGTACTTCAGTCAGGCTGAGAAAAAGATCCTGGCTGTTGGGGAGAACGGAGTGCTGTGTGCTCTCTGCAAGCTCATCCTCCTCTTCCTTCTCCTCCTCTTCCCCATCGGCAGAATCCTCAGGTGTAGCTGATGAGACTATCCCCGACCCGGAATCCACGGTCACAGGTGGGGTAGTGGTGGCGGCCCCCCCCAGAATTGCATGCAGCTCGGCGTAGAAGCGGCATGTCTGCGGCTCTGACCCAGAGCGACAGTTTGCCTCCTTTGTTTTTTGATAGGCTTGTCTGAGCTCCTTGACTTTCACGCGGCACTGATCTGAGTCCCTATTGTGGTCTCTCTCCATCATGCCCTTGGAGATTTTTTCAAAAGTTTTGGCATTTCGTCTTTTAGAACGAAGTTCTGCTAGCACTGAATCCTCTCCCCATATAGCGATCAGATCCAGTACCTCCCGTACGCTCCATGCTGGTGCTCTTTTTCGATTATTGGCCTGCATGGTTACCTGTGCTGATGAGCTATCTGTGGTCACCTGTGCTCTCCACTCTGGGCAAACAGGAAATGAAATTCAAATGTTCGCGGGGCTTTTCCTGTCTACCTGGCCAGTGCATCCGAGTTGAGATTCCTGTCCAGAGCGGTCACAATGATGCACTGTGGGATAGCTCCCGGAGGCCAATACCATCGAATTGCGGCCACACTATCCCTAATTCAAAATGTTAAAATCGATTTTGGCGCTACTCCGCTCGTCGGGGTGGAGTACAGAAATCGATTTAATGAGCCCTTTATTTCGAACTAAATGGCGTGGTTGTGTGGACGGTTGCAGGGTAAATTCGAATTAACGCTGATAAATCCGAATTAAAGTCGTAGTGTAGACCAGGCCTTTGTCACATTTTACAGATCCAGACTAACACGGTTTCCCCTCTGATACCTGTAGTAGTCTATATTTGCCTTTATCTTGTTTGAGGTTAACAATGGAATGAAACAGTTCCTATCTAGGGCTGTATTCTGTTAATTCAGAGATCAAAAGGGAATAATAACATGTAGATGAAACTTGGGTGTAATAATGTCATTGCATGTCTCTTTAAAGTTTGTGGTAAACTGTCTATGAACTTCTTTATGGATAATTACCTTATGTTAATCCATGCAGTTAATTACTGGTGATGTTTAGGAAATAGAAGGTTACTTCAAAAGCCTAGTGAACAATAGTTCTCCCAAGGACTGCCTGCTGATGAGAGGCTGCAAAAATCTGTATGAAAACTCTTGGGACCTGATCCTTTTCTCTCCGATCTTGTTAAGCTTTATTCAGAGGAAGTTTAAGTCATAAGACAGAGATCTCCAGTCCCATCTGGACTGCCCTGATATCGAACATTTTTACATGGACTATAACCTCATGAAAGGATTCTGAAAAGGACTCTTTACAATTCTAATGCACTATCTCTACAATGAAACTGACCTAAGGACTCTATTCATGTCTGTATGTATAATGATCGTTTAACCAATACTCTCACTCTCTTTTCTTCTTTTAATAAATCTTAGTTTAGTTAATAAGAATTGGCTGTAAACGTATATTTGGGTAAGAACTGAAGTATTCATTAACTTGGTGAGTAATGCGGCAAACAGCAGAAGCTAACAGCGGGATCCGTCAGAGAGGAGGTTTGCTAAGTGTTGCATGGGGGGCTGTGTGGGTGAGTATCTGAGTGTCTGTTGCAGGGGACAGTTTGTCAGTTTGACCATGTGCTTGAGTGTTTGTTTGTTTGTTTGAACATTGTGAATTGGGAGTGCTTTGTTCCAGGTGGGCCTTGAGTGGGCCTGAATGTTATAAAAAGGCAGTCAGCAGCGAACCAGCTGAGCGGCGAACAGCGGAGGCTTGCAGAGGGAGTTTGCCTGAGAGTTCACCTCAGGAGAGCCCACTGAGGCTTGCATCTTGCGGGCTTCTGTGAGTTGCTGCAAGAGCTGAGGAAGCTCTTAGAAGGAAGCAATTATGGAAGGTGAGCGTTCAGTTGTTGTAACCTGCACAAGTTGTGCCATGTTTGTCTTTCTTCCACAGGACAGAAGTGAGAAAGTGCAAGCTGGTCTCCATATTGGAAGAGAAGGTTCGAGGTCTGGAGAAACAAGTATCGACCGTGTGTTGCATATTAGAAAATGAAGATTTCCTGGACAGACAACAGGATATGCTTCCACAGGCACAACGTTCTGAAGATTCAGAGCAGGCTGCCCAGAGGGGACAGAGGGACGGTGAAGAAATTTGGCAGCATGTGACCTCCAGAAGAAGAAAGAGGAGCGTCCATGTACCAGCAATGGAGATACAGGTGAACAACTGTTTTCATGCTCTCTCCACAGGTACTAATGTGGAGAGTGGACTAGATGATACATCTGAGGGAAGGGAGCAGAAGGAGGCTCCACCGATTGGAAGGCATGAGATGCACTGTCCTAGGGATGGGGGTTCCAAAACCACTGCTCCCAAGAGAAGGAAGAGGGTGGTGGTGGTCAGGGACTCCCTCCTTAGGGGGACTGAGTCATCTATCTGCTGCCCCAACCGAGAAAACTGAGAGGTCTGCTGCTTGCCAGGAGCTAGGATTCACAATGTGACGGAGAGACTGCCGAGACTCATCAAGCCCTCGAATCGCTACCCCTTCCTGCTTCTCCATGTGGGCAGCAATGATACTGCCAAGAATGACCTTGAGCAGGTCACTGCAGACTACGTGGCTCTGGGAAGAAGGATAAAGGAGTTTGAGGCACAAGTGGTATTCTTGTCCATCCTCCCTGTGCAGGGAAAAGGCCTGGGTAGGGACCACCGAATTGTGGAAATCAATGAATGGCTACGCAGATGGTGTCGGAGAGAAGGCTTTGAATTCTTCGACCGTGGGATGGTGTTCCAAGAAGGAAGAGTGCTAGGCAGAGATGGGCTCCACCTAACGAAGAGAGGGAAGAGCATCTTTGGAAGCAGGCTGGCTAACCTAGTGAGGAGGGCTTTAAACTAGAGTCACCGGGGGAAGGAGACCAAAGCCCTGAGGTTAGTGGGGAAATAGGATACTGGGAGGAAGCACGAGCAGGAGACTGCAAGACGGGAGGACTCCTGTCTCAGACTTAGAAAGCGGTACAATCAGTGCGTTATCTTTAGTGCCTATACACAAATGCAAGAAGCCTGGGAAACAAGCAGGGAGAACTGGAAGTCCTGGCACAGTCAAGGAATTATGATGTCATTGGAATAACAGAGACTTGGTGAGATAACTCACATGACTGGAATACTGTCATGGATGGATATAAACTGTTCAGGAAGGACAGGCAGGGCAGAAAAGGTGGGGGAGTTGCATTGTATGTAAGAGAGGAATATGACTGCTAAGAGCTCTGGTATGAAACTGGAGGAAAACCTGAGAGTCTCTGGATTAAGTTTAGAAGTATGAGCAGCAAGGGTGATGTCGTGGTCGGAGACTGCTATAGACCACCAGTCCAGGGGGATGAGGTGGATGAGGCTTTCTTCCGGCAACTAGCAGTAGTTACTAGATTGCAGGCCCTGGTTCTCATGGGAGACTTTAATCACCCTGATATCTGCTGGGAGAACAATACAGCAGTGTACAAACAATCCAGGAAGTTTTTGGAAAGCATAGGAGACAATTTCCTGGTGCAAGTGCCGGAGGAACCAACTAGGGGCACAGCTCTTCCAGAACTGCTGCTCACAAACCGGGAAGAATTAGAAGGGGAGACAAAAGTGGATGGGAATCTGGGAGGCAGTGACCATGAGATGGTCGAGTTCAGGATCCTGACACAAGGAAGAAAGGAGAGCAGCAGAATACAGACCCCGGATTTATGAAAATCAGACTTTGACTCCCTCAGGGAACTGATGGGCAGGATCCCCTGGGAGAATAACATGAGGGGGAAAGTAACAGAGGGGTATCCGTGTTAGTCTGAATCTGTAAAAAGCAACAGAGGGTCCTGTGGCACCTTTAAGACTAACAGAAGTATTGGAGCATAAGCTTTCGTGGGTGAATGCCCACTTCATCTTGCGTCTGATGAAGTGGGCATTCACCCACGAAAGCTTAGGCTCCAATACTTCTGTTAGACTTAAAGGTGCCACAGGACCCTCTGTTGCTTTTCATAACGGGGAAAGGAGTCCAGAAGAGCTGGCTATATTTTTAAGAATCCTTATTGAGGTTGCAGGAAAAAAACATCCAGATGTGTAGAAAGAATAGTAAATATGGCAGGCACTTGGCTTAATAGTGAAATCCTTGCTGATCTTAAACGCAAAAAAGAAGCTTACAAGAAGTGGAAGGTTGGACAATTGACCAAGAAAGAGTATAAAAATATTGCTCAGGCATGCAGGAGAGAAATCAGGAAGGCCAAATCATACTTCGAGTTGCAGCTAGCAAGAGATGTTAAGACTAACTCAAGGAAAGTGTGGGCCCCTTACTGAATAAGGGAGGGAACCTAGTGACAGAAGATGTGGAAAAAGCTAATGTACTCAATGATTTTTTTGCTTCTGTCTTCACAAAAAAGGACAGCTCCCAGACTGCTGCACTGGGCTGCACAGTATGGGGAGAAGATGACCAGCCCTCTGTGGAGAAAGAAGTGGTTCGGGACTATTTAGAAAAACTGAACGAGCACAAGTCCATGGTGCCAGATGTGCTGCATCCGAAGGTACTAAAGGAGTTGGCGGATGTGATTGCAGAGCCCTTGGCCATTACTTTGAAAACTCATGGCAATCTGGGGAGGTCCCGGATGACTGGAAAAAGGCTAGTGTAGTGCCCATCTTTTAAAAAGGGAAGGAGGAGGATCCGGAGAACTACAGGCCAGTCAGCCTGACTTCAGTCCCTTGAAAAATCATGGAACAGGTCCACAAGGAATCAATTCTGAAGCACTTAGAGGAGAGGACAGTGATCAGGAACAGTCAGCATGGGTTCACCAAGGGCAAGTCATGCCTGATTAACCTAATTGCCTTCTATGAGGAGATAACTGGGTCTGTGGATGAGGGGAAAGCAGTGACTGTGTTATTTCTTGACTTTAGCAAAGCTTTTGATACGGTCTCCCACAGTATTCTTGCCAGCATGTTAAAGAAGTACGGGCTGGATGAATGGACTATACGGTGGATAGAAAGCTGGGTAGATCATCGGATTCAACGGGTATTGATCAACGGCTCCATGTGTAGTTGTCAGCTCATTTCAAGCGGAGTGCCCCAAGGGTCGGTCCTGTGGCTGGTTTTGTTCAATATCTTCATTAATGATCTGGAGGATGGGGTGGACTGCACTCTCAGCAAGTTGGCAGACGACAGCAAACTGGGAGGAGTGGTAGATACGCTGGAGGGTAGGGATAGGATACAGAGGGACCTAGACAAATTAGAGGATTGGGCTAAAAGAAACCTGATGAGGTTCAACAAGGACAAGTGCAGAGTCCTGCACTTAGGATGGAAGAATCCCATTCAGTCTTACAAATTAGGGACTGAATGGCTAGGCAGCAGTTCTGCAGAAAAGGACCTAGGGGTTACAGTGGATGAGAAGCTGGATATGAGTCAACAGTGTGCCCTTGTTGCCAAGAAGGCTAACGGCATTTTGGCCTGTATAAGTAGGGGCATTGCCAGCAGATCGAGGGACGCGATCGCTCCCCTCTATTCGACATTGGTGAGACCTCATCTGGAGTACTGTGTCCAGTTTTGGGCCCCACACTACAAGAAGGATGTGGAAAAATTGAGAAGAGTCCAGCGGAGGGCAACAAAAATGATTAGGGGTCTGGAGCACATGACTTATGAGGGGAGGCTGAGGGAACTGGAATTGTTTAGTCTGCAGAAGAGAAGTATGAGAAGGGATTTGATAGCTGCTTTCAACTACCTGAAAGGGGGTTCCAAAAAGGATGGATCTAGACTGTTCTCAGTGGTACCTGATGACATAACAAGGAGTAATGGTCACAAGTTGCAGTGGGGGAGGTTTAGGTTGGATATTAGGAAAAACTTTTTCACTAGGAGGATGAGGGGAAAGCAGTGGATGTGTTATTCCTTGACTTCAGCAAAGCTTTTGATACAGTCTCCCACAGTATTCTTGCCGCCAAGTTAAGGAAGTATGGGCTGGATAAATGGACTGTAAGGTGAATAGAAAGCTGGCTAGATCGTCGGGCTCAACGGGTAGTGATTAATGGCTCCATGTCTAGTTGGCAGCCGGTTTCAAGCGGAGTGCCCCAAGGGTCGGTCCTGGGGCCGGTTTTTTTTAATATCTTTATTAATGATCTGGAGTATGGTGTGGACTGCACTCTCAGCAAGTTTGCAGATGACACTAAACTAGGAGGCGTGGTAGATACACTAGAGGGTAGGGATAGGATACAGAGGGACCTAGACAAATTAGAGGATTGGGCTAAAAGAAACCTGATGAGGTTCAACAAGGACAAGTGCAGAGTCCTGCACTTAGGACGGAAGAATCCCATTCAGTCTTACAGATTAGGGACTGAATGGCTAGGCAGCAGTTCTGCAGAAAAGGACCTAGGGGTTACAGTGGATGAGAAGCTGGATATGAGTCAACAGTGTGCCCTTGTTGCCAAGAAGGCTAACGGCATTTTGGGCTGTATAAGTATGGGCATTGCCAGCAGATCGAGGGACGCGATCGCTCCCCTCTATTCGACATTGGTGAGACCTCATCTGGAATACTGTGTCCAGTTTTGGGCCCCACACTACAAGAAGGATGTGGAAAAATTGAGAAGAGTCCAGCGGAGGGCAACAAAAATGATTAGGGGTCTGGAGCACATGACTTATGAGGAGAGGCTGAGGGAACTGGGATTGTTTAGTCTCCAGAAGAGAAGAATGAGGGGGGATTTGATAGCAGCCTTCAACTACCTGAAGGGGGGTTCCAAAGAGGATGGAGCTCGGCTGTACTCAGTGGTGGCAGACGACAGAACAAGGAGCAATGGTCTCAAGTTGCAGTGGGGGAGGTCCAGGTTGGATATCAGGAAAAAGTATTTCACTAGGAGGGTGGTGAAACACTGGAATGCGTTACCTAGGGAGGTGGTGGAGTCTCCTTCCTTAGAGGGTTTTAAGGTCAGGCTTGACAAAGCCCTGGGTGGGATGATGTAGTTGGGATTTGGTCCTGCTTTGAACAGGGTGTTGGGCTAGATGACCTCTTGAGATGCCTTCCAACCCTGATATTCTATGATTCTATTATCCTTTAGGATTGGTAAAACTTTTTATAAAATGAACAAGATTTTCAGTAATCCCCATCATGTTTAACTGGGCTGTCTTGGAGGGAGCGCCAGGTTGGGTTGCTTCAAGGGAGCTGTGCTTTGGCCTGTGTAGCCCAGTAAGGTATTGTAAAAGCTGTCTTGTTGCTGGCTTGGTGAATCCAAGTATTGGAATATCCACCAATTTTGAGGATTGACTGCCCCATTCTTTGCAGTTTGCCTTAAATGAGCAATCTCAGTATGCCCCCACCCCGCAAGATCATGGTCATAACTTCATATATGCCTTGCTTGTGAGAAAAGTTTCATTCAGTGATCGCACCTCATTAAACATCAGAGAACCCACCCAGGTGTGAGAGACCCTAGGAGTAGCTTGACTGCAGGAAAAGATTCAATCCGAACTCACACATCCGTGAACTGCAAAACAGAGAGACCGTAAATGCGGGGGAAGCTACATTTCGTGTTCCCTGAGTATCAGGCATCTGCAAATCAACCCAGGGAAGTGACGGCTGAGATGTTCTCAGTGTGGGAAATGCTCCAAGTGGAGCAAACGCCCTCTTGGACATTACAGACTCCACTTCACAGCAGGGAAATTCTCTCAGGGCCCTGACTAGGGCTGGCCCTGGTGACAAACCCATTTCCTTTTTCCCACACACATCAGGGGCATTTGGCTCCGAAGTTTCCAGCTGCCCATGGCTGGGGTGAGGATACAGGAGCAGCCGAACATCAGCTGGTCAGTGACCCACTGGCTCTGCCTAGTCTAAGCAACCCCAGGCAGAGTGGCAAAGTCCCCATAAGCCCCTCCTCCCTGCTGCAGCCCTGGCTGCTGAGCTGATGGGCTATAGGTGGGGGAAAGGGGAGAGAGAAACTCCTCCAGACGCTCCCTCTGCCGGGCTGAAGTTCCCCCCTCTCCCTTCCCCTCCCAGCCGGGATCCCCCTGCTATGGTGATGAGGAGAAGAACACTTGGGCCAGGCCCCACCTTCACTCTAGACCCCTTTCCCCATCCCCCATCTTCCACCAGCCCTTGGGCTGGGCTCCCCCACTGATCTGGAACTGTCCCCTGCAGAGGGAGTGTCCCTGGGACTGGTAACTCCTCCGCTCCCTGAATCCACCAGGACATTGGTCTCTGGGGGATCAAATGTTAAGGGGGCAGGGGGGTTCTGGGGAGGACACTGAGGATTGTATGGCTGGGGCTGGTGGAGCTGGGAAGCAGGGGGAGCTGGGTGCTGAGGTATCAAGTGTTTGGGGATCATGGGATAAGAGGCGAGCGAGAGCCAAGGAGTACCGAGGTGCTGTTTCTCATCACTCACCCCCTCTGCCCCTTCTCCCTGCCTCCTCTGCATTCAGACAGTACCATTATCAGAGCCAGGTTTCCACATGGTCTTTTCTTCTAAGCCTGGATTTCCCACCTCTGCTACAGCAGCATCAGCCTCTGAGAAGGAAGCAGCATTGCCTAGTTGATAGAGCTCTGGCCTGGGACTCAGGAGTCTACTAGGAATAAATGGGGAGTGATCATATCAGCCTCTTAGAGTCTGTCTAGGGCAGGAGAATTGGTTGAGATTATCTAGCATGTCTCCTTTGTTCCTCCACTCCTTTTTCTAGTCTAAACTGACCCTTAGCAGTTTATTCCCATCTCCCATTAGCAAAGTGATTGTTAGAGTCACTAAGTGCCCTCTATGGAGTGAGATTGTCTCATTCCCAGACATCCTCACATTGCTCCAGATTATGCTGAAAAGCATTTAATTATTTTGTGTTGTTTCTCCCTTATACACCAGCATTCAAGAGATTCTAAAAGAGCTGGAGCAGGGATAGTAAAATAATGTGGTGTTTTACCTTCTGTGTTATTGTAGAGGGTTGGATTGAGTCCGGGGGATTCCCTGCTGCCCCAATCAACCTCACACATCTTTTCTTGAACAGCCTCTGCCCAAGCCATGGAGAGTTTATCGTTTTCCCATTCTACCCCTCCACCTTCATGTGTGTCATTTACCACAGTGTCCTTTTCCACCATGCTTAGGAATCAGGGTTTGATTTCTTTGATCCTCAGTCAAGCCCCTGAGCACTTGAGACAAAAATGTCACATTCCTGAAGGGGGAATTCAAATGAACCCCAAAGCACAGTTTGAGCTTCAATCCCTATTGCTAAAGTGGCATCTGGAGTTTTTCCAGACAAATCCAGATAATTTGTAGATAGGAAGTTTTTGGTGAGGTTTGTCTTTTTTTCCTCTTTTTTTTTAACATTACAATAATGCTAAAACTTTTATCAATAACTGTCATAAGTATAAAGGGATGGGTAACAGCTGTCCCGTGTACAGTACTATAAAATCCCTCCTGGCCAGAGATTCCAAAATCCTTCTCCCTGTAAAGGGTTAAGAAGCTCAGGTAACCTGGCTGGCATCTGACCAAAGGACCAATAAGGGGACAAGATACTTTCAAATCTAGGGGGGGAGGAGGCTTTTGTTTGTGCTCTTTGTTTTGGGAGGGCGTTCGGTCTCAGGACTGAGAGGGCCCAGACATCAATCCAGGTTCTCCACATCTTTCTAAACAAGTCTCTCCTATTTCAAACTTGTAAGTAAATAGCCAGGCAAGGCGTGTTAGTTTTCCTTTGTTTTCTGAACTTGTAAATGTACCTTTTACTAGAGTGTTTATCTTTTTTTGCTGTACTTTGAACCTAAGACTAGAGGGGAGTCCTCTGAGCTCTTTAAGTTTGATTACCCTGTAAGGTTAATTTCCATACTGATTTTACAGAGATGATTTTTACCTTTTTCTTTAATTAAAAGCCTTCTTTTTAAGAAACTGATTGATTTTTCCTTGGTTTAGATCCAAGGGGGTTGGATCTGTATTCACCACCAGTTGGTGGGAGGAAGGAGGGGGAATGGTTAATTTCTCCTTGTTTTAGATCCCAGGGGGGTTGGAACTGTATTCACCAGGAGTTGGTGGGAGGAAGGAGGGGGATGGTTAATTTCTCCTTGTTTTAAGATCCAAGGGGTTTGGATCTTTATTCACCAGGGAATTGGTGAAGGTTTCTCAAGGCTTCCCAGGGATGGGAATTCTTGGGATGGTGGCAGCGGACCACAGCTAAGCTGGTAGTTAAGCTTAGAAGTTTTCATGCAGGCCCCAACATTTGTACCCTAAAGTTCAAAGTGGGGATACAGCCGTGACAATAACACAGCAAAATAATGTGACAGTGCTGAGTAAAGCCGGTTTAGCCTGTTCAGAAGGAAATGGGTAAAATTGTTCTCCAGATTTTGAGCCTTAAGATTCTCTTGGATTTCACTTCATGAATGGGAAAGTCGTTTGTAGCTCACCCTGGTTTGTAGGTTTTTTTTCTTCTATCTGGTGAAGGCTGTTCTGCCACGTATTTTGATATTAAATTAGTTTGACAGGATGTAACTCAGATTTATTGGGGACTTCAAAAGACAAATGATCACTTGCCACAATGCTCCTTTCTGATTTTCATTTCACATTTCCCTAGCTTTTGTCATGAGATTTTCTTCTCCTTTGAACAATGAAAATGATCAGTATCTATCCGCAAAAACATTTGCGGACGAGTGCTGGATATGCACTCTGGGAATCAGAGACTGAAATGGGGAAGGAAGTTACTGCCTGATCACTGCAGAGATTTGAGATACAATCAGGATGGGAAGAGGGTGGGTGGGTGGAAAGGGCCTTGAAAGGGTACTGTGACATTATCTGATTAAAATATGACCATGTAGATCATTGTTGCTACCATTGTTATATAATCAGTGAATCTTATACAAAGTGTGCTGAGTAAGGTGTCAATGGAGAGGGTATGATTTCCTGAATATGATTATGCTATTTGTATGTATGTACCATTTTTATATTTGAGATTATGACTACTGGCTGTATACCTGTATTTCAAAAATGTTTGCTCCTGGGTAACACTCACATGGTTTTTCACCTGTACATCTTGGAGGAATTATTCAAGTTCAGTGGCCCATCAAAAGAACACTTAACTCACAATGGCAGATGCCCACCTACGCTGCACAGACTTTCCTGTGAACGTTCCATCTGAAGTATAGGTAATGGCCTGTACTGTGAGTGACTGAGTGAAATCAGACATGGACATGTGACTTGCCCATGTGACTCCAAACTCCTCTTGTTACGGTGGTTTTTCATAGTGAGAACAATGGGGTTCCCTTCACTTGAGAGAAGCTATAAAAGGCACTGGAAACATCTCCGTTTTGCCTTTTTCCTGCTCAAACCTCTGGACTATGGACTTATACTAATGGGAGCATTCTAACCAAAGGACTGAGGACTTTCCAATGATTCGGAAGCCACCAGAGACTTGATTTAAGCTGGCCGTTTATTCCATCACTGTTACAAGCCTAAGCCAAGAACTTTGCATTTATTGTATGTATTTGATTCCTTTAATAAATTTTAACTCTCACCTTTCTTTCTTTTTCATAAATAAGCCTTTAGATTTTAGATACTAAAGGATTGGCAACAGTGTGATTATTGGGTAAGATCTGAGTTATATATTGACCTGGGTGTGTGGCTGGTCCTTTGGGATCAGAAGAACCTGCTGTTTCATGAAATTGGTTGTAAATAAGCAATCTTTAATTTCAGAGGTTTTGGTGGTGATATAAGGGCTGCAATGCTTTTTGGATGTCTTGTTAGCCAGTGTGGTGAAACAGAAGTTTACTTTTGTTGCTGGTTTGATATATGTCATGGGAGAATAATCACCAGTTTTGCAGTGTGTCTGCCCCATTTCTCTGCAATTTATCCTGAATTTGGTATTTTCAGTTGTGACCCATGGAGGCACTGTTACAGGCACTGTTTGTTCTTATGAGCCAGAGAGCTGAGGCTGAGAACTGTGAACTCACTTCACATGTCCCAGAGAGAGAGGAAATGTCCTACGAGTGCTGTGTGAAGTCGTCCTTGAACTCTAAAGGGCTACCAATGAAGTCCCAATAGGATTGATGTGGAGAGGGGTCGGCGTCTTCCCATTGCTGAGAGGAGGAGGGAGGGCAAATGCCTCTTGCATGGATTGTTAGCGCTTTTCTACCAGCTTTCACTTGTTCCTCTTTCCCTGGGGCGCGTGTGTGGCTGGAGCAGCAATGTGCTGGGCTGGGTATGAAATGCACCGTGTGGAGCTGGGCGTTGGATGGAGATGGGTGGGGGGGGATTTAGCTTTTATTTCTTGCTTTGAAAAGAATAAAGTAAAATTTAATTTCTCAAACGCCCACTGTCCCTTGTGTTCAATAATGGGGGGTAGGGGAAATGGTCTTTAAGGGCTCCGAGGTTAGGGTGACCAGATGTCCTGATTTTATAGGACAGTCCTATTTGGGGTCTTTTTCTTCTAAAAGCTCCTATTACCCCCATCCTCTGTCCTGATTTTTCACATATGCTGTCTGGTCACCCTATCCCAGGTTTTCTGGTTGTCACCCATTGATGCAGCTGGGGAAAAGGCTGCTATCATTCTGGAGTGTATTAATGTGAGTGTTGTATGTCAGTTGCGGGAGGTTGTTGTCCCGCTCTGCTCGGCCCTAGGGAGGCCTCAGCTCGAGTCTTGTGTCCAGTTCTGGGCACCACACCTTAGGAAAGATGAGGACAAATTGGATCAAGTCCTGAGGAGAGCAACAAAAATGGTAAAAGGTTTAGAAAACCCGACCTGTGGAGGAAGGTTAAAAGCAGTGGGTCTATTAGTCTTGAGAAAAGCAGACTGGGGATGTTCTGCAGCCATGCTAAGGGCTGGGGATCAGTTGTGACTGGGCTTCAGTTGTGATCCATGGCCACTGAAGGTAGGAGGAGAAGTAAAAAGTGTTAAACTGCAGGAAGGGAGATTTAGGTTAGAGGTTACAAAAACTTTCAACCATGTGGGTATTTAAGCTCTGGAATAGATTCCAAAGGAGCTTGTGGAATCCCCGGCATTGGACGGGGGTCGGTTGTTTGTTTTCTTTTCTTTTTTTAAGCCCCTTCGAGGTGTTCTTTTGCCATCCTTGAGATCCATAGACTGCAGGTTCTGGCTATGACATTTTCTCAGGGATCCCCGGACTGTGAATCTCCTTGTTACCCCCCTGCCTCAGTGTGAGGGGGACGTCCATCTGCTGAACTGGGTGTCAGTTCCCTGTCACCTCCAGCCTTTAGCTCCCCAGACAAACTGCCCAAGGCTCTGCCAGTCCTTACTTTGCCTTGCAGGTTAACACTAGGCACAACCTTGTCTTGGAGCTTCTCCATCATGTCCTTCTCTAGTGTCCAGCCCCTCTCCACTGGACACTCAAATGCCCAGGTAAGCCGGCCCCAAAGGGACAATACCAACTTGTTTGATTCAATAGAGGATCAGCCCCAAAATAACATCACAGCTCTGAGATATAGTTTTAGTGAAAACAAACAGGAGTTTATCAATTAAGATTTAAGAGATAATGAGCGAAGAAATAAGACCAACAGGTTACACATCGAACACCAGGTAAAACAGTCTGAGTTTAACAAGTAAAATCCATGGCTAAAGCATTCTTCCAGGGTCACCAGCCACCTTTGTTGGGATCCCCCTTTTCATGAATGCAAAACGCACTCTCCCGTTTGCTGCCTGAAGGATTGCAGGGTGCGGTTTTTGTGCCCCACTTATAGTCCAGTAAACAACTGATGTGTCCACCCCCCCCCCATTGTTTGTTCTCCAGTGTGGTCTTTTTGTTGGTCCTATATGCAAACTGGGCCTCCAATGTGTTCACCTACAATGCTTCATATGAATGGGGGAGACAAATGAGTAGTTATCCCTTTGTCTGGCAAACCATATTTCTCACCCCTGCTTTGATTCAGACGTTAAAACATATTTCCCAGTATATAAACGAAGTTCCTTAAAGATCATCTGCCCACGCTTCTTGTAAGGCTCATAAGGAACAATGTGACATGAGCCTTTATTAGAGACCTCACGGCAGCACTTTAACATGCCTTAAAAAAACCCACCTCCACGAGCGGCCGAGCTACCAGCCCTGGTGCACTGTCTACACTGGCGCTTTACAGCACTGCAACTTGCTGCGCTCAGGGGGGTGTTTTTTCACACCCATGAGTGAGACAGTTGCAGCACAGTAAATTCTCATTATAGACAAGCCCTTAGTGACTCTAACAATCACTCTGCTAACGGGGGATTGTAATAAACCACTAAGTGTCAGTCTAGACTAGAAAAGGGGGAGGAGGCACAGAGGAGATGCACTAGCTAATCCCAACCACTTTTCCTGCCCTAGACAGATGCTCGGAGGCTGATATTATCACTCCCCATTTATTCCCTCTCTGGAAGGCACAGATTTCTCTAAGCTCACCCCACAAGCTGCTGGCAGAGTTGGGAGTAGAGCTTAGGTCTCCTGAGTCCCAGGCCGGTGCTGCTGCCCTCTCAGAGGCTGATGCTGTGTAGCAGAGGTTGGAAATCCAGGCTTCCAAGAAAAGGTCCTGTGGAAACCCATCTCTCCTAATGGTGCGGTCTCAATGCAGAGTGGGCAGGGAGAATGGACAGATGGGTGTTACCGGGATCCTAGTGGGGAGCCAGCTATGGTCACTTAATTAGGGTGAACTGCAAAGAATGGGGCAGAAAATCCTCATCGAGCTGGTGGATATTCCAATACTTAGATTTAGCAAGCCAGCATAAAACAGTTTCTTCATTACCTTACTGGTTACTCAGAAGTCCAAACAACATAGTTTCCTTAAAGTGATTCAGCCACAGCCCTCCATCCAGGTACCCACGTTAAATATGATGAAAATTTCTGTAAATCTTATCTCATCGTGTAAAACAAAAGATTCTACCAATCCCAAAGGATCGGATACATTACCTCCCAGGTTAAAGAATGATTCAGATTTTAACCAAATACATGCTACAGCCAATTCTTATTAACTAAACTAAAATTTATTAAAAAACAAAAGGGAGAGAGTATGGTTAAAAGATCAGTATACACGCAGACATGATTTCAATGTGTTGAGGTGCAGATTCCTAGCAAAGATGATGAGTTTTGGGGTTGCAAAGAGTTCTTTCAGAAATAGTTCATAGGTTATAGTCCAATGTCCAAATCTCATATTCAGGGCATACCAGCATAACTGGGACCTCAGTCTTGCAACTCAAACTTCCCCTGATGAAGCCTAAGCAGATCTGAGATGACAGAATCAGGACCAAGGATCTTTTCTACAATGTCATGTCTTCTTGACAAGTTGCAGTTCCTCCGGGAACAAAAGGTAATTAGCAGACTTTGAAGGAGGTACTTAGCTATAGAATTAACATAAGGCCATTTGCTTGTTCCTCCACCATTCACAGATTATTTGCTATACATTGCAAAGAGAGATGAATACAGAGATATTCCGTGTTTACAATTCATTTACATGATAGGATGGTCTTTTGATCTCTGACCTATCAGAATCCAGCATAGACAGGGACTGTTGATTACATTGTGGACCCTACTCATACATATGTAAATACACAAAAACACAAACATTATCTCCCCACATGTCTTTTGAGGGTTATTTAGTTTGCAGGATGTTTAACCCTTTCTAGCCATGCATCACACCCCTAAGGTGAGACAGGTGTGGAAGGCGAAATAAGAGCTCCTGGATACCCTTTAAGGATCTTCCAACATTGAGCTGTGTTTATATTGAATTCTTTGTAAGGCCAATTTATTGAGGCATGCTTTGGCCCCAGCCAAGAACTTAGTCCCTACTTTGTGAAACACTTTAGTGATTCCAGGGTTTTGTCTGTGTGTTGACTTAACATAGCCATTGATGTTCTTCAGAGAGCACCTACTCTGGCCTTCAGCCATGAAGGCTGTGAGGTGTTGTATCTCATTTTCCCCTTTTGCACAGCAGTTCAAGCTTGTAGTGGTTTTTCTGCTGTGTACTGTTTCGAGATTAGATACGGGCACTAACTGTGAAATATCAGTATCATCGGGCCTTTTCACATAAAATGTGTTGTCATGTAATGAAACCATGAAGGCTATAACCATGAAGGCTTTTACAACATAATGAGTTCCTATGTATCACTCCTAACATGTTCAAGGGTTTTTCCAAAAAGCCCTGCATAGTGTTAGCATTAGCATTAACATTAACAACAAATTTAGTACAAGTGTATATTCACAATCATTTTTGTTATGCCTTTGGCTCAATACCATTGGGGTTTTGGCATTTTAGGGTTAACCTGTCTTTATTAGCATGATAAATTTTTTCCCTTTCTCCTGTTCCTGAGGGTCAAAATCTGAACTCTTTTGTGTAACAGAAGCCACTGGCTGACTGGTGAATCCTCTTTGCTAATGGCTATGGCAAGTCTTTCTCCCCCCAGTCAACCAGGTAATTTATATCAACACAGACACTAGCTTGTTTACTAGTTTTCAGATCCTCAAGCTTTACCAATTCAAAGGCTGGACTCTGTGTTAAAGTGATACCAGCCATTTTCACTAGCATGTTAGACTCAAGGTTCTTTTGTCCTTCCATTACCAACCTCTGCTTCCACATGGAATCAGATGTCAAGTCCACTTAGAGACTAAAAGTCATGTTCAAATTGTCTAGAGATGAGAGTTTGCTGCTCTCCCCTGCATCCTTGTGGATTCAGTTATAAGGCTGTTCAGCTCTGAAAAACCAGGAACCCGATCTTTCCACCGTACCTGAGTCACAGACTGCTTACTTAATGAATCAACATGGAAACATTAATGTTCCAACAACACTGTCTCCCCAACAAGCTGGCTAAGCTTATAGGGTTGTTCAAACTCCCTAAATTTTTTTTCATAAGAAATCTTTTCCAAGCTATGCACAGTGGGTCCTTCTGAAGCAAGGCCAGTGGATTCATACAGCTTTGAAAGATTCTGGTCATTAGGCACTCTAGCGAGGCGGTGTGGTTCCCTGCCGCCCCAGAGAGGGACGAGCCTCTCCGGACACCAAAGTGGGCAGAGCCAGCGAATCCTGCGCCCGTCCCCCAGAGGTCAAGGCGCAGGACAGGAAGCATAAAATCCCAACTCCAGAGCTCACTGGAGGAGCAGTCGCCAGAGAGGCCAGATGCCTGTGGCCTAGCTCCTGGTTGGGAGACCCCGCAACCGGCGGCGGACCCGAAGACTGGCCTGAGCTGCTGACGTCTGACGCTGACCAGAGCCTGGAGGAGATGCCAAGCCTGCCCGCCGCCAGTCACCCAGAGGAACTGCCAAGCCTGCCCCCCGCCAGTTACCCAGAGGAGCTGCCAAGCCTACCCCTCGCCAGTTACCCAGAGGAGCTGCCAAACCTACCCCTCACCAGTTACCCTGAGGAGCCCATAGTGCTTGACCCCCTGCAGGGACACTATTCGGACCTAGTCTGGCTGCAGCACTGCCAGAACCTACGTCAGTGTGTTGTGACCAGGATCCCCTCCGACTCACTGAGCAGCCGGCCTTCACACCAGAGAGCTCCAGACCCAACTGCTCATGCCTCAATGTCACCAACGAGCCATAATGAAACTCACCTGTGACATCCCGACCGCAGGGCACTTGGGCCGCGAAAAGACCCTCGCCCAAATTCTGACGCGGTTCTTCTGGCCCGGTGTGCACCAGGAGGTGAGGAACTACTGTAGTTCCTGTCCGGAATGTCAGCTACCTACTCCCCCACGGACTCCCAAGGCCCCGTTGATTCCCATACCCATTGTAGAAATGCTGTTGAGCGAGTAGCCATGGATTTGGTGGGCCACTGTCTGAAAAGCATTGCTTGGTTTCAGTACATGCTGGTCATCATGGATTATGCCACCCGTTTCCCCGAAGCAATCCCACTACAGAGCATCACCGCCCAAACCATCGCTGACGAACTCGAGAAGGTCTTTGCCTGCGTGGGCCTGCCCTGGGAAATCCTCACTGACCAGGGCACCAAGTTCACCTCCTAGCTGCTGCGGCAGGTGTGCAACCTACTGGGGATTAAGCAGCTGTCCATCTCCATCGATCACCCACAAACTGATGGCATGGTGGAGCTGTTTAACTGTACCCTGAAGGACATGCTGCGCAAGAATCCCCGAGACGACCTAGGCCGGTGGGATCACCTACTCCCGCCCTTGATTCTGGCAGTCTGTGAGCACTTCCAGCCAGTGCTCCTTAAAAAAAAAAAAAACCCACACAGGTCATGTCTCCCTTGACACATTCCCATGCCTCCCTTGGCAGGCCCTCCCCATAGATTGCAAACAGACCTACAGGCCAATAGTCTCATTCTCCTCTCACAACAACTTCACACTGGTGTAGACAGGTCACGTGGCTCTAGTGGGATTACTCCTGACTAGCACCGGTATGAGGGAGAGGAGGATGAGGCCGGGAGCCTAATCAGACTGTTCCTGGTTTGTACTGGGGTCAGGGAGAGGGGCACAAGTTTTCAGAGAGTTTTATCTCTATGGGAAGTTTGAGGCGCCTGTGACAGAGATGGGGTGACCTCACTGTGCATTCCCATCCCAGAGCAAGTCTGCATTGTGTTACCAGATTTGCCCATTACCTTGGGGTATGCTCATTTATTCGGGTTACTCCTCTGGGGAAGGGGGTTCTGTAATCCTCTCAATGTACTGCTTGTGTCATTTATGTTTACATATGGAGCTCTACTTCTCCCTTCTGCAAGTCCCCTCCCAATGGAGCTATCTTGCAGGACCTAGGGTCCCTAGGGCTGGGTTACTCCCACCCCAGAACCGGATGAACACCCACACACCCATACGTACATTAACAGAGCAAGTCTGAGCGGACCGGGTCAATCAGCACTGTCAAGCTGACCCCTTATATGTCTCTGGACTCACTGGGCTGGATGAAGCAGCACTTTCAAGCTGTCTCTCCTTATATGCCCCTGGGCTCCATGGACTGGGTCAAGCAGCACTTTCAAGCTGTTACCTTTATGCATCCCAAATTCAGCATGTCCGTATCCCCACTCCCCCAACACAATTGTACTGGCAGTAACCTACTTGATGAGCAAACCCCACAGTATTTTGGGTGCTGCAGGGATCTTTAGCTTAGGTAAAAGAAACGTTGCTGTAGAGTGAGTGGGGGAAGCTAAAAACACAAATGAGTAAAGTTCAGCAAGAGAGAGAGAAGCAACCAACTTAACCATAGAAGTTATTTATTGAATAATAGTAATAACTACACAAGGAGGACTAAACCAACATAACATACATGATTAAAGGTTAAAACCTAAGGTAGAAAGGAAAACAGAGAGAGAGAGAGAAAGAGGGGGGGGGGTCTCACCCACTCCATGAGGCTTGAACTGGTCAGGGTTCCCAGATGATGGTGGTAGCTGAGGGTTCTGAATGCTGGAGACAGGCAGAGCTCCCAGCACGATCAGTCAGGAGATGGAGTTCCAGTGGAACTGATGCATAGTGTGGATCTAAGCATCAGAACCCTGACTAGAGGGTGAGTAGGGATTTTTGTAGAGAAATTACAATGGTTTAAGGGAGAACACTAGATTTGTTTATAGGTAAGCTGATGACTCAAGGGTTTTCTTTAGACTAGACAATAGGAGCTGATCACTCTGGGCTATGGGTGGTGTTTTCTTCCAGGGAGCTCACAACGCAACAAAGGCCTGGTCCCCACTAAGCCCCCACTTCGGACTAAGGTACGCAAATTCAGCTACATTAATAACATAGCTGAATTCGAAGTACCTTAGTCCGAACTTACCGCAGGTCCAGACGCGGCAGGAAGGCTCCCCCGTCGATGCCGCGTACTCCTCTCGCTGAGCTGGAGTACCGGCGTCGACGGTGAGCACTTCCGGGATCGATCGATTTATCGCGTCTTAACCAGATGCGATAAATCGATCCCAGAACATCGATTGCCTGCCGCCGGACCCTCCGGTAAGTGAAGACTTACCCTAAGCTGCTTCAGTATTTGGATATCAATTAAGGATTCATTACTAGCATTGGTCTGATAACTGCTGAGCTGCGTGTGTGTGCAGGCATAGGTTCATTAGCATCTGGAGCAGAGATTCCCAGGATGCAGTGCTTCCCTGCTTTTTCCGGTCCCAGAATTCAGTGTGGTTCTCTGTTCTCCATTCTGTATGTAAATTGAGATGTCTTCCTGTCCCATCTTTCAAGCAGATGAGGCTAGGGGAGTTGTCTTTGCTCTCCATTCTGTATGCTAATGGAGATGTCTTAATCTTGTCACCCTTGTCAGGAGGGGTCTATGTGTATCTCCCAACACCCTTCACTGCTCTCTGCAAGTTTTCTTTTTCTGATGGGTTTTGGTTTAAGCAGAGGCTGGGGGGGGGGGTCTTTCATGAGTCTGGCTGGATACTGCACCCTGGTTCCCCAGGAACACAGAGGTGTCTGGTATCACCTCTGCCCAACCCTGTCCTCTCAGAATCAGGAGATGCTGCCCCTCCCCACAACATTCCTCTTGGGCAGGATTTACAACATTCAAATTCAGGCTTGGCTTGACCGGACACTCGCAGGAGAATTCCTGTCTCTCTCTGGCTCTCATGCAGCGAGATCACAGTTCTCTGCCTCACCTCTCCGGCTCTGAAGAGCAAACCCAGCATTTTCCCACCTATATTCCTCTCCATCTGCCACCCTCTCCCCCCAGGGCTGGTGCAAGGATATTTTGCACCCTAGGCGAAACTTCCACCTTGCGCCCCCCCGGCACATCAGTTCATTGAGGGGCAAATCACAATAAGCCTTTATAGTCCCCAGGGGCCAGCCATGGCCAGGGGCTGCTCCCCAGACCAGGTTTCCCCCTCCGGGACCCCCGCCCCGACTCCACTCACTGGCTTTGCCAGACTTGAGCCGCTGCAGCGGCTCGGCAGGGAGGGGCCGCCTTCCGGAGGTACTGAAGAGCCAGAGCATCCCGGTAGCGGTGGCAGTGAGCCCCAGCACAGTGCAGGGAGGCAGCAGCCCTGCAAAGGCGGCAGCACGGCTAGCGGGGAGCAGCCACCAGGGCCAGCTCCAGGGTTTTTGCCAACCCAAGCAGCCCCCCCCCCCCCAAAAAAAGGCGCAATCGCGATCTGCAGTGGCAATTCAACAGAGGTCCTTCGCTCCAAGCAGGAGTGAGGGACCCTCCACCAAATTGCCGCTGAATAGCTGGACGTGCCACCCCTCTCCGGAGTGGCCACCCCAAGCACCTGCTTGCCAAGCTCGTGCCTGGAGCCGGCACTGGCAGCCACGCCTCCTGCCCAGGCTGCAGCCTGGTGCCCCTCCTCCCCCCGGGAGCTCCTGAAGGCTGCAGCAGATGCATGTGGGTGCCAGCGCCCCATGCGACCCCCGGCTGCCCACTTGCCGTGCTCGGGCTCTGCAGCTCCTGGGAGTGTGAGCCACCAGCGCCACTGCCCCTCCTGGAGCAGGCTCCGGGCCCTGTGCCCTGGCGGCGGCTCACATGCCCGGGAGCCGCAGAGCCCGAGCGTGGTGAGTGAGGAGCCGGGGGGCGCATGGGGGCTGCCGACCGCATGCATTTGCTGCAACCTGCAGGAGCCCCCAGATGGGGGTGTTACCCGGGGTTATTTCAACCCAAAGCTCTTGATAACTGTTACTCTGTGCGAGGAGGTGTCAGGAAATAAATCAGGGGAGACACGGCCGGCGACCGATCGATGGCTGGCACAAACAGGACAACACAACATTGCTTTCACTTAAAGCTAAACTTTACTAGTCTCAAGCACTTACACACGTCCGCAACAGGTTAGTAAAACACCCCCAACCCTCGATAATTACCAAAGCTCAGTATTGATTAAGCAGGTGTGGGTCTTTCCAGAGCCTGCAGCCTTGAGACCCTTGAGACATTCCTGAGGGTACATCCTGCTCTTTTCAAATGAATGTATCAGCAACTTTAACACAATTCTTATCAGGAAGGATGCGGGGTCAAGCTGTCCTTTCTGTGGCACCCAAAACCCCCTCCCCTTCTGTCTTGGCCAAGTTGAGATTGCTAAATGGAAAATTTACAGCTTGCTGACGGCGTTGCTTTTAACAATAAGCCCAGGGCCGGTGCAAAGAAGTTTTACGCCCTAGGCGAAATTTCCACCTTGCGCCCCCCTCTCACCCAGCTAATCCTGCCCCCCCCATGGCAGCTAACCCAACCCCCGCCTGGAAGCCTCCCCAGTAGCAGCTATTCCCCCTCTGCAGCTAACCCCGCCCAGGGAGAACCCTCCCTCTCTGCGGTAGCTAACCCCGCCCGGGGACCCCCCTCAGCTCACCTCGGCTCCGCCTTCTCTGCTGAGCACGCGGGCGCCGCTCTAATTCTCCTCCCCTCCCAGGCTTGCGACGCCGATTGGAGGAGACTTAGAGCGGGGGCTGTGTGCTCAGCGGAGGAGGCAGAGTGGAGGTGATCTGGGGCGGGCAGCGGTTCCCCTGTGCGTCCCCCCTGTTACTGCAGGCGGCCCTCCCCGCATCCCCGCTCCCAGCTCACCTTCACTCCACCTCCTCGCAGGGGTGGCAAGTTTGTAGAAATTTTGGTGGTGCCCAGAACCCGCTCCTGCCCAAACTCCGCCCCCAACCTGCCCAAGGCTCTGGGAGGGAGTTTGGGTGAGGGAGGAGATCTGGCGTGCAAGCCCTAGGCTGGGGCAGGGGATTGAGGTGCAGACTCTGGGAGGGAGTTTTGGGATGGGAGGAGTGCAGAGGGATGGGGTGCAGGGGTGAGGGCTTTGGGGTGTTGCTGCAGATGAGGGGTTTGGAGTGTGGGAGGGGCTCAGGGTGAGAGTAGTGGTGTAGGGGGTGAGGGCTCTGTCTGGGGCTGGGGATACACTGCTTGGGGTGCTGGAGGGGCTCAGGACTCAGGCAGAGAGTGCAGTGGGGGTGAAAGCTCTGGCTAGGGGTGTGGGCTCTGGGGTCGGGCAGAGCTGGGGATGAATTTGGGGTACAGGCAGACTGCTCTGGTACAGGGGCCAGAGAGGAGGACTCTCCCAGCTCTTTCCCTGCCAGCAGCAGCAAGCTCTGGGATACGAGCCCCCCTTTCCTGCCCCCCCAGCAGCACACTCACCCCCACCACTGTCACTGCATGTGCTCCTAGGGTCCCTCTCAGGGTCTGGAATCTCCCTCGCCTCCCCCATGGTGGGGCGCTGTGTGTGCCTCCTCCCCTGCTGTTGCCCCTGACCGTAGCCTCGCTGGGGGTGAGGGATGGGGGTGCCTCCTTGCCCAGCATGGGGCAGGAGCAGTGACTGCGGGCAGGGGGGTCCCCTGTGCTGCTAGAGGGTCCCATTGGAAAATGAAAGGGTCTGAGGGGGAAAGGCAGGCTCAGAGTCAGTCTGCCCTGGCAGTGGAAAAGGGGGGCAGTAGGACCCTACAGCAGCAGTTGTTGCAGGGAAGCAGCATGGAGGAAACAAAGACAGACAGGTTCTGCTCCCGGACAGAGACTCCAGGGGCCAGTGAAAGGCGAGCAGGGGGTGGGGCAGCAAGTCGGGGCCAGGGGACACTTGGGGAAGTCTTGGCGGGGCTGCAGGTGGGGCCGGGGGGGACACGCGGCCCCAAGTACTGCTGGAGTTGGGCCCTTGGCTCTGAATATTGCTGGTGCTGGAGCACCATGCACCACGTGGATATGGAACTGAGCCTGCTTTTATGCGTCCCCAACCACTAGGCGCTCAAGGTGGTCGCTTAGTTTGCCTTATGGTTGCACCAGCCCTGAATAAGCCATAGTGGTTTTAGGCACTTTACTGGTTTGTCAAAGTCTCCCCGTACAGGGGCACGCCAGGCTGCAGCCTGGGCAGGAGGGGCGCAGGGCACGGCTGCTCTCCGCTAGCCGCGCCACCACCTTTGCAGGGCTGCTGCCCCCTGTGCTGTGCCGGCTCCTCCATGGCTGGGGCTCACCGCCCCCGCAAACCGACACTCTGTCTCTCCGGTGCCTCCAGAAGGCGGCTCCTCCCTGCCAAGCCAGAACACCGCTTTATTAGGGTTACCATATTTCAACAATCAAAGAGAACGGGGGGAGAACCCTGCCCCCATCCACTCCCTCCCACTTTCCGCCCCCTTCAGAACCCCCAACCCCCCCTGCTCCTTGCCCCCTGACTGCCCCCTCCTGAGACCCCCTCGCACTCTAACTGCCCCCCTAGGACCGGACCCCCTAGCTGTCCCCTGGCTGCCCCAACCCTTATCCACACCCCCACCACCAGACAGACCCCCGGGACTTCCACACCCCATCCAACCACTCCCCACCCCCTGACAGACACCCCTCAGAACTCCCAATCCATGCAACCCTCCCCCCGCCCCGACAACCCCCCCAGAACTCCCGACCCAGCCAACCCTCCCCTGCCCCAACAGCCCCCCCAGAACTCCCAACCCATCCAACTCTCCCTCCGCCCCCTGACAGTCAGCCAGACCTCCCGATCCATCCAACCCTCCCTGACAGCCCCCCCTCCAGAGCTCCCGACACATCCAACCCTGCCCCCCACCCCTGACAGCCACCCGGATTCCCCTTGCCACCATGGCGCTCCCACCGCTGGCTCCACGTGGAGCCAAAACAAGCAGGCTGCAGAGACCACAGCCCCTCTCCTGCAGGGTACTGGTGATGCAAAGCTGAGGCAAGGGGAGGAAGGGGGAGCGAGGGAGGGACTCTGCCTTCTGGAGGCCAATGGGAGTGGCTAAATCAGGCCCAGATGCCCAATCAGACACGCTGCACTCTGAGTGAGGGAAAGGGAGGAGAGGGAGGAAAAATCTCAGACGCCCCCAACCACTTGGTGCCCTAGGTGACCGCCTAGTTCGCCTAGTGGCTCCACTGGCCCTGTCTCCCCCTCCTGGCTATGTCTCACATCACTGCAGCGATCAGGTGGGAACTTCATTCTCCATTTCAGTGTCTGCCTCTGGGAGTCTGAATCTAGCTCGCACCCTCAGTGTTTGTTCATTGTCATTGTTCAAAGAAAACAATCACACAACAAGGGGTAGAAAAAGCTCAAAAATAAATTAGAAAAGGACTGTTCTGGCAAATGAACATTTGCCTCATGAAGCCCTCAAAAAATCTGAGCTACATCTTGTCACACTAATCTAATATCTAAGTATGTGACCAAATGGCCTTTGGGAACAGAGAAAAGCCCACAATCCAGGGTAGATTATAAAACACTTTCACATTCATAAAGTGAAATCCCAGAGAATCTGAAGACCCAAAATCCAGAAAATAAGTATCCATTTTCAACTAAAGGGGCTAAACCTGCTTTACTTCTCGTCTCATGAGTTAGTCCTGATAGTTAAAAATTTTCAACAGCATCATTAAAAAAAACACCTTCCCATCTACAAATGATCTGGGCTAGCCTAGACAAAAACTGGAATTAATTTTACCAATAGATGAAAACAGGCTATAAGATCAGAAATGTCAAAATGTGTCTTCAGATTCATTTGAATTCCCTTCTTAGTTTGTGACACTTCCTTTTCCAGCCCTGACTTAGGATCATAGACATCAGAACTGTGATTCCTAGGCATGGAGAGCCAGGGACATGGTGGAAAGTGATTCCGTGGGAGGTGGAGGGGTAGAAAAGGGCCAGGATAAAACTCTCCATTGCTGGGACAGAGGCTGCTGTGTGGAGAGTGGAGGGTGATGGTGTTGGGGGAAGGAGGGAATCCCTCGGACTCACCTCATCAACCTGAAATAGCACAGAAGCTGAAACACCACATTTTACTGTCCCTGCTCCCATTTTTTTTTAGTATCTGTTGGATTCTAGCCCATAACGGAAAAAATGTACAAACACTCAATGTTTTTTACCAGGGCCTAGAGTAATGTGAGACTATCTGGGAATGAAACAATCTGGCCCCAAAGGGGGAAATCAGGGACTAATGATCACTCTGCTAATCGGCGGTTATCAAAATAGATAAGATACTCCAGGTTGGTTTATCACGCTCTCTGCAGTGTTTCACAGCTATAAGTGCCAACCTGTGGGCAGACTGGCAGAAAACCAGGCAGACACCCCCAGCTGGTAATGTGTGGGGCCTGGCCCAAGTGTCCATGTCCTCATTTCCATGGTAGGGGGATCCCGGATAGGCGGGGAAGGGAGAGGGGGGAACTTCAGTCAGGCACAGGGAGCATCTGGAGGAGTTTCTCGCCCCCTCCTCCCACCTGTGGCCCATCAGCTCAGCAGCCAGGGCTGCAGCAGGGAGGAGGGGCTGATCGGGGCTTCTCCTCATCTGCGTGGGGTTTGCTTAGACCCGGCAGAGCAGGGCCGGTGCAACCATTTAGGTGACCTAGGCGGTTGCCTAGGGCACCAGGATTTAGGGGGCACCAATTTTTCCGGCAGCGACCGTGGTGGCCAAATCTTCCGCCGCCATGGTTGCCGCCGGCATTTAGATGCAGGGAGCTTGGGCAGGGTAGCGTGGCGAGGGCCGCCTGCAGAAAGGGGGGAGGCAGCATGCAGGAGGACTCCCCGCCCCAGCTCAACCCTGCCCCACCTCCTCCGTGAGCACGCCATCGCTGGTTCACTTCTCCCGCCTCCTAAGCTTGCGGTGCCTAAGCTGATTGGTGCCACAAACCTGGGAGGTGGGAGAAGTGAAGCAGCGACGGTGTGCTCGGGGAGGAGGTGGAGCAGGGGCAAGCTACGGTGGGCGGGGGGTGCCTTAGGGCGGAGGAGGGTAGCTGACACGGGGGGGGGCCTCAGGGCGAGGGGGGAGCTGCTGCAGGGGGGGGCACCTCAAGATAGGGGCTCGAAGTCGGGGGTGGTGCGCAAGGTGGAAGTTTCGCATAGGGTGTAAAACATCCTTCCACCGGCCCTGAGGCAGAGCCAGAGGGTCACTGACCAGCTGATGTTCGGCTGATCCTGGATCCTCAACCCAGCCATGGGCAGCTGCATCCTTGGGAGCCAAATGCCCCTGATGTGTGTGGGAATGAGGAAACGGGTTTGTCACCAGGGCCAGCCCTAGTTAGGGTCCTGAGAGAATTTCCCTGTGGTGAGGAGGAGTCTGTAATGTCCAACATGGTGTTTGCTCCACTTGGAGCATTTCCCACACTGAGAACATCTCAGCCGTCACTTCCCTGTGTTGATTTGCAGATGCCTGATACTCTGGGAACACCAAATGAAGCTTCCCGGGCATTCAAGGTCTCTCTGTTGTGCAGATCACGGATGTGTGAATTCAGATTGAATCTTTTCCTGCAGTCAAGCTATTCCTAGGGTCTCTCACACCGGGGTGGATTCTCTGATGTTTAATGAGGTGTGATCGCTGAATGAAACTTTTCTCACAGGCAAGGCATATATGAAGTTGTGACCATGATCTTGCGGGCTGGGGGCATACTGAGATTGCTCAGTTAAGGCAAACTGCAAAGAATGGGGCAGTCAATCCTCAAAATTGGTGGATATTCCAACACTTCGATTCACCAAGCCAGCAACAAGACAGCTTTTACAATACCTTACTGGGCTAACACAGGCCAAAGTACAGCTCCCTTGAAGCAACCTAACCTGGCGCTCCCTCCCAGACACCCCAGTTGAACAATGTTTTCAGTAATCCCCATCATGTTTATTTTATAAAAAGTTCTACCAATCCCAAAGAATCATATAATCATAGAATATCAGGGTTGGAAGGGATCTCAGGAGGTCTTCTAGCCCAACACCCTGCTCAAAGCAGCACCAAATCCCAACTAAATCATCCCAACCAGATTCCACCACCTCCCTAGGTAACCCATTCCAGTGCTTCACCATCGTCCTAATGAACAAGATTTTCCTAATATCCAACCTAAACCCCCACTCCAACTTGAGACCATTACTCCTTGTTCTGTCATCAGGTACCACTGAGAACAGTCTGGATCCATCCTCTTTGGAGCCCTCTTTCAGGAAGTTGAAAGCAGCTATCAAATCCCCTCTCATACTTCTCTTCTGCAGACTAAACAATCCCAGTTCCCTCAGCCTCCCCTTATAAGTCATGTGCTCCAGCTACCTAATCATTTTTGTTGCCCTCCGCTGGACTCTTCCCAATTTTTCCACATCCTTCTTGTAGTGTGGGGCCCAAAACTGGACACAGTATTCCAGATGAAGTCTCACCAATGTCGAATAGAGGGGAGTGATCCCGTCCCTCGATCTGCTAGCAATGCCCATACTTATACAGACCAAAATGCCGTTAGCCTTCTTGGCAACAAGGGCACACTCTTGACTCATATCCAGCTTCTCATCCACTGTAACCCCTAGGTCCTTTTCTGCAGAACTGCTGCCTAGCCATTCGGTCCCTAGTCTGTAACACTGAATGGGATTCTTCCGTCCTAAGTGCAGGACTCTGCACTTGTCCTTGTTGAACCTCATCAGGTTTCTTGTGGCCCAATCCTCTAATTTGTCTAGGTCCTTCTGTATCCTATCCCTACCCTCCAGCGTATCTACCACTCCTCCCAGTTTGCTGTCATCTGCAAACTTGCTGACAGCGCAATCCGCCCCATCCTCCAGATCATTAATGAAGATATTGAACAAAACTGGCCCCAGGACCGACCCTTGGGGCACTCCGCTTGAAACGGTCTGACAACTACACATGGAGCCGTTGATCAATACCCGTTGAGTCCGACTATGTAGCCAGCTTTCTATCCACCGTATAGTTCATTCATCCAGCTCGTACTTCTTTAACTTGCTGGCAAGAATACTGTGGGAGACCGTATCAAAAGCTTTGCTAAAGTCAAGAAATAACACATCCACTGCTTTCCCCTCATCCACAGACCCAGTTATCTCCTCATAGAAGGCAATTAGGTTAGTCAGGCATGACTTGCCCTTGGTGAATCCATGCTGACTGTTCCTGATCACTGTCCTCTCCTCTAAGAAATTCAGAATTAATTCCTTGTGGACCTGTTCCATGATTTTTCCAGGGACTGAGGTCAGGCTGACTGGTCTGTAGTTCCCCAGATCCTCCTCCTTCCCTTTTTAAAAGATGAGCACTACATTAGCCATTTTCCAGTCATCCGGGACCTCCCCTGATCGCCATGAGTTTTCAAAGATAATGGCCAATGGCTCTGCAATCACATCTGCCAACTCCTTTAGTACCCTTGGATGCAGCGCATCCAGCACCATGGACTTGTACTTGTCCAGTTTTTCTAAATAGTCCCGAACCATTTCTTTCTCCACAGAGGGCGGGTCAACTTCTCCCCATACTGTGCTGCCCAGTGCAGCAGTTTGGGAGCTGTCCTTTTTTGTGAAGACAGAGGCAAAAAAATCATTGAGTACATTAGCTTTTTCCACATCCTCTGTCACTAGGTTGCCTCCCTCATTCAGTAAGGGGCCCACACTTTCCTTGAGTTACTCTTAACATCTCTTGCTAGCTGCAACTCTAAGTGTGATTTGGCCTTCCTGATTTCACTCCTGCATGCCTGAGCAATATTTTTATACTCCTCCCTGGTCATTTGTCCAATCTTCCACTTCTTGTAAGCTTCTTTTTTGCATTTAAGATCAGCAAGGATTTCACAATTAAGCCAAGCTGCCTGCCATATTTACTATTCTTTCTACACATTGGGATGTTTTTTTCCTGCAACCTCAATAGGGATTCTTTAAAATACAGCCAGCTCTCCTGGACTCCTTTCCCACTCATGTTATTTTCTCAGGGGATCCTGCCCATCAGTTCCCTGAGGGAGTCAAAGTCTGCTTTTCTGAAGTCCAGGGTCTGTATTCTGCTGCTCTCCTTTCTTCCTTGTGTCAGGATCCTGAACTTGACCATCTCATGGTCACTGCTTCCCAGATTCCCATCCACTTCCGTTTCCCCTACTAATTCTTCCCAGTTTGTGAGCAGCAGGTCTAGAAGAGCTTTGCCCCAATTGGTTCCTCCAGCACTTGCACCAGGAAATTGTCTCCTACACTTTCCAAAAACTTCCTGGATTGTCTGTACACCGCTGTGTTGCTCTCCCAGCAGATATCAGGGTGATTCAAGTCTCCCATAAGAACCAGGGCCTGCGATCGAGTAACTTCTGCTAGTTGCCGGAAGAAAGCCTCGTCCACCTCATCCCTCTGGTCTGGTGGTCTATAGCAGACTCCGACCATGATATCACCCTTGTTGCTCACACTACTAAACTTAATACAGAGACTCTCAGGTTTTTCTCCAGTTTCATACCGGAGCTCTGAGCAGTCATACTCCTCTCTTACATACAATGCAACTCCCCCACCTTTTCTGCCCTGTACTGTCCTTCTTGAACAGTTTATATCCATCCATGACAGTACTCCAGTCATGTGAGTTATCCCACCAAGTCTCTGTTATTCCAATGACATCATAGTTCCTTGACTGTGGCAGGACTTCCAGTTCTCCCTGCTTGTTTCCCAGGCTTCTTGCATTTGTGTACAGGCACTTAAGAGAACTCACTGATTGTCCCGCTTAATCAATCTGAGACGGGAGTCCTACCCTCTTGCACTCTCCTGCTCGTGCTTCCTCCCCGTATCCTATTTCCCCACATAACTCAGGGCTTTGGTCTACTTCCTCCGGTGAACCTAGTTTAAAGCCCTCCTCACTAGGTTAGCCAGCCTGCTTGTGAAGATGCTCTTCCCTCCCTTGGTTAGGTGGAGCCCATCTCTGCCTATCACTCTTCCTTCTTGGAATACCATCCCACGGTCGAAGAACTCAAAGCCTTCTCTCTGACATCACCTGCGTAGCCATTCGTTGACTTCCACAATTCGGTGGTCTCTATCCAGGCCTTTTCCCTGCACAGGGAGGATGGATGAGAACAGCACTTGCAACTCAAACTCCTTTACCCTACTTCCCAGAGCCACGCAGTCTGTAGTGATCGGCTCAAGGTCATTCTTGGCAGTATCATTGGTGCCTACATGGAGAAGCAGGAAGGGGTAGCGATCAGAGGGCTTGATGAGTCTCGGCAGTCTCTCCGTCACATCATGAATCCTAGCTTCTGGCAAGCAGCAGACCTCTCCGTTTTCTCGGTCGGGGCGGCAGATAGATGACTCAGTCCCCCTGAGAAGGGAGCCCCCGACCACCACCACCCTCTTCCTTCTCTTGGGAGTGGTGATTTTGGAACCCCCATCCCTAGCACAGTGCATCTCATGCCTTCTAATCGGTGGAGCCTCCTTCTGCTCCCTTCCCTCAGATATATCATCTAGTCGACTCTCCGCGTTAGTACCTTTGGAGAGAACATGAAAACGGTTGCTCACCTGTATCTCCATTGCTGGTACATGGACGCTCCTCTTTCTTCTTCTGGAGGTCACATGCTGCCAAATTTCTTCACCGTCCCTCTGTCCCTTCTGGGTAGCCTGCTCCGAATCTTCAGAATGTTGTGCCCGTTGAAGCATATCCTGACATCTGTCCAGGAAATCTTCATTTTCTCGTATGCAACGCATGGTCGATACTTGTTTCTCCAGACCTCGAACCTTCTCTTCCAATATGGAGATCAGCTTGCACTTTGTCGATTCTGTCCTATGGAAGAAAGACAAATATCGCACAACTTTTGCAGGTTACAACAACTGAACGCTCACCTTCCATAATTGCTTCCTTCTAAGAGCTTCCTCAGCTCTTGCAGCAACTCACAGAAGCCTGCAAGATGCAAGCCTCAGTGGTCTCTCCCGAGGTGAACTCCTAGGCAAACTTCCTCGGCTAGCCTCTGCTGTTCGCTTCGCTGCTGACTGCCTTTTTATAACAGTCAGGCCCACTCAAGGCGCACCTGGAACAAAGCACTCCCAATTCACACTGTTCAAACAATCAAACACTCAAGCACATGGTCAAACTGACAAGCTGTCCTCTGGAACAGACACTCAAATACTCACTCAAACAGCCCCCAATGCAGAACTTAGCAAACCTCCTCTCTGACAGATCCCGCTGTTAGCCTCTGCTGTTTGCTGCATTACTCACCAAGTTAATGAATACTTCAGTTCTTACCCAAATACAGGTTTACAGCCAATTCTTATTAACTAAACTAAGATTTATTAAAAGAAGAAAAAAGAGTGAGAGTATTGGTTAAAAGATTATACATACAGACATGAATAGAGTCCTTAGGTCAGTTTCACTGTAGAGATGGTGCTTTAGAATTGTAAAGAGTCCTTTTCAGAATCCTTTCATGAGGTTATAGTCCCATGTGAAAATGTTCGATATCAGGGCAGTCCAGATGGGACTGGAGATCTCCATCTTATGACTCAAACTTCCTCTGAATAAAGCTTAACAAGATCGGAGAGAAAAGGATCAGGTCCCAAGAGTTTTTATACAGATTTTTGCAGCCTCTCATCAGCAGGCAGTCCTTGGGAGAACTATTGTTCACTAGGCTTTTGAAGTAACCTTCTATTTCCTAAACATCACCAGTAATTAACTACATGGATTAACATACTGTAATTATCCATAAAGAAGTTCATAGACAGTTTACCACAAACTTTAAAGAGACATGCAATGACATTATTACCCCTAAGTTTCATCTAAATGTTATTATTCCCTTTTGATATCTGAATTAACAGAATTAGACAGGAACTGTTTGGTTCCATTGGTAACCTCTAACAAGATAAAGGCAAACACAGACTACTACAAGTATCAGAGGGGTAACTGTGTCAGTCTGGATCTGTAAAAAGCAACAAAGAGTCCTGTGGCACCTTAAACACTAAGAGAAGTATTGGAGCATGACTTCAACAGTTTCCACCCCACCATCAACCTCAGCCTGGACCAATCTACAAGGGAGGTCCATTTCCTACGCACCATGGTACAAATAAGTGACTGTCACGTTAACACCACCCTGTACCGAAAACCCACTCACCGCTTGGTCTACCTTCATTCCTTCAGCTTTTGAAAGTTACTAGTGACCCCCCTTAACAGCTAGCAGCCTTTGTGGCAGGCAGCGGCCATTGGGGGAATCAGATACCTCAAGTACACAGCATCCTGAACTTTTGAACTGTCTTCTTTCCTCTGCCTTGAGGCAGACGGAACTAGCTCCAAGCTGGTTTTCACTGACCAGATAGTAGAAGCACGGGTCTGGCAACCACCAATCAAGTGTTAACATGGCAAGGGCCTTTGTCTAAATGTGTATATATAAAAAAAATCTATAAAATGTGTGTAAAACAAAGTTTTTATACCAAGGTGCAAAGCTCTCCTTTCTTCTGCAGAATAAAGCAACCTTTTCCTTATCCCTGTCTGGCTGTTATTGGCTCTCAGCTAGGCGGACCCGATATTTTGTTAACAGTTTCTGGCGACCGAGATGTGACTCTCCTAGCTCGGACATTGGACTCCGGATGGCGGCGGTGAACTGGGAACAGCACCAACGGGGTGTTTCGCCCCTTTTCTCTACTTCACCGTGGCCCCTGGGGTTCATGCTCCGATAAGGTGAGCCCTAATAGGATAAGGAGACACTATCTGGTTCTGTTCTAGTTAACCGGTTAATGAATTTCTGTCTTATACATTTGGTGTTAGGTGTGTGGATGGAACTGAGCCTTTCATTCGTAATTCCTCAGAGTGGAAGCCATCACGTGCGATGAAGCTCTGAGGTCGAATTGGGATCCTTCTGTCCCGTCCCCTGTAGCGATCAGTATTAGTAGAAATTCCTGTAATAGGATCCTATTAGGCCATAATTCCTTCTGTTCTCTGTGTAATTCTCTGTTAGAGTATCAGCAGGCAGATGGGTGGGTCTCTGGTAAAACCCTCTAAGGATAGTCCTTTGAATTATATGTTAAACAAATGGCCCTTACCCGGTATTCAAAAGGGGATGTGAAGGAAGCGTTTTTTACAACTTTGCACCCAGGATTGGCCAGCCCTGGGGACTGCATGGCCCGAGTATGGCTCCTTTGATATTCCTACCCATTTAACCCCCTTGCACCTGACATTGGAAAACCAAGCGCCGGGGCAAATGGACTATTGGTTTTTGTGGGACGATGAGGCTCATCATCGCTTGAAGAAGGTACAGATTCAGGTCCCTCTATTCCCGAAAGCTTCTGCCCCTCATGAAGCTGATTGTTGGTAGGATATCCCCCCCCATATATTGCCCTAGACCATGGCCACCCCCGGCGTTACCAATTGCGGCGGATCCGGTACCCTCCTCAACGGAGCCTGAGGCAGCAGTTCCACCGAGACAGATCCCGCCAACAAAGATTGAGGATGCCACAATGCAGGTCAGCGAATCAGCTAATGGAGCCACCAGCAGTGGGTACACTACTTCCCTGTCTGTTCCCATCCTTAGTCCGTCCCATACAAGGAAGGGGGCACTCTATGGGGAAAAGGTAATTAATATCCAAGCACCCCTCCGGACCATCCCAGTCCCTACAACGGATGTGAATGTTTTAGACCATTATGTTCATGTCCCCTTTACCACTGCAGACCTTATGAACTGGCAAACCACTACGTCTCGCCTTTAGGGACGACCCGGACGTCGTTCACAGGCGATTCCTTGCCATTTTCCAGTCTCATAATCCTGATTGGCAAGACGTGGGCCAACTTTTAGATTGCCTATTGCGCACGGAAGAGAAAGAGTGGGTACTTATGTTTGTTCCTCCACAGACCCCCAGGTTCGCCTAACATTGGGAGGAACCGCCTATTCTTGTCTTTTGGATTCAGGGCTGCCCTTTCTACTGTTACTGCCAAGCCAAAAAGAGAAAGCCTCACAGATAAAAGCATTCTGGTAATGGGTATAGGCGGAAAGCCATTTAATTGTTCTGTATTACAGGAGGCTGCTGTAGAAATCTCTGGTGTCTCCGCCTCCCATGCCTTTCTGCTAACCCCGGATTCCCCAGTTAACCTCTTAGGCAGAGACCTGTTGTGTAAACTACGTGGTCAGATTTTCCTTTCAAATGACAAAATCATTCTTTGGTTGCCTCAAACCCAACTTCCCCAGCTGTGTGCTGTTCTGACCCAAGTTTAAGAAGACTCGATCCTGCCTGCGGACCCAATCCTACCTGAGCGACTCAGACAGGAGGTAAATATCTCCCTGTGGGGCACTTCAAAGGCAGACTTGGGTACTCTCCAGACAGAGCCAGTGGGTATAACCTCGAAGCCAGACATTGACATTCCTCGAATTTGTCAGAATCCCATCCCCCGGGAAGCTCTGTTTGGCCTCCAGAGTCTTTTCACCACATTCCTGCGGTTGGGAGTGCTGGTTCACACCAAATCTCCTTTCAATACTCCCATTCTGCCAGTCAGAAAACCTGACATGGACTCAGAGGAAAAACCGGAATACCGATTTGTCCAAGACTTACTTGCAGTGAATAAAGTCGTCAAGACTAGACACAACGTGGTGCCTAACCCTCACACAATCCTGACTGCCATTCCAGCAGGTATGCAGCTCAATTTCAGTCCCTACCTGCTGATGTCCCTGCACACCGGATCGCTCCAGGAGACTGGGTCTATGTAAAAAAGTGGAAACACGAGCCTCTCCAACCCCGGTGGGCGGGCCCTTTCCAAGTCCTTCTTACCTCTCACACTGCCATTCAAGTAAAAAAGCGAGACACTTGGATACACCACACTCGAGTGAAGCTAGCCCCTAGGACGGGGCCAGAAGCAGACGACTTCGGACCTCGAGAGAGCACCGCCAGCTCTTCCCACCGCGACCTGGAAGAGCCAGAAGCAGACGATACCTGGAAAGCTGAACCTCTCGAGGGACTAAAGCTTCTGTTCTGGCAAACAAAGTCCTACGACTTTATAACTATGGGTTCTCAGACGGTGCTGCAGTGGCTATTACTTTTGGGTCTCCCCTTGTACAAGCTAACCCACACCCAGCCGCTAAACCTCTTCAGCGAATGGTCACGTTGGAACACTTGTATGATTGTTGGCTGTGTCAAAAAACCCGCTCTGAGGAAGGAATAGGGTTGTGGGCTGTACCTGCAAATCTCTCTGAAGTACTCTCCTTACAAGTAATACGGAAAACTGAATGGGCAGAAGTTAAAAAATATCAATATAACAAGAAAGGTCCAGGACTTGCGTGCTCGACAAATCCGCAAAACACTGCCAGGCATTAATGAAATGTGTTAGGTTTCTTTTCTCACAGATAAAAGAAGTGCTACCCAAAGACCCTAGCATCCCTGCGGTTCATTTGTGAGCTTGTCAGGCCTGAAGGGGGGACTGTAAAAGTTACTAGTGACCGTCCCTAACAGCTAGCAGCCTTTATGGCAGCCAGTGGCCATTAGGGGGAAGCAGATACCTCAAGTACACAGCATCCTGAACTTTTGAACTATCTTCTCTCCTCTGCCTTGAGACAGAGTGAACTAGCCCCAAGCCCGTATTCACTGACCAGATAGCAGAAGCACGGGTCTGGCAACCACCAATCAAGTGTTAACACGGCAAGGGCCTTTGTCTAAATGTGTACATATAAAAAAATCTATAAAATGTGTGTAAAACAAAGTTTTTATACCAAGGTGCAAAGCTCTCCTTTCTTCTGCAGAATAAAGCAACCTTTTCCTTATCCCTGTGTGGCTGTTATTGGCTCTCAGCTAGGCGGACCCGATATTTTGGTAACAAGCTTCCATCCTGGACACACCACATGATCCATCGTCTACAGCCAAGCGCTGAGGTATAACCGAATTTGCTCCAAACCCTCAAACACAGACCAACACCTATAAGATCTTCACCAAGCATTATCAAAACTATGATACCCGCACAAGGAAATAAGGAAACAAATCAACAGAGCCAGAGGTGTACCCAGAAGCCTCCTGCTGCAAGACAAGCCCAAGAAAGAAACCAACAGAACTCCAATGGCCATCACCTACAGTCCTCAGCTTAAACCTCTCCAACACATCATCAGTAATCTACAACCCATCCTGGACAACAATCCCTCGCTTTCACAGGGCTTGGGAGGCAGGCCAGTTCTCGCCCACAGACAAACCACCAACCTTAAGCATATTCTCACCAACAACCACACACCGCACCATAGTAACTCTAACTCAGGAACCAATGCATGCAACAAACCTTAATCCCAACTTTGCCCACATATCTACACCAGCGACACCATCCCAGGACCTAACCAGATCAGCCACAACATCACCGGTTAATTCACTTGTACGTGCACCAATGTAACATACACCATTGTGTGCCAGCAATACCCCCCTGCTATGTTCATCTGCCAAACTGGAGAATCCCTATGTAAAAGAATAAATGGACACAAGTCAGATATTAGAAATGGCAATATACAAAAACCTGTAGGAGAACACATCAACCTCCCTGGACACACAATAGTAAATTTAAAGGGGATCCTGCAGCAAAAAAACTTCAGGACCAGACTCCAAAGAGAAACTGCTGAACTTCAGTTCATTTGCAAATTTGACATAATGAGCTCAGGATTAAACAAAGACTGTAAATGGCTAGGCAACTACAAAAGCAGTTTCTCCTCCCTTGGTGTACACAACTCAACTGCTAGAAGATGGCCTCATCCTCCCTGATTGAACTAACCTCATTATCTCTAGACTGATTCTTGCCTGCATATTTATACCTGCCTCTGCAAATTTCCACCACATGCGTGTGACAAAGTGGGTATTCACCCACAAAAGCTTATGCTCCAATACTTCTGTTAGTCTATAAGGTGCCACAGGACTCTTTGTTGCTTTCTATAGACGACTACAGTTACCAACTTCTTCCAGGTTTTTAACAACTTAAGTTTACATTTCAAAGCTAAAGCTTATCTAACATGGACACACTTTTTTAACATATCTCTCAAGGTTGAACTGGGTCTATTACATGCAAGTTGCTTAACCCTTTCTCTCCCAGTGTCACAGAAGTTTAGCTCCTGTGTGGATTCTCCCACATTTAATATGGTCTGACTTCTGTATGAAACTTTTCCCACACTCCAAGTACTCATGGGGTCTCTCTCCTGTGTGGAATGCTTGATGTTGAAGGAGGTCTGACCTCCATATGAAATTTTTTCCACAGACAAACCACTTGTGGAGTCTCGCTCCTGTGTGGATTGCTTTATGTTTAATAAGGTGTGACCTCTGTATGAAACTTTTCCCACAGTCCAAGCACTTGTGGGGTCTCTCTCCTGTGTGGATTGCTCTATGTTTAATAAGGTGTGACCTCTGTATGAAACTTTTCCCACAGTCCAAGCACTTGTGGGGTCTCTCTCCTGTGTGGATTGCCTGATGTCTAACAAGGTCTGACCTCTGTATGAAACCTTTCCCACAGTCCAAGCATTTGTGGGGTCTCTCTCCTGTGTGGAATGCCTGATGTTTAAGAAGGTCTGACCTCCATATGAAACTTTTCCCACAGTCCAAGCACTTGTGGGGTCTCTCTCCTGTGTGGATTGCCTGATGTTTAATACGGGTAGATCTGGTTCTGAAAGGTTTCCCATAGTCCAAACATTGATGGGGTCTCTCTCCCGTGTGGATTCTCCCATGTTTAACGAGGTGTGATCTCTGTGTGAAACTTTTCCCACAGTCCAAGCACTTGTGGGGTCTCTCTCCTGTGTGGATTGCTTTATGTTTAATAAGGTTTGACCTCTGTATGAAACTTTTCCCACAGTCCAAGCACTTGTGTGCTCTCTCTCCTGTGTGGATTGCCTGATGTTTAACAAGGTCTGACCTCCATATGAAATTTTTTCCACAGTTCAGACACTTATGTGTTCTCTCTCCTGTGTGGATTGCTTGATGTTTAACGAGGTTTGACCTCTGTATGAAACTTTTCCCACAGTCCAAGCACTTGTGGGGTCTCTCTCCTGTGTGGATTGCTTTATGTTTAATAAGGTGTGACCTCTGTATGAAACTTTTCCCACAGTCCAAGCACTTGTAGGGTCTCTCTCCTGTGTGGATTGCCTGATGTCTAATAAGGTCTGACCTCTGTATGAAACTTTTCCCACAGTCCAAGCACTTGTGGGGTCTCTCTCCTGTGTGGAATGCTTGATGTTTAAGAAGGTCTGACCTCCATATGAAATTTTTTCCACAGACTAAGCACTTGTGGGGTCTCTCTCCTGTGTGGATTGCCTGATGTTTAATACGGGCTGATCTGGTTCTGAAAGGTTTCCCATAGTCCAAACACTGATGGGGTCTCTCTCCTGTGTGGATTCTCCCATGTTTAATGAGGTGTGATCTCTGTGTGAAACTTTTCCCACATTCCAAGCACTTGTGGGGTCTCTCTCCTGTGTGGATTGCTTTATGTTTAATAAGTTGTGACCTCTGTATGAAACTTTTCCCACAGTCCAAGCACTTGTGGGGTCTCTCTCCTGTGTGGATTGCCTGATGTTTAACAAGGTGTGACTTCCGTATGAATTTTTTTCCACAGTTCAAGCACTTATGTGGTCTCTCTCCTGTGTGGATTGCTTGATGTTTAACAAGGTTTGACCTCTGTATGAAACTTTTCCCACAATCCAAGCACTTATGGGGTCTCTCTCCTGTGTGGATTGCCTGATGTCTAATAAGGTCTGACCTCTGTATGAAACTTTTCCCACAATCCAAGCACTTATGGGGTCTCTCTCCTGTGTGGATTGCTTGATGTCTAATAAGGTCTGACCTCTGTATGAAACTTTTCCCACAGTCCAAGCACTGGTGTGGTCTCTCCTCTGTATGGATTCTCTGATGTGTAATTAATGCTGACTTCCAATTCAAACAGTTTCCACATTCGAGGCATTGATAGGGTTTCACTCCCATGTGGCTTTTCCCATGGTTATTAAGATCTGAGCAGTTACTGAAGCTTTCCCCATGGGCCAAGCATTGAAGGGGTTTCCCTCCAGTATGGATTGTCTGATATGTCACAAGCGGAGATCTGAGAATGAATCCTTTTCCACATTTGAGGCACTGATAGGGTTTCTCTTCCTTGGGATTGGTCTGCTGGGCTGTGGGATTCTTATCTCCTCCCCCACATATAATAGATTCATCCACTTTCTTCCTTGGGTGGTTTTTCAGTAGCCTCTCTGACTTGGGCCAATTTCCACAGGCTTCTCCCTCTTCCAAGCACTGGGATAAACTCCCTTCAGCACTTCCCACAACGGTCCCCTGTGGTTCCATTTGCCCAGGAACTTCCTCATGATGATTCCCATCCTTCTTTTCATCCACTGTCTCATCACCTGCTGGGAGAAAGAGACAATCCAGACAGGAGTCATTGTGCTGGGGAGAAAGAGGAATAGCACCAAGGGAAAACCCAACACGCTAACACTGTGAAGACTGAGCAACTGGATTTTGCCTCCAGATCCCACCCAAACACTCCCAGGGATGGAAAGTTGGGAAGGAAACTCCTGCAACTAACAGGACGGGTGGAAAGCCGTGAATGGTATTTGTTGACTACAACCCTGGCTGAGGTGAGGAAGAACTAAAGGCTCTTACTCACAGCATATTTTTGGGATTCTCAACTTTTTCCTTCATTCACCAGATGGTTTCTGTTTCAGTCCTCACCTGTGCGATTGCCTCTCAGGATCTCTCTTTCCTCACAGACCTGGAGATCCGGGACCCACAGTTCTTCCCCTCGTTCCAGGTGGGAGATCAGTTCAGGTTTGGGAATGGGAAATCCTGAACAAGGAGTGAAAAGAGACAAGGTCGGGGCACATGGCGGATTGGAAGAGTGTCTGTCACAAAGGGCATTCTGTGAGTGGTACCTCTCCCCATGATCTGCTGGGGGAACATGGAATCCAACAGCACGGGAACATGATCACTGAGCCCTCTTGGGAGAAGCAGACGTCTGGGGAGGTGGGGGGAATTGTTACGCCCTCACAAGGAGTTCCCAGGATCTATGTGCTGTTGGGCCTTGTGGTTTGCGCACACAGCTCTGGAGTTAGACCATTTCCTATTTCTAAATCTGCAGAGCCCACAGTCTTCCCCAGGGCTGCAGCTATTCCCAAGAAGGGAAATGAAGAGGGATTTTGTGCATCAGTAAGAAACAGAACAGACAGGACAATGAATAACTTCTGCCCCCCCCCCCCCCGAATGCTGGAGGGGTGGGCATAGTTTCGCATGTCCATTAGGTATTGATACCCGTGTCCCAAAGAAAATCTCTCTCACGTGGCAGCTGCGCATTATGGAACCCATTTCCCTCCAATCTAAGTGACCAGGGGAGAACCTGACCAGAGTCAGAAATGAAGACCTCATGGCTTCTAATAACCGTGGGGACAGGAATCCCTTACCCAGCGAGGTCACCATCTCATAGTTCTCCTGCATGACATCCCTGTAGAGGGCTCTCTGACTGGGGTCCAGCAGAGCTCCCTGCTCCTGGGTGAAATACACAGCCACCTCCTCGAAGATCACCGACAACTGAAACAACAAGAGACCCCCACAGCAGATGGAGGAGGGCAGGGTCTTCTCATTTACCAATTACCGCACACTTGCCAGCCACAGGCTGACACAGGAAGCAGAGCTCTGAGCCAGGGACAGGGACAAAAATCCCAACAGCTTCCCTTCATATTTCACAGCAGCCTCTGGCCAGTGGGTTGAGGTTCTAGCACTGGGAGTCTATAAAATGTTCGCAGCACTGCCCAGGAGGGTTATGACCTCTTTGACAAATGGTGGTATGCCCCTTCCTACTCAGTAAATCAGCAGGTTTATCACACCCTGTCTCCTCCCTGCCTCTCCCTCCCACCATCCAGCAGCTCCCTGAAAATCCCCTACCTGAGCTGACTCCATCACAGCCATTTCCCTTCCCTCTCCCCTGGAACACGGGACGATCTCGAGGGAAATCTGGATGTGATTCCTCAGCCTGTTCGGGCGATTGGGACGGTTTCAGAAGGGGCTTAAGTGCATGTCACAGCCCAATTCCCCCCAGGCTCTCTCCCTGCAGACAGACGCTCTGGACTCTGCCACGCTGCAAAGAAACCGAGTTAGTTCATTACCACCCAGGCCAGGACCCTCCCAGCGTAACTAAACCCCACGGGTCACTTTTAAACTCTTCCCATAAGAGAGTCTCTGAGCCCAATGCTGGAAAAAGAGCAGAACCAAAGGAGCCACCTTGGGGGATTCCCCCTGACATTGTCGTGTCACCCCTCTAACTCTCCCCTTCCCCCCCAAGTAGTGCGGTGTTCAGCCAAGTCAGGAACTGGCTTTTCGTCGCTCAGCTCTTCCCCTTGTTTCCAGGGGGATGCAGGGAATGGATCCGGGCAGGTCTGGGATCTGGGAGCCTCCCTCCCCATTTGTTTTTCCTGGTTTCCCCTTCCAGTCTCTCCTCTCTCCCTTTTTATCCTTTTCCCTTAGGAGAACCGGCGACTGCACCATTGTCCTGGGCCTTTGCTCTCATTAGGCAGCTCAGTCACTGACACTGCTAACAGGGGTTTGAACCTGCCTGTGTCCATGGGGGCAGCAGCTCTGGGACTCGCAGACACAGGGAGCCCCCTCCCCATGTAGGCCAAACTCACCAGCCAGTCCCTGAAAGGGGCCCTTTGTGCAGAGTCATTTTCCTGCCCAGTCCCAGCCCTTTACGCCCAGGTCTCTCCATCACCTGCAGGCTGCGGCTCAGGGGCTGCTGTGTGCAGAACCCGGGGCTGCCCCAGGGGCTGGTTCCAGCCACTGCAGCAAGTTCCCACCTGGGCTGGGCACTGAGGGGATTTAACAAAGGTCTCTCCTCTGCTGGGTAAGAAGCAGCTTCTAGGTTTGGGCTCCCAGGTCAAAATACAGGAGGCAGCAGCTTCGGACCCAGGGAGCTCCTCTCCAAAGCCCTAATAACCTGAGCACAGAGAGACACAGAGCAGCCTCCTCCTCTCCCTTAGCAATAACAAGAGACCTCTGGTGTCAACACCCAATTAATGAGCTGCCCTGGACTCTGCCACCAGCCCCCAGGGGCAGGCAGTGTTACCTGACCAGGGCACATTATCCAGCCTGTCTTACTCATCAAGGACACCCCCCCCCCCCTGCAGCCTCTGCTTGAACCAAGTCAGAAGAAAAACATATAAGAAGGCTATGAAAAGGACATGGGAGACACACCTAAACACTTCCAGACAAGGGTGACAGGATTAAGGCAACTCCCTTATCTTCATTGGCACAGAAGATGGGACAGGGCGGCACCTCCATTAGCATACAGACTGGGAATCAGAGATTCCAAGGTAAGTACTGCACTGAACTCTGGGACCAGAAAAACAGGGAAGCAATGCATCATGGGGGAATCTCTGCTCCAGATGTTAATGAATCCATGCCTGCAAATTCTCAATTACTGAGAGACAATTTACGCTCATTGATATATTTGCTTTTGACAAACAACTCTCTGTATAACTTTTCATGAGTGATGTACCCAAGTATTCGGATTCTAATATCTAAACTGTATTGTTGAATTTATTCCCCTAAATTTGAGTTATTGCTAATTATGTACTTCATTATCTTTGACTTTTAAAATGAACTTTGTATTTCTGGATAATCTAAGCACTAAACCCAGATGTACACACACTCTTTTCTTAACCTGTGTGTTATGTAATTTTTTTTTCATTAGCTTTAATAAATCCTTTATTGGTATCCAAAATACTGATACTGCCTAATTGCATTGTGAGCTCCTTGGAAGGACCACCACCCATAACCAGCAATGGTGAGTTCCTATTGTCTAGCTTGAACAAAACAACTTTGGCATATGCCCTTGAGCCATCAGTTTACACAAACAAATCTAGTGATCTCCCTTGAACCATTGTTGTTTCCCTACAAAACCCCCTATCCACGCTCAAGTAAGTGCTCTGATGCCTGGATCCAAAATCTGCATCAGTTCCATTGGGACTTCATCTTCTCCTGACTGATCGTGCTGGGGGCTCTGCCTGTCTCCAGCACTCCAGACCCTCAGCTACCACCATTACCTGGGAGCCCCGATCGATGCAAGCATCACGGAGTGGTGAGAACCCAGCTCTGTCTCTCTCTCGGTATAGCCTTCTGACCCTGACTTGTGTGATCAGTTATAGTTTTCTCAACCTGACTTTTATAATCAAATTTAAGTTAGATTTAATGTTATAACTGTTTTGTTTGGCTCCCCTATGGTTATTACCTGGCAATAAATAACTTTCATGGTTAAGCTGGTTGCTTCTCTCTCCCTCTCCCGTCCCGACCCCCCACTGCCCGTGCGTGTTTTTGGCTACCCCAGTTGTGCTGCAGCAATGCTCCTTCTCGTACCTAAACTAAAGATCCCCGCAGCACCCAAAAATCCTGTGGGGTTTGTTCATCAAGTGGGTTACTACCAGAACGACTGTAACGTGAAAGTGGAGACAGGGACGTGCTGAACCTGGGGGCATATGAGGGTGGGAGCTTGGAGGTGCTGCTCAAGCCAGCCTGCTGAGTCTAGGGATATATAAGGGGTCAGCTTGGGAGTGCTGATTAACCCGGTCCTGTGTGTGTGTGCGCGCGTGTTAGTCTGATTCTGAGGCTGGAAGAACCCAGCCCTGAAGAACGTAGGTCCTGCAGGATAGCTCCACTGGGAGTGGACTTGCAGCAGGGAGAAGTTGAGCTCTGTATGAGAACACAAGTGACACAAGCAGCACATTGATAGAATTACAGAATTCCACCCGCCCCGAAGAGTAACCCTAATAAACGAGTGTACACCAAAGTAACGGGCAAAGCTGGTAACCGCAGGCAGAGGCTGATCTCATTGGCCGATCCACACTCACCCCCTGCCATACCCAGCAGTGACTCTGGTCTGTCACCAGTGTGGCTCAGATCTGAATCCTGCACGTAAATCAGACCAGGGCCCTGGGCAGCCTGGGTGCCTGTGGATATTTGCCTTGTACCTTCTGATCCCTGAGGGGCTAGTCCCCTGCTCACCCCCAACACTCGTTCCAGGAAAAATGTTCAGCGCCTCATGCTCTCCTACCCCATGGGGCAGAGGGGCTACCATTGCTTGTATCTCTTACCATCCCTGTGACCAGTTACTGCATCGAGTGCAATTCCCTTCCTGATGCCGTGAATGAGGGATTCCACTGATTGCTCCTGTAAGAATAAGGCCTTTTCCTGTAGCCATATTGTGAGTCTGCAGCCATATTAGGAGAGCAGGAGTTATGAGCTAAGAAGCAGGAAGTCACATCATCACATTCCATCTAAATTGCATTAAATCAATGTAGTATCAGGCTGTTAAAAAGGAGACCCTGTCCTAATAGCCCCCACTATCACCAGATAAAGAAACAGATCTTAAGATTGTTAAAGAAAACTTAGTTTGGTAGCATTCCAAACCACTTATCAATAGTTGTGGTTGGGAAATCCTCATTTTATTGTTTTGTCTCTATGGTCCCCACTTCCCTATTGTTTGTCTGTATGATCTCTGTCTGGTTCTTTGATTGTTTCTGTCTGTTACATAATTGATTTTGGTAGGTGTAAATTAAATAAGGGGGTGGGGTATGATTCAATGGAGAATTTTGTTATAATGTTAGGATTGGTTAATAAAATTTTAGTAAAATGATTGGTTAAGGTACAGCTAAGCAGGACTCAAGTTTCACTATGTAACCTTGGGTCCAAAAAGAAGACGAGCACAAAGAACAGAAAAAAGACCTGGAAAGAGAAGAAGAAGAAGAAGAACTCACCTCTAAGATACACCGCTCCAGATCCTTCTGGGCCCTACCAATAAACCCATTCCACTGAAACCTAACTGCCCTGGACCCTGCTCCTCAGAGCCTCCATGTCCCCTGGCCACAACAGGGATTTTGGGGTGAGGGAGTCCTGCTCCTAGAGAGGCTGCCCAGAACATCACGAGATACATTTCACGGTGACAGTGACTCTGTGTGTGATTCGTTCTGGTCAGAGATTGCATCAGTTTGGCAGAGATGGTCTCTTGTCCACACACCAGGCTCCTTGGCTACTAACCCTGAGCCTGGTCTACAAGGTCTGCTCCCGTACCTCGGATCCCATAGGGTCACTTGTCAGTGCTTTGCTACCGAGTTCCTTCAGGTGATTCGAGGGGCCAAATTAACCTGTCACTGGTCTCTAGACAAAACCCCTTTATGTCTGCTCCAGCCAGGGCTCTGCTCATGGGGTTGTCCCTGCGAGGCCACTGGGGTTATTTGTCAAGCCCTGTTAACATATCCCTGGGCTGCAGGCAAAACCTCTCACATCCACCCAACCCCCAGGGCTCCTTGCTAGCGTTACAGCACAAATGGCAGCCAGCACAATTTCCTAGTGGTAGCCATTACCGACATCTAGGTCCAGATGCCCTTTAGAAGGCAGCAGGGCGCATGCTCAGAGGCAGAAACTAAGGTACTTTTACTCTGAAAATATAGCTGCTGCTGAGTGAGCTTTGGCATCCAGGGGGTTCGTCAGGAGATTTGTGTGTCTCAGCGGACCCTAAACTGGGATTTAGGCTCCTAATCCCAGATTTATGTGTTTAGCCTGGGGTTTGGGTGCCTATGTGCCATTGTGAATCTAGCCCTGTCTCTGTAATGTGGCCACATGTAGCAGAAGCACCTGGATTCATCGGATGTGAAGAATGTCAGGGTCTCCTTCCTTTCAAAACACTTCTCAGCATTATCAGCAATCCCTTCCCAAATAGCAGCCACGAGCATGCTCTTGTGCCGAGCTGCCCACAGATATCCCAGGTTGTGACGAAGAGGGATGTTCTTAATGTTTTCTCGGAATACTGTGTATGTGCCTCAGTTTCCCCATTGTGTTACTCAAGCATCGGGATGGTGGGATACAGGTGTGTGATCATTGCAGAGATTGATCACACCTAGAGAGCAGGGGTGACTGCAGATTGGCTGCCTGGGCACAGAGAATGGCTGAACACTCTGAATCCTGGTTAGTGGTGGCCAGAGCCATCCTCTGCAAGGAGCCAGGCAAAGGTGTTGGAGAACAAAGAGAGAAGGGGAGGCTAGGTGACCTGTTTGCCCAGGAAAGAGACAAAAAACAGAGAACGGCAACTGGGTGTGACTGAGGCTGGGCGGCTGGAAGCAGGTCAGACTCCTGGTTTGGAACTCACTACTTCACTCCTTCTCTTTGGATTTAGGAAAGCTACTGTGGGTTACACCTGGACTATACAAAACTTTAAAACTCTTCAGGAAGAGATCAAAGGCCTGATAATTAATAGTATTTGGGGGAAGGTCTCCTGAACTTGTCTGTGGTTGCCCTGACTGCCACTGTCAAAATTAAGGCCACCTGACTTCTGAATGAGAGCGTCCACACAGGGGTTTAAAGCGCTTGAACTAAGGGCTTGTCTACACTACCGGCTGGATCGACAGCCAGCGATCGATCCAGTGAGGACTGATTTATCGTGTCTAGTATAGACACGATAAATCAACTCCAATACTCCATCTCAATGAGATGCGCAAGGGGAATCAACGGCAGAGCATCTCCCGTCAATACACCACACTGAAGACACTACAGTAAGTAGATCTAAGTACATCGACTACAGCTACATTATTAACGTCGCTGAAGTTGCGTAACTTAGATCGATCCCCCCGTACTGTAGACCAGCTCTTAGGTGCATTAACTTCACACATTTAGCGTCAGACCATGCAGACAAGCCCTCAATGAGTAAAGGGAAGGAAATAGGAGAAATTGGTGTGTGTGTGTGTGTGTGGTGGGGGGCAGTGGAATCCCCTGCTAGTTCCTTTAGTTTCAAATGCTTCCACTTGTTTTCCAAGAGGCCCCCACAAGTGGGTGCAGACATTCAAATGCAACACCTAGCAAAAGAGCAGTAGTAACAGGCACACAATCAGTATCAGAGTTTTCAGCCCATGAACAGTAATGGGTCATTTAACATCCGAGTCAGCAGTATAGTCTGTGTCTAAGACAATGGGTGTTTATACCAGGGGGTAACTAATCTGCATTAGCTATCCCAGTGTGAAAACATAAAAGAGGCAAAGCACTTTAGTTTCACCAAAAGGTAAACTAGGTGAGGTCAGCACTGCGTCCTCCTGCCTGACCAATGCAAAGGAGAAACAGAACAGTTCATTTTAAAAAACGACTTTGGCCGCACAAATCAGTACATTTGTCATAATGAAGAACATCCCTGAAATGTATCACAACAAAAAACGTAGCACCCATAAAAGGCTGTGAACTTTAAAAAGGCCATTAGAAGTATAAACAATGCAGTAGAAAAATCAACATTGATGTATGCAATAAATGAAGTCCCAGAAGAGTAAGATGTGCACTTCTATGTGTGCAGGATGGGGGGTTACTCACACAAATAAGGTTTTAAAATCAATTTTCAGTTACAAGTGGTGGTGGGGATATCACATGTTCCCGGAAGTGCAAAATGGCATTGAATGTTACAGGATTGTACAGCCATTCTAGATATATGGATCCTTTGGAAGGGGTAGCTGTAAAAGCATGAAGCTAGTACGCCCCAAAGGCTCAGACACAACAAGGTAATAAAAGAATAACAAAATTTATGCATTTATGTATTTAAATCAGTCAGCACTGAACTCAAATTACAATAGTGCAATAGAAACAGGAATTGTTAACAGTGTCACCCTGAGATGTGATTGTCAAGCTACGAGCAACTATTAATATTTCCCATGATTATTTGCTATTAAGAATATGAATACCAGGGCACAATGATGACCCTCTGCACAATGTTAATAAAGTTTAGGATGAAGAGCTCTGAGTAATAGAAATAATATTTTTAAAAGGAACTAATTTAAAGGCGTGAAACTGCACAGACTGGATTCCAAGAGGAGTCAAACGCAGGGGACCAGGCACCCTGGCTAAGACACATTTATGAAGCGCTGGGCGGCTTTACACAGACATAGAAACTGTGAACTGGATTCTTTTAAACACTAAAAGTAAGTACCTGTGACAATGATATTTTTTCGTGGGGTGTCTGTAAATATTTCCCTGGATCAAGTCTCCTTTAGCAGCTCAGTAGCATCTTATACAGGAGAGGGGCCCTGTCCAGGCTCTGCGATGCACTGGGCCTTTAAGGACACGGCCCTGGGAAATGGGAGCTGAGATCCTGGGAAGGGGGGCAGGAAAAGCCCCTCTGCCCCACCCCACCCCTTATTTTTGCAACCACTGCAGCTGGCTCACCCCATCTGGGGGTGTTTTACCCCCTGCACCCCGGCTCCCACCCCCCTCTGTCCCCCCACGTGCCTCTGTCCCAGCCCCAGCACGGCCCGGCTGGCTCCCCCCGCCCCGCACACACCGGGAGCTGGCGGCAGTTTTCCCGGGCCCCGGGGAGGAAATCGCAGCCAGCTCCGCTGGGAGCAGCCCGGGGGTGACGGGCGGGTCTCTCTTACCTTCCCTGCGAGCGGGGTGAAACTACACAAACAGCTCTCGCTCCCAATTCCCTACTTGGGTGTACTGAGCATGCGCACCCGAACTGAGCATGCCCAGTACCCTTCGCTGTAGCCACTGCCCTCTCTCTGCCCTTACTTCTGCTTACGATTTGCTGCCTCCTCTTTGGGGGGGGGGGGTTTAAAAGGATTAAGGGGGCAAATCGCAGCGCGGGGCTGTCAGGGTCTGAGCAGGGGGCAGAAATTTACTGGCCAGGGGGGCTCAAGCTACTGTAGCGAGTGGCAGAAGAGGGGCTGAAGGGGAAAACTCAGGGGTGGGGGGTGGGAGCCCGGGTTAAGCCCGGGGGGAGACACTGCCAGTCCCCGTGCAGGGACAAAACCCCCGCTTAGGGAGGGGGGGGGGAACAGTGACCCCGTGGGATGAGGCACCCACTGTGCTCGCTAATCTAGGGGTGTCGGGGGTGCAGAGTCTATTTTCTTTCTGCTCACAGGACGCTGCATGTCAGCCCGGGGGCAGAGGGCGGGTTCCTGGGACTGGGGTTTTAAAGGCACAGGCCTCCAATTCCTAGCCTATCAAAGCTTAATCACCGCAGCTCCTCTCTATCCTATACAACTGTTGCAGGGCCAGGGCCAGGGCCAGGGCTGCCCGGGGGGGGGCGCAAGTGGGGCAATTTTCCACAGGGGCCCCACGAGTATGTCGGAGGCTGCCCCCGCCTCCATCTTCCCCCAAGCCCCTGTGTCTCAGCACGCCATGTCCAGGAGCGGTCCTGGCGCGCTGCAGCGCCGTGGCTCCAACGCTGTCCGAGGCCGCTCCTGGACGCTGAATCCTCTGGGCAGTCCTGCGCAGGGCTACGTTACTGCTCCAGCCAAGAGACTGAATGCAGTGAAATATTGTACAGACACCCCCTCCCCCACTCAAACTCTGCCTCTCACATTTTGAATATGTAAAAATGTCTTTTATCAGTTTCTATGTCAATGTGAAATCATTCACTGCAGCTCATTTCTCTTATATAACGTGCTGAGTTGCTAACTCCCTCCCAGAGCCCATATATCCACACCCCCTCCTGTACCCCAATCCCCTGCCCCAGGTCAGAGCCTACACCCCTCACTCAAACTCCCCATAGCCTGCAACTCTCCTGCACCCCAACTCCATCCCAGAGCCTGCACCCCAAAAAGGGCTGGATTAACCTTTTGTGGGCCTGGTGCTAAACATATTTATGATCCCCCATGGGGGAAATGGGGACATGGGGCAGTGGGGCAGAGTCCTCAAAGCGACTGGCTGGCCGAGGGCAATAGGAGATGAGATGGGTCATGGCATGGCAGGGACAGCCCCATTCCACCCAGTGCAGTATAAGGGCGCTGTTTACAAACAGGGAGCTGCCAGACACACACTGGCCAGCCTGGCCCTGCGCTCCCATCATGCTTCTTCCCCTTCGGGGCAGTCCCATGCTGCACCATGCTACCCCCCCGCCCAGCACCCCTCTGACTCCCTACGCCCAGTGCCACACCACCCAGAGACCCCCACAAACACGCATGCCCAGTGCCCTCCCACAGCCCACTCCCCCACCCACTCAGAACCCCCTCACAGATCCTCTCACGGCTCAGAATCCCCTAGCTGGAGACCCCCCACAGCCCTCCCACAACTTCACAGTGCCCTGCACCTCCCCGTCCAGAGCCCCCCCCCCACAGATTCCCTCACTGCCCAGTGCCCCCCACTGCTCCATTGCCATAACTGCACAGTGCCCCGCACAGAGCCCCCACACTTCCCAGCACCCCAACACATGCACATCTCCCCCACTGCACAGCTCCCCAACACACACAGATCTCCCCAACCCCCACTGCACAGCACCCCTGCCCAGAACCACCAGAGACCTGCTCTCCCAACCCTAACCCCCAGCCACAATAACCAGCCCTGATGGGAGGTGTCTGCTAGGCTGAGCCGGCAGCTCAGCCAGAGCTGATCCTGGGGCAGGATAACTCCGGCCCCTTGGGGGTGCAATCAGCCAGGCTGGAGCAGAAGCAGAGCCTACTCGGGCCAGGCTCCTGCAGGACCCACATGCCTGGCAGGACCCAACTCAGCCTCCACCCCACCCCTTCCCCTGTCACTGGCTGAGACTGGCCCAGGCTCTGCACCAGTCCCAGGTGACTCTTTCCCTGACGAGGCAGGTGGGGCCCCACAGGTCCCAGGCAGTGGAGACAGCTCAGAGCTGGAGCAGTGCTGGGGAGTGGGGCAGATCCCTGGGATGTGACTCCCGAGATTCCACCCACTAGGGTGACCAGACAGCAAGTGTTAAAAATCGGGACGGGGGTGGGGTGTAATAGGAGCCTATATAAGAAAAAGACCCCAAAATCGGGACTGTCCCTATAAAATCGGGACATCTGGTCACCCTACCACCCACACCCATTGGCCCCGTGGCCAGCAGCCCTGATGAGCCCACATGGTGGCCCCCAGCTGCTGGGTGATGAGTCCTCTACAGCAGCAGCATAACCAGGTTCTAACATCAGGGATTGATTGTATTATGTATAGTAAGTGTTTAATCTAAAAATCAGGTAGTAGGGTTTACAATGCTTTAACAAGAGATTATGCTATTACCATTATCCAGTCAACTTGCACACTACTGTTTTGAATTAGTGATAATTCAGAGAGAGAGAAAGAAGAAAGCTGAATTTAGAGAATAATTATTAACCAGCTTCTTAGTTATTCACCAGCCACTTTGCTCCAGTCCATAGCACAAAGCACCATAAACCCAGTAGAATCTGGCCAAGAGAATATTCACCTCAAATTGGTGTCTGCTACACTCCCCCCACCCCCTGCCCCATTCCCAGTCACCACTATTCAGCAGGGCCGCCCGGGGGGGGGGCAATTTGCCCCAGGCCCCGGGGGCCCCACAGACCCCAAGTATGTCGGAGGCTCCCCCCGCCTCCGTCCTCCCCCATCCCATCCCCCGGCGTCCTGGATGCGGCGCGCTGAGGCTCTGGGAGAGGGGGTAAGAAGCATTGTAAGGGAGGGGCCGGGCACCTCCCCAACCCCATCCCAACCATCACCATCACCCAGCAACAGCCCATTATGTAATTGCAAATGTATACATACCATTAAAGCATGTAATGTTTTTAAATAATGTATTTAGTATTTTTTCAAATTATTACAAATTAATTTTTGAATGTATTTCACTGGTTATTTTTTACATTTCCAAATACATGTTACTGTAGTATTGCAACTTTAATTTATGGAAGGAGCCCCCTAAATTGCTTTGCCCCAGGCCCCCTGAATCCTCTGGGCGGCCCTGCTATTCAGGATATAGCTAAGTGAAAAGGTGGCATGTCTCAAGCATTTAGCAGACCATTGAAAACTAGTATAGAGTTATGTAGCTAGCCCTGAGAACATTCCTTAATTCTGAGCACTAGGTCTGCAGCTAGTAAGCAGTGAGACACAGGAGACATAACTCAAACCTTAAAGCACCTTTACCCCTCTTTCCTTCACAAACTGCACTAAGCACAGTTTAGATACTGTATCTCAGGTGTAGGGTAGGCAACCTATGGCACGCGTGCCGAAGGCGGCACACAAGCTGATTTTCAGAGGCACTAACACTGCCTTGGTCCTGGCCACCGGTCTGGGGCGGGGGGTGGCTCTGCATTTTAATTTAATTTTAAATGAAGCTTCTTAAACATTTAAAAACCTTATTTACTTTCCATACAGCAATAGTTTAGTTATATATTATAGACTTATAGAAAGAGACCTTCTAAAAATGTGAACATGTATTGCTGGCATGCGAAATCTTAAATTAGAGTGAATAAATGAAGACTCGGCACACCACTTCTGAAAGGTTGCCGAGCCCTGCTGTATCTGATCCACAGTATCTGTTACACTTCTGGGTCTCATGGAAATGAGTACACTTTGTGTGTAAAAGAGTGTACTAAAGTATTTCTCTCTTAAAAAAAAAAAAGTCTTTAACATTCTATCCTAAATTTTTGCACAAAACCAGTGATGTCCATGAGAGGTCTGCACATAGATCAATGCCAGTATATAGTAGCCTCCAACTTTTGTACAGCTTTCCAGTGTTTTATAGTGAGACATTCCAGGGCCGCCCAGAGGATTCAGGGGGCCTGGGGCAGGCCAGGTCTGAGATGATGCACATACATTGCTTAATCAGGTACAGTTTCAGCTGCATGGCCCTCAATTTGTGAATCCCTGAAGAGAATTTAGAAATTGAACATTTATTAAGGATCTAACCCTCCCCCAGAGAGAACAGGCATCAGCTCTGCCCAATGACCACGGGGGATGAGTCTCTCGCAGGTCAGGCAGGTTTCAAACCCTGAAGGTTTAAAGTCTGTTTGTCGTGAAGCATCTTGTCCCGCCTCTATCAGGGGGGTGGGGTGGGGTGGGGGGGGTTGTATTTTTTTTTTTAACATCCAAATTAAAGAAATTAAAGGGATAAAGAGGGTGAAAAGAGATTTTTTTCCCCAGCAAACTAGTTGAGAATAGGCCTTTGAAGATCAGAGAAAGCAGTGGGTCAGACATTCACCAGGTTTTGTCTTACTATCATGGTTAATAAGAGGGAACTGCAAGGGGAGAAATAAATTTCACCCACTCTACCTGTTATGCCCTCACGCGGGAGCCTAAGGAGATATAGGGTGCATGTGCACCCCCAGACAATGCTGTTCAAAAAAAACAAACCTCACTCATAAGGCACATATGCACCTACAGTGGGATTCATAAAGACACATACCCGAAGAAGAAACTGAAGTTCATTTTTAACTTTAATCATTATACTTTTTATAGATTGTGTCAGAAATAAAGGAAGTGTCCCTCAACTACACATCAAAATATACGTGCAATATGATTTAACTGAACTATGCCTTGCCACGACCAGACATGCCACACTCAGTAAAGAAATAAACTCTATCACCCAGAACAGTGGCACTCAACCTTTCCAGACTACTGTATCCCTTTCAGGAGTCTGATTTGTCTTGCATACCCGCAAGTTTTGCCTCACTTAAAGACTACTTGCTTACAAAATCAGACATAAATATACAAAAGTGTCACAGCACACTATTATTGAAAAATTGCTTACTTTCTCATTTTACCATATAATTCTAAAGTAAATCAATTGGAATATAAATATTGTACTTATTTTTCAGTGTATAGCATATAAATAAGTATAAGCAAGTCACTGTATGAAATTTTAGTTTGTACTGACTTTGCTACTGCTTTCTGTAGCCTGTTTTAAAACTAGGCAAATATCTAGATTAGGGTTACCATATGTCTGGATTTTCGTAGACATGTCCGGCTTTTTGGGCCTCAAATCCCCGTCCGGGAGGAAATCCCAAAAAGCCGGACATGTCCGGGAAAATAGAGAGGGAGGGACCAGCAGTCCCTTCAGGAGAGGAGAAGAGGACAAGACTGTCCCTAGCATATATGATTAAAAAAAGAGGTGAGACACACCCACCCACTATCAATTCAACAAGGAGGGAGAACAGTAGCTGGGGCCAAGAGAGAAGGTGCAATGTAACCCTTCTGTACCCACGACTGATGTCTAATAAGCATCAGTCACTCTGCAGATCAGAGAAAGAAATAGCAGACAGTATTGAGACAGATAGGATCCTTATGACCTGTATAGGAGAAGTGCACTTCCTTAATAAACTGTAGCAGTTTCCCAATAGAGTTTTCTTATGGACTTATTTATTAAGCAAAAATTAAGATTAGGCGTCTGATTTCAATTATGTAAATTTTCAGTTTTAGTTAACTGTGGAACTATTGCAGCTACTTTTATTTTACTCCTGCCTTCATAAAGAGCTACAGAGATATAACAGATAATTACAGAGACTAAAGTACATGTTTTAATATAATTAGGACCAGGCCACCCAAGATGAAAACTACACCATGGAAGAGTCCTACAACCCGGTATTTGAGGCCAATCCCTTTATCAATAGGAAGACCAAGAAGACCAGCACCATTCATATTCTGGTTTTGGATAAAACACCTGATATTGCCTACATCATAGAAACCTTCCTTCCTCCAAGCCTACACCCCACTACCCCCTGTTGTCAGATGCTAGATTATGCTATTACCATTATCCAGTCAACTTGCACACTACTATTTTGAATTAGTGATAATTCAGAGAGAGAGAAAGAAGAAAGCTGAATTTAGAGAATAATTATTAATCAGATTCTTGGTTATTCACCAGCCACTTTGCTCCAGTCCATAGCACAAAGCACCATAAACCCAGTAGGATCTGGCCAAGGGAATATTCACCTCAAATTGGCATCTGCTACACTCCCCGCCCTCCCTCCCCCACATTCCCAGTCACCACTATTCAGGATATAACAATCGTCCAATAGATCAATTTGGCACATTAGCCAGGAGGAAGCAGATCGTGAGTGTTTTGGACCACAAACCCCATCCCTCCTGATTCGCAACCCCATGGACCAGTGACAGGTGCATGAGCAGCCAAGTCATTGGAAATAAGCAAGGAGGAAGCCAGTGAAAAAAGTGAAAGTGGCGATTCTGGAATCACCTTGGGTTCAGAGACATGCTCTGTACCCCCAACCCTTACCTCCCTTTTTCACAGATTCACACACAAAAAAGTGAAACAGCGCGCCTCAATCATCCAATAGGTTAGGGTGACCAGACGTCCCGATTTTATCGGGACTGTCCCGATATTTCCTACTTTGTCCCGCGTCCCGACCGATGTTCAGTCGGGACTAGGGTGACTAGATCGCAAGAGTGAAATGTCAGGACACATTGGGCGAGCGGGGCGGTGGGAGGGGACAGGACGACAATGACAGACACAGGTGCACAGAGCCATGAGAGGGGGCCCTAGCAAGCTGCGAGAGGGGTTCTACGGCCCCTGCTGCAGCCCGCACCACAAGCCACAGGGCAAGGACACCTATTGAATTCAATGAGAATTTTGCATGTGAATTGATGTACCTAGTTCTGAGATTATAAAGCCAGAAGGGATCCGGTGATCACCTGGTCTCACTGCCTGTATAGCACAGACATAGAACTTTCCCAAAATAATTCCTAGAGGATAGCTTTTAGAAAAAGCTTTTAGAAAAAGACCATAACCCTTAGTATATTGTTAATCGTTAATTACTCTCACCATTGAAAAGGTATGCCTGATATCCAGCCTGAATTGGTCTAGCTGCAACTTCCAACCCTTGGCTCATGCTCTACCTTTCTCTGCTAGACTGAAGTGCCCATTATTAACTATTTGTTCCCCATGTAGATACTTACAGTCTATAACCAAGTCACTTCTTAACCTTCTTTTTGTTAAGCTAAATAGATTGAGGTCCTTGAGTCGATCGCTATAAGGCATGTTTTATAATCCTTTAATCAGTCTTGTGACTCTTCTCTGAACACTCGACAATTTATCAATATCCTTCTTAAACTGTGCACACCAGAACTGCACACAGTATTCCAGCAGTGGTTGCACCAGTGCCAAATACAGAGATAAAATAACCTCTCTACTCCTCCTTGAGATTCCCCTATTTAGGCATCTGGTCACCCTATTTCTGTATGCATTTCCCCAGGTTTTTTTTGTAAAAATCAAAACTGAACTGCCCCAGAAATTCTGGCATGTGGAATCATCGTGAAACTCGCATGGCTCCAACCCTGCTGATGAACCTTTAGATCCACTGCACAGACTTCTGCCACTTGAGCTAATGGAGTAAGTGATGGCAGAGGGAGTAGGTTGTTATCTTATATGTGATAGATCAGCTCTATAGGGGGATGAAACACTTTTTTTGCCACTGCGTTTCACAGATATCTGCTGACAGAAGAGGAACTGTGAAACTCAGGAATCCTGGGTCTATTCCAGGCTCCTGAATGGAGTGGTCTCTAGTAGTCAAAGACCCTTCTTCCCCGTCCCCTCCAGTCTATGTCTATTCTATTGCTGTCTAACCAGCCCCAGCTCCTCATCTGATTTCAACTGCCCCCACTACTGCTCTGGATTCCTTGTCCCAGTTTCCTGCAATTATTAGACCTGCAATACTTTTCACAATGAACATCAGAGGGGGATAAACTGGGAGTTTAAGAATATTTGGAAAAAAATTTTAGAATAACATTCAGTGCTGTGGTTTAAAAGAAAAAAAAACCTGTTAAAACTCATAACTTAGCAGTATTCAGTGTTTGAAAAAAAAACAACTTTTAGGAGCTATGGGATACAAGTTAAGAATGTTGAAACAGGAAGATGTTATGCTTAGTTACCACTTGGGCAAGGCGGCGTGCAATGTAATACTTGCAAGATTTCACTGTAATGTTTTACAATATATAGCAGTGCAATGCTGATTCCATTGATATTGTTGAGCAATTCATGCTGATTTCATTTCAGCCCACATCTTAATAGTTTTCAATACTATAGATCACAATTTTCAGCTCAGTTGGTCTGAACATGCAGAGCTTTAAAACTGCTATGCTCAAAACTGTATATTAACTACAGTTTTATAAACCTGCATGTCAGAGAACTGTGTGCCACTACTACTAGACAGTGGCACAAGGCAATTCAGTGTGAATCACAGAAATGTAGGAGTGGAAGGGACATCAACAGGTCACCTAGTCAAACCCCTGCACTGAGGCAGGACTGAATAATAACAACACTAGACCATCCTTGACAGGTGTTTGTCTAACCTCTTAAAAAACCCCAATGACTGCTATTCCATAACCTCTCTAGGTAATTTGTCCAGTGCTTAACTGCCTTTACAGTTAGGAAGTTTTTCCTAATGTCTAACCTAAATCTCCCTTGCTACAATTTAAGCCCATTGCTTCTTTTTCCTGCATGTCCTGAGTGGGACGGGGGTGAGTCCAGGCAGTGGGAGTGGGGGGAGGGAGGTCGAGGAAGTCAGTGGGTGTGTGGGGATGGACCAGGGGAAGCAGGGTGGAGGAACTGAGGGGGACAGGACTGGGACTGGGGGAGTCTGGCGGGCTAAGGGGGATGGGACAGGACTGGGATGGGGGGAGCAGGGTAGGGGCTGAGGGGAGTATGAATGGAACAGGGTAGAAAGCTGTGTAGAGTGGGGCGTGGCGGGGGAGACAATGGGGCTGGGCTGGGGAGGGTCGGGGGGTTGGGGAGAGGGACAGGGTCTGGAGGGGATGAGACAGAGGGGAGCAGGACTGGAATGGGGGGAAGTGGAGGGGGTGGGACAGCAGGGGGAGCGATGGGGGTGGGATGACAGGAGAGGTTGAAGAAGAGATTTGGGGTAGGGCAGGGACTGAGGGCAGTGGGTTCAGGGTGGGAGGTACAGGGGGGACTGCCGGGGAGGCTGAGGGAACAGGGTCAGGGTGGGGTTTGAGGGCAGTGGGTTGAGTCTACACTGGCACCTCTCAGCATTGCTGTGCCGGGCGGCAGACCTGTGCCAGCACTACCCTGGCAATGGAAGAGTCCTCAGTGGAAACCACTTTGGCCTCAACAGGGATAACAGCAAATCTGGACAGAGCAGATGGGTGTCAGGATGGGTTTGGGTATTTATTTATTTTTTTTTTTTAAGTGAAAATGTTTGAGTCTGAGCAAAGGCTGCAAACTTCCCTTTGGAAACCTCTGCTGATCTTTTGCCCCATGGACTAACGACAGCCTGGAATCTGGGACAGATTTCCACATCTATGCAGGGTGAGATGATCGGGGGAGGGGAGGGGAAGGACTGTTGGGGAGACTGTTGGAACAGGGGCAGGGACTGAGGGTAGTTGATTGAGGGTGGGGGGCACAGGGAGGACACTGCGGGGGAGGCTGAGGGAACCGGGTCTGGGTGGGGGCTGAGGGCAGTGGGTCTGAGGGGAGTCCCCCCTAGAGGGACCTGCCAGGGGGCCAGGTGAGCCGAGCAGTGCTTACCTGGAGCGGCTCCCAGGATGCATCCAGCAGGCAGGTCCCACTCTGGCTCCTAGCCTAGGGGGGTCGCATCGCTGGCGGGTCGGGTCAGGTGTAGCGACGGAAACCGGTGCAAAACGGGAGGGTTTCTATACATGTCGTCACACCGGCTATTGTGGCTGGGGGTTAGGGTGTCGGAGAGTAGGTCTCTAGTGGGTCTGTGGGGCGGTGCTGTGCAGTGGGGGTTGGGAAGATCTGTGTGTGTTGGGGGGCTGTGCAGTGGGGGAGATCAGTGTGTGTCGGGGTGCTGCGAAGTGTGGGGGGTCTGTGCGAGGCATTGTGCAGTTGTGGCATTGGGACGGTGGGGGGCACTGGGCAGTGAGGGAATCTGTGGGGGGGCTCTGGGCGGGGAGGTGCAGGGCACTGTGCAGTTGTGGGAGGGCTGTGGGGGCTCTCCAGCTAGGGGGCACTGGGCAGTGAGCGGATCTGTGGGGGGTTCTGAGTGGGTGGGGGAGTGGTCTGTGGGAGGGCACTGGGCATGGGGGTTTGTGGGGGTCTCTGGGTGGTGTGGCACTGGGCATAGGGAGTCAGAGGGGTGCTGGGCAGGGGGGTAGCACAGGGGCTTGGGGGATGACAAGAGGCAGGGGCAGCCTCCGACATACTCATGGGGCCCCCGTGGAAAATTGCCCCACTTGCCCCCTCCAGGGCAGCCCTGGCCCTGGCCCTGGCCCTGGCCCTGCAACACTTGTATAGGATAGAGAGGAGCTGCGGTGATTAAGCTTTGACAGGCTAGGAATTGGAGGCCTGTGCCTTTAAGACCCCAGTCCCAGGAAGCCGCCCCCTGCTCCGGGACTGACATGCAGCATCCTGTGAGCAGAACGAAAACAGCTTCTGCCCCCCCACCACCACTAGATTAGCGAGCACAGTGGGTGCCTCATCCCACGGGGTCACTGTTCCCCCCTCTCCCCTCCCTAAACAGGGGTTTTGTCCCTGCACGGGGTCTGGCAGCGTCTCCCCCCGGGCTTAACCCCGGCTCCCACCCCCGAGTTTTCCCCTTCAGCTCCTCTTCGGCCACTCGCTACAGTAGCTTGAGCCCCCCTGGCCAGTAAATTACTGTCTCCTGCTCAGACCCTGACAGCCCCGCGCTGCGATTTGCCCCCCTTAATCCTTTTAACTCCTCCAAAGAGAAGGCAGCAAATCGTAAGCAGAAGTAAGGGCAGAGAGAGGGCAGTGGCTACAGCGAAGGGTACTGGGCATGCTCAGTTCGGGTGCGCATGCTCAGTACACCCAAGTAGGGAATTGGGAGCGAGAGCTGTTTGTGTCGGTTCACCCCGCTCGCAGGGAAGGTAAGAGAGACCCGCCCGTCACCCCCGGGCTGCTCCCAGCGGAGCTGGCTGCGATTCCCTGCCTGGGGCCCGGGAAAACTGCCGCCAGCTCCCGGTGTGTGCGGGGCGGGGGGAGCCCGGCCGGGCCGTGCTGGGGCTGGGACAGAGGCATGTGGGGGACTGAGGGGGGTGGGAGACGGGGTGCGGGGGGTAAAACACCCCCAGATGGGGTGAGCCAGCTGCAGTGGTTGCAAAAATAAGGGGTGGGGTGGGGCAGAGGGGCTTTTCCTGCCCCCCTTCCCAGGATCTCAGCTCCCATTTCCCAGGGCCGTGTCCTTAAAGGCCCAGTGCATCGCAGAGCCTGGACAGGGCCCCTCTCCTGTATAAGATGCTACTGAGCTGCTAAAGGAGACTTGGTCCAGGGAAATATTTACAGCCCCCCACGAAAAAATATCATTGTCACAGGTACTTACTTTTAGTGTTTAAAAGAATCCAGTTCACAGTTTCTGTGTCTGTAAAGCCGCCCAGCGCTTCATAAATGTGTCTTAGCCAGGGTGCCTGGTCCCCTGCGTTTGACTCCTCTTGGAATCCAGTCTGTGCAGTCTCACGCCTTTAAATTAGTTCCTTTAAAAAATATTATTTCTATTACTCAGAGCTCTTCATCCTAAACTTCATTAACATTGTGCAGAGGGACGTCATTGTGCCATGGAATTCATATTCTTAATAGTAAATAATCATGTGAAATATTAACAGTTGCTCGTAGCTTGACAATCACATCTCAGGGTAACACTGTAACAGTTCCTGTTTCTATTGCACTATTGTAATTTGAGTTCAGTGCTGACTGATTTAAATACATAAATTTTGTTTTTCTTTTATTACCTTGTTGTGTCTGAAGCTTTGGGGCGTACTAACTTCATGCTTTTACAGCTACCCCTTCCAAAGAATCCATATATCTAGAATGGCTGTACAATCCTGTAACATTCGATGCCATTTTGCACTTGCGGGAACACATGATATCCCCACCACCACTTGTAACTGAAAATTGATTTTAAAACCTTATGTGTGTGAGTAACCCCCCATCCTGCAAACATAGAAGTGCACATCTTACTCTTCTGGGACTTCATTTATTGCATACATCAATGTTGATTTTTCTACTGCATTGTTTATACTTCTAATGGCCTATTTAAAGTTCACAGCCTTTTATGGGTGCTACGTTTTTTGTTGTGATACATTTCAGGGATGTTCTTCATTATGACAAAGGTACTGATTTGTGCGGCCAAAGTCATTTTTTAAAATGAACTGTTCTGTTTCTCCTTTGCATTGGTCAAGCAGGAGGATACAGTGCTGACCTTACCTAGTTTACCTTTTGGTGAAACTAAAGTGCTTTGCCTCTTTTATGTTTTCACACTGGGATAGCTAATGCAGATTAGTTACCCCCTGGTATAAACACCCATTGTCTTAGACACAGACTATACTGCTGATTCAGATGTTAAATGACCCATTATTGTTCATGGGCTGAAAACTCTGATACTGATTGTGTGCCTGTTACTACTGCTCCTTTGCCAGGTGTTGCATTTGAATGTTCTCACCCACTTGTGGGAGCCTCTTGGAAAACAAGTTGAAGCATTTAAAACTAAAGGAACTAACAGGGGATTCCACTGCCCCCCGCACCAATTTCTCTAATTTCCTTCCCTTTACTCATTGAGGGCTTGTCTGCATGGTCTGACCCTAAAGATGTGAAGTTAATGCACCTAAGAGCTGGTCTACACTACGGAGGGATACATCTAAGTTACCCAACTTCAGCGATGTGAATAATGTAGCTGTAGTCGATGTACTTAGATCTACTTACTGTGGTGTCTTCAGTGTGGTGTGTTGACGGGAGATGCTCTGCCGTCGATTCCCCTTGCGCATCTCGTTGAGATGGAGTATCAGAGTGGATTTATCGCGTCTATACTAGACACGATAAATCGATCTCACTGGATCGATCGCTGGCTGTCGATCCAGCCGGAAGTGTAGACAAGCCCTTAGTTCAAGCGCTTTAAACCCCTGTGTGGACGCTCTCATTCAGAAGTCAGGTGGCCTTAATTTTGACAGTGGCAGTCAGGGCAACCACAGACAAGTTCAGGAGACCTTCCCCCAAATACTATTAATTATCAGGCCTTTGATCTCTTCCTGAAGAGTTTTAAAGTTTTGTGTAGTCCAGGTGTAACCCACAGTAGCTTTTCTAAGTCCAAAGAGAAGGAGCGAAGTAGTGAGTTCCAAACCCGGAGACTGATGTGCTTCCAGCCGCCCAGCCTCAGTCACACCCAGTTGCCCTCCTCCGTTTTTTGTCTCTTTCCTGGGCAAACAGGTCACCTAGCTTCCCCCTCTCTCTTTGTTCTCCAACACCTTTGCCTGGCTCCTTGCAGAGGGATGGCTTTGTCCACCACTAACCAGGATACAGAGTGTTCAGCCATTCTCTGTTCCCAGGCAGCCAATCTGCAGTCACCCCTGCTCTCTCGGGGTCTCCACAATGATCACACACCTGTATCCCACCACCTCGATGCTTGAGTAACACATTGGGGAAACTGAGGCACACACACAGTATTCCGAGAAAACATTAAGAACATCCCCCTTCGTCACACCCTGGGATATCTGTGGGCAGCTCGGCACAAGAGCATGCTCATGGCTGCTGTGTGGGAAGGGTTTGCTGATAATGCTGAGAAGTGTTTTGAAAGGAAGGAGACCCTGACGTTCTTCACATCCAATGAACCCAGGTGCTTCTGCTACATGTGGCCACATTAGAGACAGGGCTAGATTCACAATGGCACATAGGCACCCAAACCCTAGGCTAAACACATAAATCTGGGATTAGGAGCCTAAATCCCAGTTTAGGGTCCGCTGAGACACACAAATCTCCTGACGAACCCCCTGGATGCCAAAGCTCACTCAGCAGCAGCTATATTTTCAGAGTAAAAGTACCTTAGTTTCTGCCTCTGAGCATGCGCCCTGCTGCCTTCTAAAGGGCATCTGGACCTAGATCTCGGTAACGGCTACCACTAGGAAATTGTGCTGGCTGCCATTTGTGCTGTAACGCTAGCAAGGAGCCCTGGGAGTTGGGTGGATGTGAGAGGTTTTGCCTGCAGCCCAGAGATATTTTAACAGGGCTTGACAAATAACCCCAGTGGCCTCGCAGGGACAACTCCATGAGCAGAGCCCTGGCTGGAGCAGACATAAAGGGGTTTTGTCTAGAGACCAGTGACAGGTTAATTTGGCCCCACGAATCACCTGAAGGAACTGACAAAGCACTGACAAGTGACACCTCTGGGATCCGAGGTAGGGGAGAAGACCTTGCGGACCAGGCTCAGGGCTAGTAGCCAACGAGCCTGGTGTGTAGACAAGAGACTATCTCTGCTAAACTGCTGCCTGATGCAACCTCTTACCAGAGCGAATCACACACAGAGTCACTGTCACCATGAAGAGTATCTCGTGATGTTCTGGGCAGCCTCTCTAGGAGCAGGACCCCCTCACCCCAAAATCCCTGTTGATATTGGGGACTCTGGACAATTGTGGGTCTCCATAGGAACGCCCCTCCCTGGGATCTGGACGTCTCCTTTCATTGTCCCATTGACTCGATGACATTTATGGTTGATGCCCCCATAGTGCTGTGGCCAGGGGACATGGAGGCTCTGAGGGGCAGGGTCCGGGGCAGGGAGGTTTCAGTGGAATGGGTTTATTGGTAGGGCCCAGAAGGATCTGGAGCGGTTTCTCTTACAGGTGAGTTCTTCTTCTTCCAGGTCTTTTTTCTCTTCTTTCTCCTCGTCTTCTTTTTGGACTCCAGGTTACAGAGTGGAACTTGAGTCCTGCTTAGCTGTACCTTAACCAATCATTTTACTAAAATTTTACTAACCAATCCTAACATTGTAACAAAATTCTCCGTTGAATCATACCCCACCCCCTTAATTAATTTACACCTACCAAAATCAATTATGTAACAGACAGAAACAATCAAAGAACCAGACAGAGATCATACAGACAAACAATAGGGAAGTGGGGACCATAGAGACAAAACAATAAAGAAATGAGGATTTCCCAACCACAACTATTGATAAGTGGTTTGGAATGCTACCAAGCTAAGTTTTCTTTAACCATCTTAAGATCTACAAAAACAACAAAAGAGTCTGGTGGCACCTTAAAGACTTCGGATGCATCCGAAGAAGTGAGGTTTTTACTCACGAAAGCTTATGCCCAATTAAATCTGTTAGTCTTTAAGGTGCCACCAGACTCTTTTGTTGTTTTTGTAGATACAGACTAACACGGCTACCCCCTGATACTTTACATCTTAAGATCTGTTTCTTTATCTGGTGATAGTGGGGGCTATTAGGACAGGGTCTCCTTTTTAACAGCCTGATACTACATTGATTTAATGCAATTTAGATGGAATGTGGTGATGTGACTTCCTGCTTCTTAGCTCATGGCTCCTGCTCTCCTAATATGGCTGCAGACAAAGGTAGTAGGCCTCACAATGTGGCTACAGGAAAAGGCCTTATCCTTACAGGAGCAATCAGTGGAATCCCTCATTCACGGCATCAGGAAGGGAATTGCACTCGATGCAGTAACTGGTCACAGGGATGGTAAGAGATACAAGCAATGGTAGCCCCTCTGCCCCATGGGGTAGGAGAGCATGAGGCGCTGAACATTTTTCCTGGAACGAGTGTTGGGGGTGAGCAGAGGACTAGCCCCTCAGGGATCAGAAGCTACAAGGCAAATATCCACAGGCACCCAGGCTGCCCAGGGCCCTGGTCTGATTTACGTGCAGGATTCAGATCTGAGCCACACTGGTGACAGATCAGAGTCACTGCTGGGTATGTCAGGGGAGGTGAGTGCGGATGGGCCAATGGGATCAGTCTCTGCCTGCGGTTACCAGCTTTGCCCGTTACTTTGGTGTACACTCGTTTATTAAGGTTACTCTTCGGGGGGGGGGGGAATTCTGTAATTCTATCAATGTACTGCTTGTGTCACTTGTGTTCTCATACAGAGCTCTACTTCTCCCTGCTGCAAGTCCCCTCCCAATGGAGCTATCCTGCAGGACCTAGGTTCCCCAGTGCTGGGTTCTTCCAGCCCCAGAATCAGATGCACGCATGCACACACACACAGGACCGGGTGTGACGGGTTGGATCACAGAAACCCCCTTGGGAGCTGCCACCCGATGTGCAAAGACTACCCCTGCTTCTGTTTTCCCTGCCAGCTCAGGACTCCAGCACCCTGTCTTGCTGAGCCAGACACTCCCGTCTGGCTCCAGACACAGACCCAGGGTCTGAATCACTTGTCCCAAAGCTGCAAGTTTACCCGAAAACAGCTCACAGCTTGTCTTTAGCACTCAGATGCCCAACTCCCAATGGGGTCTAAACCCAGATAAATCCGTTTTACCCTGTATAAAGCTTATACAGGGCAAACTCATAAATTGTTCGCCCTCTATAACACTGATAGAGAGATATGCACAGTTGTTTGCTCCCCCAGGTATTAATACATACTCTGAGTAAATTACTAAATAGAAAGTGATTTTATTAAATACAGACAGTAGGATTTAAGTGGTTCAAAGTAGTAACAGACAGAACAAAGTAAGTCACCAAGCAAAATAAAATAAAATGCGCAAATCTATGCCTAATCAAACTAAATACAGATAATCTCACCCTCAGAGATGTTTCAGTAAGTTTTTCTCAGACTGGACACCTTCCAGGCCTGGGCACAATTCTTTCCCCTGGTACAGCTCTTGTTGCAGCTCAGGTGGTAGCTAGGAGATTCTTCATGATGGCTTCTCCTCCTCTCTGTTCTCTTCCCCCCTTTATATATCTTTTGCATAAGGCGGGAACTCTTTGTCTCTCTGGGTTTCCACCCCCCCTCACTGGAAAAGCACCAGGTTAAAGATGGATTCCAGTTCAGGTGACATGATCACATGTCCCTGCAAGACTTCATTACTCACTTGCCAGCACACACATATACAGGGAGACTCACAGGTAAATACAGCCATCTGCAGACAATGGGAGTCATCAAGATTCCAAACCATCATTAATGGTCCACACTTTACACAATTACAATAGGCCCTCAGAGTTACATTTTATATTTCTAGTTTTAGATACAAGACTGGTACATTTATACAAATCAGATGATCATACTCAGTAGATTATAAGCTTTGTAATGATACCTTACAAGAGACCTTTTGCATGAGGCATATCCCAGTTACTTACATTCACTTATTACCGTATTTTCTCTAAAACTATCCCAGTTACATTATATTGACTTATTATCAAGTTTTTATAAAACCATATAGACTGCACGACGTCACAAATTCTGTAATTCTATCAATGTACTGCTTGTGTCACTTGTGTTCTTATAGAGTGCTCTACTTCTCCCTGCTGCAAGTCCCCTCCCAATGGAGCTATTCTGCAGGACCTAGGTTCCCCAGTGCTGGGTTCTTCCAGCCCCAGAATCAGATGCGCGCACGCACACACACACAGGACCGGGTTAATCAGCACTCCCAAGCTGACCCCTTATATATCCCTAGACTCAGCAGGCTGTGTTGAGCAGCACCTCCAAGCTCCCATCCTCATATGCCCCAGGTTCAGCACATCCCTGTCTCCACTTTCACGTTACAGTCGTTCTGGTAGTAACCCACTTGATGAGCAAACCCCACAGGATTTTTGGGTGCTGCGGGGATCTTTAGTTTAGGTACGAGGAGGAGCGTTGCTGCAGCACAACTGGGGTAGCCAAAAACACCCACGGGCAGTGAGGGGCAGGGAGAGGGAGAGAGAAGCAACCAGCTTAACCATGAAAGTTATTTATGGCCAGGTAATAACCATAGGGGAGCCAAACAAAACAGTTATAATATTAAATCTAACTTACATTTGATTATAAAAGTCAGGTTTAGAAAACTATAACTGATCACACAGGTCAGGGTCAGAAGGCTATACCGAGAGAGAGAGAGATGGGTTCTCACCACTCCATGGTGCTTGAATCGATAAGGTCTCTCAGGTGATGGTGGTAGCTGAGGGTCTGGAGTGCTGGAGACAGGCAGAGCCCCCAGCACGATCAGTCAGGAGAAGATGAAGTCCCAATGGAACTGATGCAGATTTTGGATCCAGGCATCAGAACACTTACTTGAGTGTGGGTAGGGGGTTTTGTAGGGAACAACAATGGTCCAAGGGAGAACACTAGATTTGTTTATGTGTAAACTAATGGCTCAAGGGCGTGTACCAAAGTTGTTTTGTTCAAGCTAGACAATAGGAACTGACCATTCCTGGTTATGGGTGGTGTTCCTTCCAGGAAGCTCACAATCCAATTAGGCAGCGTCAATATTTTGGATACCAATAAAGGATTTATTAAACCTAATGTAAAAAAAATTACATAACACACAGGTTAAGAAAAGAGTGTGTGTACATCTGGGTTTAGTGCTTAGATTATCCACAAATACAAAGTTCATTTTAAAAGTCAAAGATAATGAAGTACATAATTAGCAATAACTCAAATTTAGGGGAATAAATTCAACAATACAGTTTAGATATTAGAATCCGAATACTTGGGTAAGTCACTCATAATAAGTTATACAGAGAGTTGTTGTCAAAAGCAAATATATCAATGAGCGTAAATTGTCTCTCAGTAATTGAGAATTTGCAGGCGTGGATTCATTAACATCTGGAGCAGAGATTCCCCCATGATGCATTGCTTCCCTGTTTTTCTGGTCCCAGAGTTCAGTGCAGTTCTTACCTTGCAATCTCTGGTCTCCAGTCTGTATGCTAATGGAGGTGCCGCCCTGTCTCATCTTCTATGCAAATGAGGCTAGGGGAGTTGCCTTAATCCTGTCACCCTTGTCTGGAGGGGTTTAGGTGTGTCTCCCATGATCTTTTCATTGCTTTCTTATAAGTCTTTCTTCTGACTTGGTTCAAGCAGAGGCTGGCAGGGCGGGGTCCTTGATGAGTAAGACAGGCTGGATACTGTGCCCTGGTCAGGTAACACTGCCTGTCCCTGGGGCTGGGGTCAGAGTCCAGGGCAGCTCGTTAATCGGGTGTTGCCACCAAAGGGCTCTGGTTATTGCTAAGGGAGAGGAGGAAGCGGGTGTGTGTCTCTCTCTTCTCAGGATATTAGAGCTCTGGAGTTGAGCTCCCTGGGTCCGAAGCTGCTGCCTCCTGTATTTTGACCTGGGAGCCCAAACCGACAAGCTGCTTCTTACCCAGCAGAGGAGAGACCTTTATTAAATCCCCTCTGTGCCCAGCCCAGGTGGGGACTTGCTGTGGTGGCTGGAACCAGCCCCTAGTGCAGCCCCGGGTTCTGCCCACAGCAGCCCCCGAGCCGCAGCCTGCAGGTGATGGAGAGACCTGGGGGTAAAGGGCTGGGACTGGGCAGGAAAGTGACTCAGCACAAAGGGCCCCTTTCAGGGACTGGATGATGAGTGTGGCTCCCTATGTGTCTGCGAGTCCCAGAGCTGCTGTCCCCATGGACACAGCCAGGTTCAAACCCCTGTTAGCAGTGGCTGTGACTGAGCTGCCTAATCATAGAATCATAGAATATCAGGGTTGGAAGGGACCTCAGGAGGTCATCTAGTCCAACCCCCTGCTCAAAGCAGGACTAATTCCCAACTAAATCATCCCAGCCAGGGCTTTGTCAAGCCGGGCCTTAAAAACCTCCAAAGAAGGAGACTCCACCACCTCCCTAGGTAACGCATTCCAGTGCTTCACCACCCTCCTAGTGAAAAGGTTTTTCCTAATATCCAACCTAGACCTCCCCCACTGCAACTTGAGACCATTGCTCCTTGTTCTGTCATCTGCCACCACTGAGAACAGCCGAGATCCATCCTCTTTGGAACCCCCCCTCAGGTAGTTGAAAGCAGCTATCAAATCTCCCCTCATTCTTCTCTTCTGGAGACTAAACAATCCCAGTTCCCTCAGCCTCTCCTCATAAGTCATGTGCTCCAGACCCCTAATCATTTTTGTTGCCCTCTGCTGGACTCTTCCCAATTTTTCCACATCCTTCTTGTAGTGTGGGGCACAAAATTGGACACAGTATTCCAGATGAGGCCTCACCAATGTCAAATAAAGGGGAACGATCACGTTCCTCGATCTGCTGGCATGACAGCAAAGGCCCAGGACAATGGTGCAGTTGCCGGTTCTCCTAAGGGAAAATGATAAAAAGGGAGAGAGGAGAGACTGGAAGGGGAAACCAGGAACAACAAATGGGGAGGGAGGTTCCCAGATCCCAGACCTGCCCGGATCCATTCCCTGCATCCCCCTGGGAACAAGGGGAGGAGCTGAGAGAGGAAAAGCCAGTTCCTGACTTGGCTGAACACCGCACTACTTGGGGGGGAAGGGGAGAGTTAGAGGGGTGACACGACAATGTCAGGGGGAATCCCCCAAGGTGGCTTCTTTGGTTCTGCTCTTTTTCCGGCATTGGGCTCAGAAACTCTCTTATGGGAAGAGTTTAAAAGTGCCTCGTGGGGTTTAGTTCTGCTGGGAGGGTCCTGGCCTGGGTGGTAATGAACTAACTGGGTTTCTTTCCAACGTGACAGAGTCCAGAGCATCTGTCTGCAGGGAGAGAGCCTGCGGGGAATTGGGCTGTCACATGCACTCAAGCCCCTTCTGAAACCTTCCCAATGGCCCCGACAGGCTGAGGAATCACATCCAGATTTCCCTCGAGATCGTCCTGTGTTCCAGGGGACTGGGAAGGGAAATGGCTGTGATGGAGTCAGCTCAGGTAGGGGATTTTCAGGGAGCTGTTGGATGGCAGGAGGGAGAGGCAGGGAGGAGACAGGGTGTGATAAACCTGCTGATTTTCTGAGTAGAAGGGGGCACACCACCATTTGTCAAAGAGGTCATAACCCTCCTAGGCAATGCTGGGAACATTTTCCAGACTCCCGGTGCTGGAGCCTGAACCCACTGGCCAGAGGCTGCTGTGAAATATGAAGGGAAGCTTTTGGGATTAGTGTCCGTCTCCCTGGCTCACTGCTCTGCTTCCTATATCAGCCTGTGGCTGGCAAGTATGTGGTAATTGGTAAATGAGAAGACCCTGCCCTCCTCCATCTGCTGGGGGTGGACAAGGAAGACTCACCTTCTCCCCGCCTCATGAAGACTCCTGGTGCTCTGAGCAGGGTGGGGGTGGGATTCTGCTACTCTGGTCCTCCCAGAGCTTCCAAGAAGTTTTTTTCTTTCTTCCTCTCCTGTGACTAGTGGGATTGTGGCAGGGGCAGCAGGGGCTGAGTGGGGGTCTCTTGTTGTTTCAGTTGCCGGTGACCTTCGAGGAGGTGGCTGTGTATTTCACCCAGGGTCAGGGAGCTCTGCTGGACCCCAGTCAGAGAGCCCTCTACAGGGACGTCATGCAGGAGAACTATGAGATGGTGACCTCGCTGGGTAAGGGATTCCTGTCCCCTTGGTTATTAGAAGCCATGAGGTCTTCATTTCTGACTCTGGTCAGGTTCTTCCCTGGTCAGTTAGATTGGAGGGGAATGGGTTCCATAATTCGCAGCTGCCACGTGAGAGAGACTTTCATTGGGACACGGGTATCAAAGCCTAATGGACATGCGAAACCATGCCCACCCCTCCAGCATTCGGGGGGGGGGGGAGAAGTCATTCATTGTCCTGTCTGTATTGTTTCTTACTGATGCACAAAATCCCTCTTCATTTCCCTTCTTGGGAATAGCTCCAGCCCTGGGGAAGACTGTGGGCTCTGCAGATTTAGAAATAGGAAATGGTCTAACTCCAGAGCTGTGTGCGCGTCACCAAGGCCCAACAGAACATAGATCCTGGGAACTCCTTGTGAGGGCCTAACAATTCCCCCCACCTCCCCAGACGTCTGCTTCTCCCAAGAGGGCTCAGTGATCATGTTCCCGTGCTGTTGGATTCCATGTTCCCCCAGCAGATCATGGGGAGAGGTACCACTCACAGAATGCCCTTTGTGACAGACACTCTTCCAATCCGCCATGTGCCCTGACTGTGGCTCTTTTCACCCCCTGCACAGGATTTCCCATTCCCAAACCTGAACTGATCTCCCACTTGGAACGAGGGGAAGAACTGTGGGTCCCGGATCTCCAGGTCTATGAGGAAAGAGAGATCCTGAGAGGCAATCGCACAGGTGAGGACTGAAACAGAAACCATCTGGTGAATGAAGGAAAAAGTTGAGAATCCCAAAAATATGCTGTGAGTAAGAGCACTTAGTTCTTCCTCACCTCAACCAGGGCTGTAGTCAACAAATACCATTCACGGCTTTCCAACCATCCTGTTAGCTGCAGGAGTTTCCTTCCCAACTTTCCATTCCTGGGAATGTTTGGGTGGGATCTGGAGGCAAAATCCAGTTGCTCAGTTTTCACAGTGTTAGCATTTTGGATTTTCCCTTGGTGCTATTATCCTTTCTCCCCAGCACAATGACTCCTGTCTGGATTGTCTCTTTCTCCCAGCAGGTGATGAGACAGTGGATGAGAAGAAGGATGGGAATCATCATGAGGAAGTTCCTGGGCAAATGGAACCACAGGGGACCTTTGTGGGAAGAGCTGAAGGGAGTTTATCCCAGTGCTTGGAAGAGGGAGAAGCCTGGGGAAATTGGCACAAGTCAGAGAGGCGACTGAAAAAACACACAAGGAAGAAAGTGGATGAACCCATTATATGTGGGGGAGGAGACAAGGATCCCACAGCCCAGCAGACCAATCCTAAGGAACAGAAACCCTATCAGTGCCTCAAATGTGGAAAAGGATTCATTCTCAGGTCACAGTTTGTGACACATCAGACAATCCATAATGGAGGGAAACCCCTTCAATACTTGGCCCATGGGGAAAGTTTCAATAACTGCTCAGATCTTAATAACCATGGGAAAAGCCACATGGGAAAGAAACCCTATCAATGCCTTGAGTGTGGAAACTGTTTGAATTGGAAGTCAGAATTAATTACACATCAGAGAATCCAGACAGGGGAGAGACCACATAAGTGCTTGGATTGTGGAAAAAGTTTCATACAGAGGTCAGACCTTACTAAACATCAGGCAATCCACACAGGAGAGAGACCACATAAGTGCTTGGACTGTGGAAAAAATTTCATACGGAGGTCACACCTTGTTAAACATCAAGCAATCCACACAGGAGAGAGACCCCATAAGTGTTTGAACTGTGAGAAAAGTTTCAGGAACAGATCAGCTCTTTCTAAACATCAGGCAATCCACACAGGAGAGAGACCCCATAAGTGCTTGGATTGTGGGAAAAGTTTCATACAGAGGTCAGACCTTACTAGACATCAGGCAATCCACACAGGAGAGAGACCACATAAGTGCTTGGACTGTGGGAAAAGTTTCATACAGAGGTCAGACCTTACTAAACATCAGGCAGTCCACACAGGAGAGAGACCCCATAAGTGTTTGGACTGTGGGAAAAGTTTCATAAAGAGGTCAAACCTTGTTAAACATCAGGCAATCCACACAGGAGAGAGATCCCACAAGTGCTTAGTCTGTGGAAAAAATTTCATACGGAGGTCACACCTTGTTAAACATCAGGCAATCCACACAGGAGAGGGACCCCATAAGTGCTTGGACTGTGGGAAAAGTTTCATACAGAGGTCAAACCTTGTTAAACATCAGGCAATCCACACAGGAGAGAGACCCCACAAGTGCTTGGACTGTGGGAAAAGTTTCATACAGAGGTCAAACCTTGTTAGACATCAGGCAATCCACACAGGAGAGAGACCCCACAAGTGCTTGGACTGTGGGAAAAAATTCATATGGAGGTCAGACCTTGTTCAACATCAGGCAAGCCACACAGGAGAGAGACCCCACAAGTGCTTGGACTGTGGGAAAAAATTCATTCGGAGGTCAGACCTTGTTAAACATCAAGCAATCCACACAGGAGAGAGACCCCACAAGTGCTTGGACTGTGGGAAAAAATTCATACGGAGGTCAGACCTTGTTAAACATCAGGCAATCCACACAGGAGAGAGACCCCACAAGTGCTTGGACTGTGGGAAAAGTTTCATACAGAAGTCGGACCTTGTTAAACATCAGGCAATCCATACAGGAGAGAGACCCCATAAGTGCTTGGACTGTGGGAAAACGTTCATAACCAGATCAGCCCGTATTAATCATCAAGCAGTCCACACAGGAGAGAGACGCCACAAGTGTTTGAACTGTGGGAAAAAATTCATATGGAGGTCAGACCTTGTTAAACATCAGGCAATCCACACAGGAGAGAGACGCCACAAGTGCTTGGACTGTGGGAAAAGTTTCATAGAGAGGTCACACCTTATTAGACATCAGGCAATCCACACAGGAGAGAGATCCCACAAGTGCTTAGACTGTGGGAAAAGTTTCAGGAACAGATCAGCCCTTTCTAAACATCAAGCAATCCACACAGGAGCTAAACTTCTGTGACACTGGGAGAGAAAGGGTTAAGCAACTTGCATATAATAGACCCAGTTCAACCTTTAGAGACATGTTAAAAAAGTGTGTCCAAGTTAGATAAGTTTGAGCTTTGAAATGGAAACTTCTGTTAAAGACCTGGAAGAAGATGGTAACTGTAGTAGTCTATAAAAAGCAACAAAGAGTCCTGTGGCACCTTATAGACTAACAGACGTATTGGAGCATAAGCTTTTGTGGGTGAATGCCCACTTTGTCAGACGCATGTGGTGGAAATTTCTAGGGGCAGGTATAAATATGCAGGCAAGAATCTGCCTAGAGATAACGAGGTTAGTTCAATCAGGGAGGATGAGGCCATCTTCCAGCAGTTGAGGTGTGAAAACCAAGGGAGGAGAAACTGCTTTTGTAGTTGCCTAGTCATTCACAGTCTTTGTTTAATCCTGAGCTCATTATGTCAAATTTGCAAATGAACTGAAGTTCAGTCTTTGGAGTCTGGTCCTGAAGTTTTTTTGATTCAGGATCCCCTTTAAATTTGCTATTGTGTGTCCAGGGAGGTTGAAATGTTCTCCTACAGGTTTTTGTATATTGCCATTTCTAATATCTGACTTGTGTCCATTTATTCTTTTACGTAGGGATTGTCCAGTTTGGCCGATGTACATAGCAGGGGGGCATTGCTGGCACACGACGGTGTATGTTACATTGGTGAACGTACAAGTGAATGAACCGGTGATGTTGTGGCTGATGTGATTAGGTCCTATGATGGTATCGCTGGTATAAATATGTGGGGAGAGTTGGCATTGAGGTTTGTTGCATGGATTGGTTCCTGAGTTAGAGTTACCATGGTGCGGTGTGTGGTTGTTGGTGAGAATATGCTTAAGGTTGGTGGTTTGTTTGTGGGCGAGGACTGGCCTGTCTCCTAAGGCCTGTGAAAGTGATGGATCTTTGTACAGGATGAGTTGTAGATGATGATGCATTGGAGAGGTTTTAGATGAGGATTGTAGGTGATGGCCAGTGGAGTTCTGTTGGTTTCTTTCTTGGGCTTGTCTTGCAGCAGGAGGCTTCTGGGTACACCTCTGGCTCTGTTGATTTGTTTCTTTATTTCCTCGTGCTGGTATCGTAGTTTTGAGAATGCTTGGTGAAGATCTTGTAGGTGTTGGTCTGTGTCTGATGGGTTGGAGCAAATGCGGTTATAGCTCAGCGCTTGTCTGTAGATGATGGATCATGTGGTGTGTCCGGGATGAAAGTTGGAGGCATGAAGGTAGGCATAGCGGTCGGTGGGGTGGGATGGTGTTAACGTAACTGTCACTTATTTGTACCGTGGTGTCTAGGAAGTGGATCTCCCTTGTAAATTGGTCCAGGCTGAGGTTGATGGTGGGGTGGAAACTGTTGAAATCATTCTCCAATACTTCTGTTAGTCTTTAAGGTTCTCCAATACTTCTCTTAGTGTTTAAGGTGCCACAGGACTCTTTGTCACTTTTTACAGATCCAGATTAAAACGGTGACCCCTCTGATACTTGTAGTAGTCTATGTTTGCCTTTATCTTGTTAGAGGTTACCAATGGAACCAAACAGTTCCTGTCTCGGGCTGTATTCTGTTAATTCAGAGCTCAAAAGGGAATAATAACATTTAGATGAAACTTGGGTGTAATAATGTCATTGCATGTCTCTTTAGAGTTTGTGGTAAACTGTCTATGAACTTCTTTATGGATAATTACCTTATGTTAATCCATGTAGTTAATTACTGGTGATGTTTAGGAAATAGAAGGTTACTTCAAAAGCCTAGTGAAAAATAGTTCTCCCAAGGACTGCCTGCTGATGAGAAGCTGCAAAAATCTGTATTAAAAACTCTTGGGACCTGATCCTTTTCTCTCCGATCTTGTTAAGCTTTATTCAGAGGAAGTTTGAGTCATAAGATGGAGATCTCCAGTCCCATCTGGACTGCCCTGATATCGAACATTTTCACATGGGACTATAACCTCATGAAAGGATTCTGAAAAGGACTCTTTACAATTCTAAAGCACCATCTCTACAGTGAAACTGACCTAAGGACTCTATTCATGTCTGTATGTATAATCTTTTAACCAATACTCTCACTCTCTTTTCTTCTTTTAATAAATCTTAGTTTAGTTAATAAGAATTGGCTTGTAGTGAGGCGGCCTGGGCCCCGACGGCCCCTGAGGGAGAGGAGCCTGAATTGGCACCCAAGTGGGCGGAGCCACCGCCACCTGTTCCCGCCCCCCGGAAGTCAAGGGGCGGGACAGGAAGTATAAGAGCCAGGCCCCAGCCCTCAGTTAGAGCCCAGCGGCCGGAGAGGCCAGACGTGCCGGTGCGAGCTCCGGCTAGACCGAGCCTTTCCAGAGCCAGGTACCCCGACGCGGACGGACCGAGCCTCCCCAGAGCCAGATACCCGGACGCCGGCCGACTGGACCTCCCCAGAGCCAGGTATCCCGACGCGGATTGGCCAAGCCTTCCCCAAGCAAGGTACCCTGACGTAGACTGGCCGCACTTGCCCCGAGCACGGTACCCCGAGGAGGGGCCCGAGCGCCCCCCTGACCGGAGACCGGAGGAGCGACCCGACCCAGACGACCCTCTGCGAGCTGAGGAACCCATGGTGTGGGACCCCGCTGTCGAGCCCGGCGAGGAGCAGGTACCAATGGAGGGGGAAATGGAAAGCGGCCCGGGGGTAGCTGACCCCAGTCTAGCTACAACAGAGAGCGAACCAATGTCGGTGTGTTGCGGTCAGGACCCCACCGACACAGCGGCAGACTGACTGCCGCTCTTAGGGCCCCGGGCTGGGACACAGTGGAGTGGGTGGGCCTGTGTCCCCCCTGCCACCCCACTTAACGGGTGGCAGCCTCCCCCTCCAGCCAGCGCTCTGGCACCGCAACTGAGCTATTGTTTGCTGCCCTGAAGGAGTGCTTGTTGCCCCACCCTGACTGAGGGTCTGGGGCGTCCCGAGTTTGTCCGTGCTCAGCTCCTGATACCCAGACCTGAGCCCGAACCCCTGAACTATTACTTGTTGCCCCGCCCTGACTGAGGGCCTGGGCCTACTAACTCTGCCTGGGCTCAGCCTGCAGGAAGGTCCTGAGCCCCTGGACTATTGTTTGTTGCCCCGCCCTGACTGAGGGCCGGGCCTTAACTCCTGACTTTACTGCTCAGCCTGAAGGAAGGTTCTGAGCCCCCTGGACCATTGTGTGCTGCCCCGCCCTGATTGAGGGCCGGGCCTGAACCCCTGACTTTACTGCTCAGCCTGAAGGAAGGTTCTGAGCCCCCTGGACTATTGTGTGCTGCCCCGCCCTGATTGAGGGCCGGGCCTGAACCCCTGACTTTACTGCTCAGCCTGAAGGAAGGTTCTGAGCGCCCTGGACTATTGGGGGTTGCCCTGCCCTGATTGAGGGCCGGGCCTGAACCCCTGACTTTACTGCTCAGCCTGAAGGAAGGTTCTGAGCGCTCTGGACTATTGGGGGTTGCCCTCCCCTGAATAAGGGCCTAGGACGTCCTGAGTTTGTCAGGGCTCAGCTCCTGATCCACGGAGCTGAGCACCCAAACTATTGTTTATTGTCCCGCCCTGAGCTAGCGCGGGGGCTTGACTGACTTTGTAATCCCCAGCTCCGGCAGTGAGGACCGGAGCCCGGGCCTGAGTTACTGCCGGACCCTGACGGAGAGCAGGAGCTCATTGCAGAGGCCGTGTACCTTTGGCCTAGTCCCTGCCAGAGGGGCGGAACCCTGAGACCGATCCAGGCCGTGTAGTGAGGCGGCCTGGCCCCCGACGGCCCCTGAGAGGGCCCGACCCCCGCACCGGACGTTTACACGGCTGTAAACGTGTATTTGGGTAAGAACTGAAGTATTCATTAACTTGGTGAGTAATGCGGCAAACAGCAGAGGCTAACAGAGGGATCTGTCAGAGAGGAGGTTCGCTAAGTGCTGCACTGGGGGGCTGTGTTGGTGCGTATCTGAGTGTCTGTTGCAGGGGATGGTTTGTCAGTTTGACCATGTGCTTGAGTGTTTGATTGTTTGTTTGAACAGTGTGAATTGGGAGTGCTTTGTTCCAGGTGGGCCTTGAGTGGGCCTGAATGTTATAAAAAGGCAGTCAGCAGCGAACAGCGGAGGCTAGCAGAGGGAGTTTGCCTGGGAGTTCACCTCGGGAGAGCCCACTGAGGCTTGCATCTTGCGGGCTTCTGTGAGTTGCTGCAAGAGCTGAGGAAGCTCTTAGAAGGAATCAATTATGGAAGGTGAGCATTCAGTTGTTTTAACCTGCACAAGTTGTGCCATGTTTGTCTTTCTTCCACAGGACAGAAGTGACAAAGTGCAAGCTGGTCTCCATATTGGAAGAGAAGGTTCGAGGTCTGGAGAAACAAGTATCGCCCCTGCGTTGCGTACGAGAAAACGAAGATTTCCTGGACAGACGTCAGGATATGCTTCTACGGGCACAATGTTCTGAAGATTCGGAGCTGGCTGCCCAGAGGGGACAGAGGGACGGTGAAGAAATTTGGCAGCATGTGACCTCCAGAAGAAGAAAGAGGAGCGTCCATGTACCAGCAATGGAGATACAGGTGAGCAACCATTTTCATGTTCTTGCCACAGCTACTAATGCGGAGAGTGGACTAGATGATACATCTGAGGGAAGGGAGCAGAAGGAGGCTCCACTGATTGGAAGACATGAGATGCACTGTCCTAGGGATGGTGGTTACAAAACCACTGCTCCCAAGAGAAGGAAGAGGGTGGTGGCGGTCGGGGACTCCCTTCTCAGGGGGACTGAGTCATCTATCTGCCGCCCCGACCGAGAAAACCGAGAGGTCTGCTGCTTGCCAGGAGCTAGGATTCATGATGTGACGGGAGAGACTGCCGAGACTCATCAAGCCCTCGGATCGCTACCCCTTCCTGCTTCTCCACGTGGGTAGCAGCTGGTGTCGGAGAGAAGGCTTTGAGTTCTTCGACTGTGGGATGGTGTTCCAAGAAGAAGGAGTGCTAGGCAGAGACGGGCTCCACCTAACGAAGAGAGGGAAGAGCATCTTCGCAAGCAGGCTAGCTAACCTAGTGAGGAGGGTTTTAAACTAGATTCACTGGGGGAAGGAGACCAAAGCCCTGAGGTAAATTGGGAAATAGGATACGGGGAGGAAGCACAAGCAGGAGAGTGCAAGAGGGGAGGACTCCTGTCTCAGATTGAGAAAGCGGGACAATCAGTGAGTTCTCTTAAGTGCCTATACACAAATGCAAGAAGCCTGGGAAACAAGGAGGGAGAACTGGAAATCCTGGCACAGTCAAGGAACTATGATGTCATTGGAATAATAGAGACTTGGTGGGATAACTCACATGACTGGAATACTGTCATGGATGGATATAAACTGTTCAGGAAGGACAGACAGGGCAGAAAAGGTGGGGGAGTTACATTCTATGTAAGAGAGGAATATGACTGCTCAGAGCTCCGGTATGAAACTGGAGAAAAACCTGAGAGTCTCTGTATTAAGTTTAGTAGTGTGAGCAACAAGGGTGATCTCGTGGTCGGAGTCTGCTATAGACCACCAGACCATGGGGATGAGGTGGACGAGGCTTTCTTCCAGCAACTAGCAGATGTTACTAGATCGCAGGCCCTGGTTCTCATGGGAGACTTCAATCACCCTGCTATCTGCTGGGAGAGCAATACAGCGGTGTACAGACAATTCAGGAAGTTTTTGGAAAGTGTAGGGGACAATTTCCTGGTGCAAGTGCTGGAGGAACCAACTAGGGGCAGAGCTCTTCTAGAACTGCTGCTCACAAACCGGGAAGAATTAGTAGGGGAAACAAAAGTGGATGGGAATCTGGGAGGCAGTGACCATGACATGGTTGAGTTCAGGATCCTGACACAAGGAAGAAAGGAGAGCAGCAGAGTACAGACCCTGGACTTCAGAAAAGCAGACTTTGACTCCCTCAGGGAACTGATGGGCAGGATCCCCTGGGAGAATAACATGAGGGGGAAAGGAGTCCAGGAGAGCTGGCTGTGTTTTAAAGAATCCTTATTGAGGTTGCAGGAAAAAACCATCCCGATCTGTAGAAAGAATAGTAAATATGGCAGGCAGCTTGGCTTAATAGTGAAATCCTTGCTGCTCTTAAATGTAAAAAAGAAGCTTACAAGAAGTGGAAGATTGGACAAATGACCAGGGAGGAGTATAAAAATATGGCTCAGGCATGCAGGAGTGAAATGAGGAAGGCCAAATCACACTTGGAGTTGCAGCTAGCAAGAGATGTTAAGAATAACTCAAGGAAAGTGTGGGGCCCTTACTAAATGAGGGAGGCAACCTAGTGACAGAGGATGTGGAAAAAGCTAATGTACTCAATCATTTTTTTTTTTGCCTCTGTCTTCACAAAAAAGGACAGCTCCCAGACTGCTGCACTGGGCAGCACAGTATGGGGAGAAGATGACCAGCCCTCTGTGGAGAAAGAAGTGGTTTGGGACTATTTAGAAAAACTGGACAAGCACGAGTCCATGGTGCCGGATGCACTGCATCCAAGGGTACTAAAGGAGTTGGCGGATGTGATTGCAGAGCCATTGGCCATTATCTTTGAAAACTCATGGCGATCGGGGGAGGTCCCAGATGACTGGAAAAAGGCTAATGTAGTTCCCATCTTTTAAAAAGGGAAGGAGGGAGGATCCGGGGAGCTACAGGCCAGTCAGCCTCACCTCAGTCCCTGGAAATATCATGGAACAGGTCCACAAGGAATCAATTCTGAACCTCTTAGAGGAGAGGAAAGTGATCAGGAACAGTCAGCATGGATTCACCAAGGGCAAGTCATGCCTGATTAACCTAATTGCCTTCTATGAGGAGATAACTGGCTCTGTGGATGAGGGGAAAGCTGTGGATGTGTTATTCCTTGACTTTAGCAAAGCTTTTGATACAGTCTCCCACAGTATTCTTGCCAGCAAGTTAAAGAAGTATGGGCTGGATGAATGGACGATAAGGTGGATAGAAAGCTGGCTAGATTGTCAGGCTCAACGGGTAGTGATCAACGGCTCCATGTCTAGTTGGCAGCCGGTTTCAAGTGGAGTGCCCCAGGCGTCGGTCCTGGGGCTGGTTTTGTTCAATATCTTCATTAATGATCTGGAGGATGGCGTGGGATATGAGAGGGGATTTGATAGCTGCTTTCAACTACCTGAAAGCGGGTTCCAAAGAGGATGGATCCAGACTGTTCTCAGTGGTACCTGATGACAGAACAAGGAGTAATGGTCTCAAGTTGCAGTGGGGGAGGTTTAGGTTGGATATTAGGAAAAACTTTTCATTAGGAGGATGATGAAGCACTGGAATGGGTTACCTAGGGAGATGGTGGAATCTCCTTCCTTAGAGGTTTTTAAGGTCAGGCTTGACAAAGCCCTGGTTGGGATAATTTATTTGGGATTTGGTCCTGCTTTGAGCAGGGTGTTGGGCTAGATGACCTCCTGAGATCCCTTCCAAACCTGATATTCTATGATTCTATGATCCTTTGGGATTGGTAGAACTTTTTATAAAATGAACAAGGTTTTCAGTAATCCCCATCATGTTCAACTGGGCTGTCTGGGCGGGAGCGCCAGGTTGGGTTGCTTCAAGGGAGCTGTGCTTTGGCCTGTGTAGCCCAGTAAGGTATTGTAAAAGCTGTCTTGCTGCTGGCTTGGTGAATCAAAGTGTTGGAATGTCCACCAATTTTGAGGATTGACTGCCCCATTCTTTGCAGTTTGCCTTAAATGAGCAATCTCAGTATGCCCCCAGCCCCCAAGATCATAGTCACAACTTCATCTATGCCTTGCCTGTGAGAAAAGTTTCATTCAGCGATTGCACCTCATTAAACATCAGAGAATCCACCCCGGTGTGAGAGACCCTAGGAATAGCTTGACTGCAGGAAAAGATTCAATCTGAATTCACACATCAGTGATCTGCACAACAGAGAGACCTTGAATGCCCGGGAAGCTTCATTTGGTGTTCCCAGAGTATCAGGCATCTGCAAATCAACACAGGGAAGTGACTGCTGAGATGTTCTCGGTGTGGGAAATGCTCCAAGTGGAGCAAACGCCCTGTTGGACATTACAGACTCCTCCTCACAGCAGGGAAATTCTCTCAGGGCCCTGACTAGGGCTGGCCCTCGTGACAAACCCGTTTCCTCATTCCCACACACATCAGGGGCATTTGGCTCCCAAGGATCCAGCTGCCCATGGCTGGGGTGAGGATCCAGGATCAGCCGAACATCAGCTGGTCAGTGACCCTCTGGCTCTGCCTAGTCTAAGCAAACCCCAGGCAGAGGTGGCAAAATCCCCATGAGTCCCTCCTCCCTGCTGCAGCCCTGGCTGCTGAGCTGATGGGCCATAGATGGGGAAAGAGGGAGAGAGAAACACCTCCCCACGCTCCCTCTGCTGGGCGGAAGTTCCCCCTCTCCCTTCCCCTCCCAGCCAGGATCCCGCTGCTATGGCGATGAGGAGAAGAACACTTGGGCCAGGTCCCACCTTCACTCTAGACCCCTGTCCCCATCCCCCATCTTCCACCAGCCCCTGGGCTGGGCTCCCCCACTTGCCTGGAACTGCCCCCTGCAGGGGGAGTGTCCCTGGGGCTGGTAGCTCCTTCGCTCCCCGAATCCACCAAGAAATTGGTCTCTGGGGGATCAAATGTTAAGGGGGCAGGGGGGTTCTGGGGAGGACACTGAGGATTGTATGGCTGGGGCTGGTGGAGCTGGGAAGCAGGGGGAGCTGGGTGCTGGGGTATCAAGTGTTTGGGGATCATGGGATAAGAGGCGAGCGAGAGCCAAAGGGGTACCGAGGTGCTGCTTCTCATCACTCACCCCCTCTGCCCCTTCCCCCTGCCTCCTCTGCATTCAGACAGCACCATTATCAGAGCCTGGTTTCCACAGGGCCTTTTCTTCTAAGCCTGGATTTCCCACCTCTGCTACAGCAGCATCAGCCTCTGAGAAGGAAGCAGCGCTGCCTAGTGGATAGAGCTCTGGCCTGGGACTCAGGAGTCTACTAGGAATAAATGGGGAGTGATCATATCAGCCTCCTAGTGTCTGTCAAGGGGAGGAAAATTGGTTGAGATTATCTAGGGCCTCTCCTTTGTTCCTCCTCCCCTTTTTCTACCCTTAGCAGTTTATTCCAATCTCCCATTAGCAAAGTGATTGTTAGAGTCACTAAGTGCCCTCTATGGAGTGAGATTGTCTCATTCCCAGACATCCTCACATTGCTCCAGATTATGCTGAAAAGCATTTAATTATTTTGTGTTGTTTCTCCCTTATACACCAGCATTCAAGAGATTCTAAAAGAGCTGGAGCAGGGATAGTAAAATTATGTGGTGTTTTACCTTCTGTGTTATTGCAGAGGGATGGGTTGAGTCTGGGGGATTCGTTCCTGTCCCCATCAAACTCACACATCTTTTCTTGAGCAGCCTCTGCCCAAGCCATGGAGAGTTTATCGTTTTCCCATTCTACCCCTCCACCTTCATGTGTGTCATTTACCACAGTGTCCTTTTCCACAATGCTTAGGAATCAGGGTTTGATTTCTTTGATCCTCAGTCAGGCCCCTGCGCACTTGAGATGAAAATGTCACGTTCCTGAAGGGGGAATTCAAATGAACCCCAAAGCACAGTTTGAGCTTCAATCCCTATTGCTACAGTGGCATCTGGAGTTTTTCCAGCCAAATCCAGATAATTTGTAGATAGGAAGTTTTTGGTGAGGTTTGTCTTTTTTCCTCTTTTTTTTCCCATTACGATGATGCAAAAACTTTTATCAATAACACAGCCAAATAATGCGGCAGTGCTGAGTAAAGCAGGTTTAGCCTGTTCAGAAGGAAATGGGTAAAATTTTTCTCCAGATTTTGAGACTTAAGATTCTCTGGGATTTCACCTCATGAACGGGAAAATGGTTTGTAGCCCACCCTGGTTTGTGGGTTTTTTCTTCTATTTGGTGAAGGCTGTTCTGCCACGTATTTTGATATTAAATTAGTTTGACAGGATGTAACTCAGATTTATTGGGGACTTCAAAAGACAAATGATCACTTGCCAGAATGATCCTTTCTGATTTTCCTTTCACATTTCCCTAGCTTTTGTCATGAGATTTTCTTGTCCTTTGAACAACGAAAATGATCAGTATCTATCCACAAAAACATTTGCGGACGAGTGCTGGATATGCACTCTGGGAATCAGAGACTGAAATGGAGAAGGAAGTTACTGCCTGATCCCTACAGAGATTTGAGATACAATCAGGATGGGAAGAGAGTGGGTGGGTGGACAGGGCCTTGCAAGGGCACTATGACATTATCTGATTAAAATATGACCATGTAGATTATTGTTGCTACCATTGTTATATAATCAGTGAATCTTATACAAAGTGTGCTGAGTAAGGTGTCAATGGAGAGGGTATGATTTGCTGAATATGATTATGCTATTTGTACATATGTACCATTTTTGTATTTGAGATTATGATTACTGGCTGTATACCTGTATTTCAAAAATGTTTGCTCCTGGGTAACACCCACAAGGTTTTTCACCTGTACATCTTGGAGGAACTATTCAAGGTCAGTGGCCCATCAAAAGAATACTTAACTCACAATGGCAGATGCCCACCTACGCTGCACAGACTTTCCTGTGAATGTTCCATCTGAAGTATAGGTAATGGCCTTTACTGTGAGTGACTAAGTGAAAGCAGGCATGGACACGTGACTTGCCCATGTGACTCCAAATACCTCTTGTTACTGTGGTTTTTCACAGTGAGAACAATGGGGTTCCCTTCACTTGAGAGAAGCTATAAAAGGCACTGGAAACATCTCCGTTTTGCCTTTTTCCTGCTCAAACCTCTGGACTATGGACTTATATTAATGGGAGCATTCTAACCAAAGGACTGAGGACTTTCCAATGATTCAGAAGCCACCAGAGACTTGATTTAAGCTGGCCGTTTATTCCATCACTGTTACAAGCCTGAGCCAAGAACTTTGCATTTATTGTATGTATTTGATTCCTTTAATAAATTTTAACTCTCACCTTTCTTTCTTTTTCATAAATAAGCCTTTAGATTTTAGATACTAAAGGATTGGCAACAGTGTGATTATTGGGTAAGATCTGAGTTATATATTGACCTGGGTGTGGCTGGTCCTTTGGGATCAGAAGAACCTGCTGTTTCATGAAATTGGTTGTAAATAACCAATCATTAAGTTCAGAGTTTTTTGTGGTGATATAAGGGCTGGAATGCCTAAGGAAACGGCTTTTTGGATGTCTTGTTAGCCAATGTGGTGAAACAGAAGTTTACTTTTGTTGCTGGTTTGATATATGTCATGGGAGAATAATCACCAGTTTTGCAGTGTGTCTGCCCCATTTCTCAGCAATTTATCCTGAATTTGGAATTTTCAGTTGTGACCCATGGAGGCACTGTTACAGGCACTGTTTGTTCTTGCGAGCCAGAGAGCTGAGGCTGAGAACTGTGAACTCACTTCACATGTCCCAGAGAGGGAGGAAATGTCCTACGAGTGCTGTGTGAAGTCGTCCTTGAACTCTAAAGGGCTACCAATGAAGTCCCAATAGGATTGATGTGGAGAGGGGTCGGCGTCTTCCCATTGCTGAGAGGAGGAGGCCGTGCTAATGCTTCTCATGGATTGTTAGCGCTTTTCTACCAGCTTTAACTTGTTCCTCTTTCCCTGCGGTGCATGTGTGGCTGGAGCAGCAATGTGCTGGACTGGGTATGAAATGCACCGTGTGGAGCTGGACATTGGATGCAGATGGGGGTGGGATTTAGCTTTTATTTCTTGCTTTGAAAAGAATATAGTAGAATTTAATTTCTCAAACGCCCACTGTCCCTTGTCTTCAATAATGGGGGGAAGGGGAAATGGTCTTTAACGGACTCAGATGCTGTCTGGCTGTCACCCATTGATGGAGCTGGGGGAAAAGGGTGGTATTCTGGGGTGTATTAATATGAGTGTTGTACGTCAGTTGTGGGAGGTCCTTATCCCGCTCTGCTCGGCCCTGGGGAGGCCTCAGCTGGAGTCCTGTGTCCAGTTCTGGGCATCACACTTTAGGAAAGATGAGGACAAATTGGATCAAGTCCTGAGGAGAGCAACAAAAATGGTAAAAGGATTAGCAAACCCGACCTGTGGAGGAAGGTTAAAAGCAGTGGGTCTATTAGTCTTGAGAAAAGCAGACTGGTGATGGTCTGCAGCCATTAGCGTGACCAGACAGCAAGTGTGAGAAATCGGGACAGGGAGTGGGGGTAATAGGAGTCTATGTAAGAAAAAGACCCAAAAATCGGGATTGTCCCTATAAAATCGGGACATCTGGTCACCCTAGCAGCCATGCTAAGGGCTGTTATACAGAGATTGGGGATCAGTTGTGATCCATGGCCACTGAAGGTAGGAGGAAACGTAAAAAGTGTTAAACTGCAGGAAGGGAGATTTAGGTTAGAGATTACGAAAACTTTCAACCATGCAGATATTTAAACTCTGGAATAGATTCCAAGGGAGCTTGTGGAATCCCCGGCATTGGAGGGGGGTGAGTTGTTTGTTTTCTTTTGTTTTTTTTAAGCCCCTTGGAGGTGTTATTTTGCCATCCTTGAGCTCCATAGACTGCAGGTTCTGGCTGTGATGTGTTCTCAGGGAGCCCGAGACTGTGAATCTCCTTATTACCCCCCTGCCTCAGTGCGAGGGGGACGTCTATCTGCTGAACTGGGTGTCAGTTCCCTGTCACCTCCAGCCTTTAGCTCCCCAGTCAAACTGCCCAAGGCTCTGCCAGTCCTTACTTTGCCTTGCAGGTTAACACTAGGCACAACCTTGTCTTGGAGATCCTCCATCATGTTCTTCTCTAGTGTCCAGCCCCTCTCCACTGGACACTAAAATTCCCAGGTAAGCCGGCCCCAAAGGGACAATACCAACTTGTTTGATTTAATTGAGGATCAGCCCCAATATAACATCACAGCTCTGAGATATTGTTTTAGTGAAAACAAACAGGAGTTTATCAACTAAGATTTAAGAGATAATGAGTGAAGAAATAAGACCAACAGGTTACACATTGAACACCAGGTATAATAGGATTCAGACAGTCTGAGTTTAACAAGTAAAATCCATGGCTAAAGCATTCTCCCAGGGTCACCAGCCACCTTTGTTGGGATCCCCCTTTTCATGAATGCAAAACACGCTCTACTGTTTGCTGCCTGAAGGATTGCAGGGTGCAGTTTTTGTGCCCCAGTTATAGTCCAGTAAACCACTGATGTGCCCCGCCCCCCATTGTTTGTTCTCCAGTGTGGTCTTTCTGTTGGTCCTATATGCAAACTGGGCCTCCAATGTGTTCACCTACAATGCTTCATATGAATGGGGGAGACAAATGAGTAGGTATCCCTTTGTCTGGCAAACCATATTTCTCACCCCTGCTTTGATTCAGACATTAAAACATATTTTCCAGTATAAAAACGAAGTTCCTTAAAGATCATCTGCCCACACTTCTTGTAAAACTCATAAGGAACAATGTGACATGAGCCTTTATTAGCGACCTTCCATGACCACGGCAGCGCTTTAACATGCCTTGTGTGGTCGCGGTGCAATGCTGGAAAAGAGCTCTCCCAGCGCTCTAAAAAAACCACCTCCACGAGGGGCCGAGCTACCAGCCCTGGTGCACTGTCTACACTAGCGCTTTACACCACTGCAACTTGCTGCGCTCAGGGGGGTGTTTTTTCACACCCACCCCTGAGCGAGACAGTTGCAGCACAGTAAATTGTCATTATAGACAAGCCCTTAGTGACTCTAACAATCACTCTGCTAACGGGGGATTGTAATAAACCACTAAGGGTCGGTCTAGACTAGAAAAAGCGAAGGAGGCACAAAGGAGATGCACTAGCTAATCCCAACCACTTTTCCTGCCCTAGACAGATGCTCGGAGGCTGATATTATCACTCCCCATTTATTCCCTCTCTGGAAGGCACAGATTTCTCTAAGCTCACCCCACAAGCTGCTGGCAGAGTTGGGAATAGAGCTTAGGTCTCCTGAGTTACAGGCCAGTGCTGCTTCCCTCTCAGAGGCTGATGTTGTGTAGCAGAGGTTGGAAATCCAGGCTTCCAAGAAAAGGCCCTGTGTGGAAACACCTCTCTCCTAATGGTGCTTTCCGAATGCAGAATGGGCAGGGAGAATGAGCAGAGGGGTGTGACCGGGATCCTAGTGGGGAGTCAGCTATGGTCACTTAATTAGGGTGAACTGCAAAGAATGGAGCAGAAAATCCTCATCGAGCTGGTGGATATTCCAATACTTAGATTTAGCAAGCCAGCATAAAACAGTTTCTTTATTACCTTACTGGTTACTCAGAAGTCCAAACAACATAGTTTCTTTAAAGTGATTAAGCCACAGCCCTCCATCCAGGTACCCACGTTAAACATGATGCAAATTTCTGTAAATCTTAACTCATCATATAAAACAAAAGATTCTACCAATCCCAAAGGATCGGATACATTACCTCCCAGGTTAAAGAATGATTCAGATTTTAACCAAATACATGCTACAGCCAATTCTTACTAATTAAACTAAAATTTATTAAAAAACAAGAGTATGGTTAAAAGATTAATATACATACAGACATGAGTTCAATGTATTGAGGTGCAGATTCATAGCAAAGATGTTGAGCTTTGTAGTTGCAAAAAGTTCTTTCAGAAATAGTTCATAGGTTATAGTCCAATGTCCTAATCTCATATTCAGGGCGTACCAGCATAACTGGGACCTCAGTCTTGCGACTCAAACGTCCCCTGATGAAGCCTAAGCAGATCTGAGATGACAGAATCAGGACTAAGGATCTTTTCTTCAATGTCATGTCTTCTTGACAAGTTGGAGTTCCTCCCGGAACAGAAGGTAATTAGCAGACTTTGAAGGAGTTCCATCACCGGTACTTAGCTATAGAATTAACATAAGGCCATTTGCTTGTTCCTCCACCATTCAGATTATTTGCTATACATTGCAAAGAGAGATGAATACAGAGATATTCCATGTTTACAATTCATTTACATGATAGGATGTTCTTTTGATCTCTGACCTATCAGAATCCAGCATAGATAGGTACTGTTGATTACATTGTGGACCCTACTTGTACATATGTAAATACACAAAAACACAAAGATTATCTCCCTATATGTCTTTTGAGGGTAATTTAGTTTGCAGGAGGTTTAACCCTTTCTAGCCATGCATCACACCCCTAAGGTGAGACTGGTATAGAAGGGCGAAATTAGAGGTCCTGGATACACCTTAAGGACCTTCCAACATTGATCTGAGCGATGTTTAGATTGAATTCTTTGTAAGGCCAAGTTATTGAGGCATATTTTGGCCCCAGCCAGGAACTTAGTCCCTACTTTGTGAAACACTTTAGTGGTTCCAGGGTTTGGTCTATGTGTTGACTTAACATAGCCATTGATGTTCTTCAGAGAGCACCTACTCTGGCCTTCAGCCATGAAGGCTGTGAGGTGTTGTATCTCATTTTCCCCCTTTGCACAGCAGTTCAAGCTTGTAGTGGTTTTTCTGCTGTGTACTGTTTCAAGATTAGATACAGGCACTAACTGTGAAATATCAGTATCACCAGGCCTTTTAACATAGTGTGTGTTGTCATGTAATGAAACAGTATAACCATGAAGGCTTTTACAACATAATGAGTCCTTATGTATCACTCCCAACATGTTCAAGGGCTTTTCCAAAAAACCCTGTACATTGTTAGCATTAACATTAACATCAAATTTATTACAAGTGTACATTCACAATCATTTTTGTTATGCCTTTGGCTCAATACCACGGGGTTCTGGCATTTTAGGGTTAACCTGTGGTTTTCATTAGCATGATAAACTTTTTCCCTTTCTCCCTGTTCCCGAGGATCAAAATCTGAACTCTTTTGTGTAACAGAATCCACTGGCTGACTGGGTGAATCCTCTTTGCTTATGGCTATGGGCAAGTCTCCCCCCCACCCCCCCGTCAGGCAGGTAATTTGCATCAACATAGACACTGGCTTTTTTACTTGTTTTCAGATCCTCAAGCATTACCAATTCCAAGGCTGGACTCTGTCTTTAAGAGATACCAGCCATGTTCACTAGTAGGTTAGTGTGACGGTGCTGCCCGTGGGAGCCAGCTGAGGTCACTCAATTAGGGTGAACTGCAAACAAAACGGGTCAGACAAACCCCAGAAGCTGGTGGTCATTCCAATACTTAGATTTACCAAGCCAGCACAAAACAACTTCTATATTACCATATAGGTTACTACAACTTTCAAAGAGACATATAGACAATAATAATAATCATAAATGTTAATATACCTTTTTTGATCTTTGAATTAAAGTTATAGCAATAGACAAGACTTGTTTGCTTACATCATAAGACCTGAGCAAACATCTACCCTTGAGATCTCTAACAATGCAGACTTACATTTCAAAGCTCTATTCATTTACATATCTTCCTAACCAGTCTTTAAAGTTCATCCATGGATCAGGTCAGTCAGTGAGTTAATTAACTCTTTCTGGCCCTGTCATCTTTCAATGAGATATTATATCACACTCATAACGTCACAGTTAGACTCAAGGTTCTTTTGTCCTTCCATTACCAACCTCTGCTTCTACATGGAATCAGATGTGAAGTTCACTAAGAGACTAAAAGTCATATTCAAATTGTCTAGAGATGAGAGTTTGCCTGTTCTCCCCTGCATCCTTGTGGATTCAGTTATAAGGCTGTTCAGCTCTGAAAAACCAGTAACCCGATCTTTCCTCGTACCTGAGTCACAGACTGCTTACTTAAAAAATCATCATGGACACATTCATGTTCCAACAACACTGTCTCCCCAACAAGCTGACTAACCTTATAGGGCTGTTTAAAGTCCCTAACAATTTTTTTTTCATCTGAAATCTTTTCAAAGCTATCCACACTGGCTCTTTCTGAAGCAAGGCCAGGGGAATCATACACATTTGAAAGACTCTGGCCCATTAGGCACTAACACAGTTTCCTCAGAAGAGAGACTGTTCACTATCAGCAACGGCCCATGAAGAGTCAATGGGAACAATTCCTTCTCACAGACTTTAAAGACTTCACCCAGAAATTCCTTTCCTTCTGCAATATCATGCACTGCAAGAGATTCTTTTTGAGCTTTATTTATGTCCAGAACCGACTTTGGCACAACCCCTGACAAATCACCAAACTCCTTCTGAGTTTCACATACATCCAGAATCACCTCTGGCCCATCAGGAGGATTTCCACACAACCCCCTTTCAGGTAACCAGCTAGACTTCATAGTCACAAGATTAGAAGTATTCTCTTCCTTGTTACAAGTTTCCACACTGTCAGTGGGTAACATAGTCAAATCACCCTCATGCTTTCCTTGTGCCCTGGCTATGATATCACCCTGATCAGACAAGGTTGTCACATCTTTACCCAGCAACACACTAGCTACAAGCAAAATAGAAGCATCAGAATCGCTTGGTCTCTGGGAGCTATTTGACATCAACTGGACGCAACCTAGTTGTAATGTCATCATCCCTGGCAGACACAAATTTAGGACCCCTTCCTTCCTGGGCTTTAGTTGTATCCAGAACCAACTTTGTGTTAACTGATACATTTTCAACCATCATAGGCTGACAGGCTTCTTCTATCTGCTCTACAGACAGAAAAGAGCTGGAGAAACATTCCCCTTTAACAGACAAACAGCTTGGGATATACTTTCCTTTGTCCCAGCGCACATGGCTATTCACAGACAACTGCTTGGAGATTGGGGTAGCTCCCTTCATGGGCAAGTCATTACCCCTAACAGACACAGGAACATTTCCTTCACTGTCACAATTCTCCACACTGGTAACAGGTAAGTGTGACAGTGTAGCCCATAAGCTTTATGGGAGGGGGGGTGCTTATAAATGTATGTATGACATAACTGGAATATGTTTTGTGCAGCCTGTGCCATGTAATATATCTCCGTAAAGGTTATGGTCTACTAAATCTATTCATCCTATTTGTACACATATATCATTTTCTATTTGAGGTTAAGAATATTGCTGTATACTTGCTTGGTTTCTAAGTAAGCTTTGTGAGGCATTTGGTCAGTTTCTTTAGGAAGGAATTCACAAGGTTAAGTACCTAATCAGGAAGCACTTGGGGAACAATGCATCTTGGAATGCTCCAATCCACATAAGAAGTCCTCCTGGAGACATACAAGATGCCATGTGGACAATGGCTTCGGCCTGTAAAGACTGAGTCATGCAGGGACATGTGACTTGCCCAGGTGACTCCAGAACTCCATCTTGAGCTGGACTTTGCATAGGAGTAAGGAGGGGGGGGTCTCCATCCACAAGAGAAAGTCTATTTAAACCCGTGGGGGACCCCTCCATTTTGTCTTCAGCTGGCTAAAGAAGGAGCCTCTCCACCCCCCCAGGATACTTGAATGAAACTGGAACAAAGGACAGTAACTACAGAGGGTATGAGTGATTGCTGGACCCAGGCTAAAAGGAGATTAGCCTGTAAAAGGGAGCATTCTGGAACTGGTGAGGATCTTGTCTGTATTTAGTTTGATTAGACATAGATTTGCGCATTTTATTTTATTTTGCTTGGTGACTTACTTTGTTCTGTCTGTTACTACTTGGAACCACTTAAATCCTACTTTCTGTATTTAATAAAATCACTTTTCACTTATTAATTTACTCAGAGTATGTGTTAATACCTGGGGGAGCAAACAGCTGTGCAGATCTCTCTATCAGTGTTATAGAGGGCAAACAATTTATGAGTTTGCCCTGCACAAGCTTTATACAGGGTAAAACAGATTCATTTGGGTTTAGACCCCATTGGGAGTTGGGCATCTGAGTGCTAAAGACAAGCACATTTCTGTGAGCTGGCAGGGAAAACAGGAGCAGGGGTAGTCTTTGCACGTCGAGTGGCAGCTCCCAAGGGGGTTTCTGTGATCCAACCCATCACAGTAAGGTATAGGGATATTCATGTTCCACTAACCTTGCCTTCCCAAACTGCTGATTAAACAAACTTATCAGCTCAGAAGGCAGCCAGTGCTCTAAAAAAAAAAAAAAACCACCACAGGTCACACCTCCCTTGACACATTCCTGAGCCTCCCTTGGGAGGCCCACCACATAGATTGCAAACAGACCTAGAGGCCAATGGTCTGATTCTCCTCTCACAACAACTTCACACTGGTGTAAACAGGTCACATGGCCTCAGTGGGATTACTCCTGACTAGCACTGGGATAAGGGAGAGGAGGATGAGCCCGGAAGCCCAATCAGACTGTTCCTGGTTTGTACTGGGGTCAGGGAGAGGGGCACAAGATTTCAGAGAGCTTTATCTCTAAGGGAAGTTTGAGGCGCGTGTGACCGAGATGGGGTGACCTCACTGTGCATTCCCATCCCAGAACAAGTCTGCATTGCCTTTATCTTTCACCTTACCTCTTCAGGGGGCAGCCATTTAATGCAAATCAAAGGAGACTGGGAGTGGGAGAAATTAAATTGTACTTTATTATTTAAATGGACAAGCAAGTAGCAGACTCCTTTCTCCATGCCCAGCCCAATTCAGTCCAACCCAGCCCACTGCTGCCCCCAGCTCCCCCATTTCCCACGCCCCACAACAGAGCAACATCTACACATTGGGAGAAAAGTGAAGAGAAGCCATGAGAGGCACTGGAACCCCATCACAAAACGAAACACTCCGAGAGCAGGGAAGCCAAAGAGCTCAGGTTAGAGGGATGAGTGTGGGGTGAGTGGGGCAGAGACAATGAGTATTGTCTATACACAGGACACAGTTGTAGATGAGGAGGGGGTGACCAGCTGGGCTGTCAGTCTCCTCATCTCCCTCTGGCCTCCATGATGGGGGTCTGCCTGGCTTGAAAGCTGCCCAAGTCCCCTGACAGCCTTGGCCTCCTTCTCACCTCTGCAGGGCTGCAGCAGGGAGGAGGGGCTGATCGGGGCTTCTCCTCCTCTGCCTGGGGTTTGCTTAGACCAGGCAGAGCCAGTGGGTCACTGACCAGCTGATGCTTGGCTGCTGCTGAATCCTCACCCCAGCGATGGGCAGATGGATCCTTGGGAGCCAAACGCCCCTGATGTGTGTGGGAATGAGGAAATGGATTTGTCACCATGGCCAGCCCTAGTCAGGGCCCTGAGAGAATTTCCCTGCTGTGCGGAGGAGTCTCTGATGTCCAATGTGGGGTTACCTGCACTTGGAGCATTTTCCACACTGAGAACATCTCAGAAGTTTCTTCCCTGTGTGGATCTGCTGATGCCCGATACTCCGGGAGCAGCACATAAACCTTCCCCCACATTCACGGTCTCTCTGTTGTGTGGGTCACTGATGTGGGAAATCAAATTAAATCTTTTCCGGCAGTCAAGCTGTTTCTAGGGTCTCTTACATCATTGTGGATTCTCTGATGTTTGGTAATCGCTGAGCTCTTACTGAAGCTTTTCCCACACTCAAGGCATTTATATAGTCTCTCTCCTGTGTGGATTCTCCCATGTTTAGTAAGGTATGAATGCTGACTGAAAGTTTTCCCACAGTCTAAGCATTTATGGGGTTTCTCTCCTGTGTGGTTTCGCCCATGTAGAGTAAGGTATGAGCGCTGACTGAAAGTTTTCCCGCAGTCCAGGCATTTATGGGGTTTCTCTCCTGTGTGGGTTTTCTGATGTGTATTAAGGATTGATTTCAAACTGAAACTTTTCCCACACTCAAGGCATTTATAGGGTCTTTCTCCTGTGTGGATTCTCCTATGGTTAGTAAGCGCTGAACTTCTGATAAAACCTTTCCCACACTCGAGGCATTTATAGGGTCTCTCTCCTGTGTGGATTCGCCCATGTACAGTAAGTGATGAATTTGTGATAAAACCTTTCCCACACTCGAGGCATTTGTAGGGTTTCTCTCCCGTATGGATTTTCCTATGAGTAGTAAGATGTGAGTGCTGTCTGAAGCTTTTCCCACAGTCCAAGCATTTATGGGGTCTTTCTCCTGTGTGGGTTTTCTGATGTGTATTAAGGGTTAATTTCAAACTGAAACTTTTCCCACACTCGAGGCATTTATACGGTCTCTCTCCCGTGTGGATTATCCCATGTTTAATAAGGCCTGAGTGCTGACGGAAAGTTTTCCCACAGTCCAGGCATTTGTGGGGTTTCTCTCCCGTGTGGATTCTCCCATGTTTAATAAGGCCTGAGCGCTGACGGAAAGTTTTCCCACAGTCCAGGCATTTATGGGGTTTCTCTCCTGTGTGGATTCTCCCATGTTTAGTAAGGTGTGAGTGCTGACGGAAAGTTTTCCCACAGTCCAGGCATTTATGGGGTTTCTCTCCTGTGTGGATTCTCCTATGTTTAATAAGGCCTGAGCGCTGACGGAAAGTTTTCCCACAGTCCAGGCATTTATGGGGTCTCTCTCCCGTGTGGATTCTCTCATGTTTAGTAAGGTGTGAGTGCTGACGGAAAGTTTTCCCACAGTCCAGGCATTTATGGGGTTTCTCTCCTGTGTGGATTCTCCCATGTTGAGTAAGGTCTGAGCGCTGACTGAAAGTTTTCCCACAGTCCAGGCATTTATAGGGTCTCTCTCCCGTGTGGATTCTCCCATGTTTAATAAGGTATGAGCGCTGACCGAAAGTTTTCCCACAGTCCAGGCATTTATGGGGTTTCTCTCCTGTGTGGGTTTTCTGATGTGTATGAAGGGTTGATTTCAAACTGAAACTTTGACCACCATACAGGCATTTATAGGGCTTCTCTCCTGTGTGGGTTCTCCAATGGCTAATAAGGTTTGCACTGAAATGGAATCTTTTCCCACAGTCAAGGCATTTGTAGGGTTTCTCTTCATTGTGACTTGTCTGCTGGACTGTGGTTTCCTTGGGATCCTTGCATCCTCCACCGCGTTCAATGGATTTATTTAATTTCTTTCTGGGACAGTTTCCCACTTGAATCTTTGATCTGTGTTGATCTCCCCAGGCTTTTCCCTGTTCCAAGCACTGGTGAAAATTCCCTTCAGCTCTTCTCAAAAACGTCCCCTGCAGTTCCACTTTCCAAGGACCTTCATGCTGCTGATTTTCCTCCTTGTTCAAACTCACTGTCCTATCACCTGCTGGGAGAGAGGGAATCCAGACAGTGCCTGTGCCAGGGAGAAAGGACAGAAAGGGGAATAGCAAAGAGGGAAAACACAACACAGTGACTGTTGGGCAGATGGAGACATTGGATTCTGCTGCTACATCCCACCCGAACACTCCCAGGGAACTAAAGTCAGGGAGGAAATTCCCGACAGCTAACAGGATGGGTGGGAAGCCATGACTGATGTTTGCCTTCATAATACGACACCTGCTGACTGTAGCCGTGACATGGATGAGATGGGGCAGAACTGAGGGCTCTCGCTCACAGCACATTTTGAGAGTTCCAGCTTTTTCCTTCTCTCACCAGATGTTTCTGTCTCTGTTTCCCTGACTTCTCACCTGTGCTGGTGCCGTTTGGGCTCTCTCTTTCCTTAGCGGCCTGGAGATCCGGGACCCACGGCTCTTCCCCTCGCTCCAGCCGGGCGATCAGGTCCGGTTTGGGAATGGGAAATCCTGCACAGGGGGTGAAATCAGGCAAGGTCAGGGTGCATGGAGCATTGGTAGAATATTTGTCACAAGGAACATTCCCTGAGTTTAACCTGACCCTATATGGGACTGTGGTAACCCTTTGGGAGCAGCAGACATCTGGTGGGGGTGGGGTGTTGTTCTATTCTCACTAGGAGGTCTCAGACATGAGCAGTGGGTATCAGAGGCAAGGGGAGGCTGAGCCTCCCAAATAGCTAGGTGTGGCCCCGCCCACACTCCCCCTCCTGCTTCCTGCTCTGTAGGTGGCTGGCTCTTCCATTGCTGCCCGGCCTCCCGGTTCTCCAGGGGGGAGAACCTGGCTTCCCTGCGCTGCCTGGCCTCCCTGCGCTCTGGGGCTGGGGCCGCGCTACCCGGCATTGCGGCGCTCCGGGGTCGGGAAGGATGGGGCCACGCTGCCAGGCAACCTGGTGCTCCTGGACCGGGGATGGGGCCACGCTGCCCGGCAACCATAGTCCCCTCTAAGGCGCGTGCCTGTGCACGAGGTAATGGAAGGGCCGCACAACTAATTAGTGGAGCCGTGCAGACGTGAGTCCACTAATTAGGTGCCACCTGGACTCTGGAGAGAGGATGTGGAAGGTGAGGTGGTGGGGGAAATAGGGCGTAGGTGGGGGGAAATAGGGAGTGGGTGGAGGTAGGAGGGGGAAATAGGGGGTGGGTGGGGGTATGGAAACTTAAGTTTGGGGTGTCCCAGGACTTCCAGCCAAAGCTGGGCTGTATGCGGCAGCCAGGGAGAGACGCGACTTTCCCCAGCAGCCGCCTCTCTGCAGCTCCAGCTGGGCTGAGGGAGCAGGGAGAGAGGAGGAGAGACTCTGATTCTCAGTCTCTCCCAGCTCCAGCTGGCCTCTGGGAACTAGGACCCCCCTTTCCTGCTAACACTGGCCCCTGCCCTGCTGAAAGTGGCTGGCAGCTGAGCTCAGTAACTCATGGCTTCTAGGTCACTCAGGGGCACTTCGTACTGCCAGCCAATCAGGCTCCAGTTGCTGCAGCTAGGAGGGGGCTGGGAAAGCAAATCTCATTCCTGCAGGCAGAAGGTAGCTGTGAGAGGGTGGCTGGGCTCCGTGAGCTAGAAATGGAGCTGACCCTGCCCACTGAGTATTACTTCCACAGTGCCAAGGAATGAGCTGACTTGGGGAGGAACTGGGCGCAGGAGCCCAGTCATAGGGGCTGGCAGTCACGGGCTGGTTGCAGCCTCTTCCCTGTGCCTGCGGTGTGGGGCTTACGTTGGGTCCAAGTGTTTGTATTTTCATTTGTATTTAGGGATGCTGAACAGGAGGGAAAAGAATTAAATGCTCCATTGTCTGTCTCCCCCTGAGCCGTCCATGAGGCCATGCATTCAGTTCTGGGCACCAAATTACTGGCAGACGAGAGGGCACTTGTAGAAGAGGCAGAGAAACGATCCAGGGGCTGTGGGAATGACTGGAAAAAGTAAATCCACATCACTTAGCTGAATGATGCCTAGGGAAAGCATATAACAGCCCAGGTTACACCACAGAGGACTTGTCTACACTGGGAAGTTTTGTTGATGAAACTAATGTCGACAAGGGAAAAAAAGTAAAGTTGGCAAAACATGTCTACATTTGCTCTCTCTGTCGACAGATCATGTCCACATTTGGGGCACCTTTGTAGACAGGGAGAGCAATGGACTGTGGGTATGTATCCACAGTGCCTGGCGACACCATCCATCGCTAGGGGTTGGGGGAATGCGGAAACGGAGCATGGCACATCCTGGGATGTGCAAAATGTACCGTCATGCACCGCTTTGTGTCCCACCCCTCCACGTTTTTCCAACTGTCATTCTGTTGTAGCACCTGCCAGCAGCTGCAGTGAGAGGCACTTCTCTCCTATGCGCTGTTAGCTGTCGTGAGGACATCATGCAAAGAGTTACTCACAAAGTTAGCAGAGGATGAATCGCAGGCATCCAGGTGTGATATGGATAGCAGCAACTTATCAGTGCTTTGTTCATTCACATAGCAGCTGCATACGGTAGAGCATCGCTTTTGGGCTAGGGAAACAAGCACTGATTGGTGGGATCGCATTGTCATAGAGGTGTGGGATGACAATCAGTGGGTACAGAACTTCAGGATGAGTAAAGCAGCCTTCCTGGAGCTATGTGCTGAGCTGGCCCCCGACCAGCGGCACAAGGACACCAGATTGAGAGCTGCCCTTCCGGTCGAGAAGCGTGTTGCAATCACAGTGTGGAAGCTGGCGAATCCAGACAGCTACTGGTCAGTTGCAAATCAATCTGGAGTAGGAAAGTCCACTGTTGGGGTTGTATTACTCCAAGTGTGCAGGGCAAGAAATCGCAACTGCCGCGGAGGACCGTGACTCTGGGAAATGTGCATGACACAGTGGATGGCTTTGCAGAGATGGGTTTCCCTAATGGTTGCAGTGCCATTGATGGCACACACATTCCAATTTTAGCGCCAGATCACCTTGCCTCTGAATACATCAATAGGAAGGGATACTTCTCCATGGTGTTGCAGGCACTTGTGGATCACTGGGGGCATTTCACGGACATCAATGCAGGCTGGTCTGGAAAGGTGCATGACGCACACATCTTCAGGAACAGTGGCCTGTACAGAAAGCTGCGGGGGCGGGGGGAGGGGGGGGGAGACTTCCTTTCCAGACCATAAATTCAAAGTGGGGGATGTGGAAATGCCCATAGTAATCCTGGGAGACCTGCCTTACCCCTTACAGCCCTGGCTCATGAAACCTTACACAGGGCACCTGGACACCAGCAAGGAGCGTTTTAACAGCAGGCTGAGCAGATGCCGCATGGTAGTCGAATGTGCCTTTGGCTGTTTGAAAGCGCGGTGGAGGTGTCTCAATAGCAGGCTAGACCTTACCGAGGATAATATTCCTGTGGTCATAGCCGCACGCTGCACTTCGCATAATCTGTGTGAATCTAAGGGTGAAATGTTTGCTCAGGTGTGGCGCATTGGGGCAGAGCGCTTGGCTGCACAGTTTGAGCAGCCAGATGCTAGGGCTGTCAGAGGAGCCCAGAGGGCTGCTATTAACATCAGAGAGGCTTTGAGGAACCACTGTGACAATGAGGGGCAGTAACACGTCTGCTTTGGAGTTGCTTCCCTGTTGCATCCATGTACAATGTTGGGCCCAAGATCCGTGCAACACAATGCTTTAGAAGCTCTGCACTGCTGCATGTCCCGATCATAGCCCTTTTCACACAAGCCTTGAGAAATTTTCCCATGTGTGTTCCGATTCCTACAGGTCACTCGCAGCTGCAAATGATCAGACTCCTCTCCCCACATACTGATCAGATCCAGCTACTCAGCGGTGGTCCAAGCGGGTGCATGTTTGTGGCGATAGCCAGCCATGCTCATCTGGGAAGCCAGCAAACAGGAAATGAGATTTAAATGTCCCAGGGCTTGCAAGGGGGAGTAGCAGATTGGCTGCAGGGCAGCGGAGTCCAAACCGCTGACCAGAGCGGCAGCAAGGGAATTGTGGGATACTTTCTGGAGGCCAATAAAATAAAAAAAAAACAACCTATGGTGTCTACACTGGCTGTTTGTCGACAATAAAGGGAGGGGAAAAGACAAAAGTTTCTCACGGGATGGAAGTATTTTGTCACCAAAACTAGCGGGTTTTTTTAGAAAAAAAGTGATCTTGCAGTGTGTACGCTATCGTGGTTTTTTGGCCAAAAACCAGGTTTTGGGGACAAAACTTCCCAGTGTAGACAAGCCCTGAGTGGGATTGCTGAATATGGCAAAGCACTGGGGGAGAGGAATTTGGAATAACTGGATGAATTTAAGAAAGGAAGGGAAACATTTAGGCAGATCAGGGAAAGCTTTGTGAGCTTGCAAAAGAGCGAGTGAAAGATTATTTCCCATTGACTGATCTCCTGGTGGGTGGTGGCCTGGGGAAGAGGAGAGTTTGATGCTCAGTCTCTCCGAGCCCTAGCTGGGCTATGCAGGTTGGGAGAGACTCTGCTGGAGAAAAACCACAGTTACTGCTTCCTGGAGTCAGTTTTTTAAAAATAATCCAACTAAATCATCTCTTCTCCTCTGCAAAACTATCATTAAAAATCACATTTAATAACTTTTTTTATAATCACAAAAGTGACAATGTATTATTTATGCCTAGCTTTTGCACTCGATGCCATTTCAGAATTGCTTACCGGTACATAGGTTAATTAATCTAGTTCCTAAAATGAATGTTACCTCCACCAGCTGCTTTAAATGTTTGGATTTAGCTTTGTCTGGAACATGTATTACATCTTTAAAGTTTGATTTGCAGTGTCACTCTTGTATTTTCTATCCTGTCACGTCCCAGTCCCAGCTCCAGGGTTGCAGTGGCCAGGAGAGAGGCCTCTCTTAATGAAAATCACTTGAATTCCAGACAAGTGATTTCCATTAAGCTTTCACATTTGTTTGGGGAGAGGTATTGGAAACCATTAAGGCCAGATCTTTGCTATCTGGTCTAGTTCTGGTTCTTCAGAGTACCCCCTTTGACTCCTAAGTAGTAAGCACTAGGTCGGTGATCTCCAACCTTTTACTCCCAAGATCACTTTTTGAATTTAAGGGCAACCCAGGATCTGCCCAGTCCCTTCCCGAGGCTCCGCCCCTTCCCCAAAGCCCTACCCCACTCACTCCATTGCCCCCCCCACCTCGCCACTCACTCTCCCTGACCCTTGCTCACTTTCCCTGTGCTGGGATAGGGGGTTCACGTTTGGGAGGGGGTGTGGGCTCTGGACTGGAGCCAAGGGGTTTGCAGTGTGGGAGGGGGCTCTGGGCTGAGCCTGGGGTTGGAGTGCAGGAGGGGACTCCGGGCTGCGGCAGAGTGTTGAGGTGCAAGAGGAGGTACAGGGTGCTGGCTCTGGGAAGGGGCTCCAGCCTGGGGCTGTATTGGGAAGTAGGAGGGGGTACAGCAGTGGTTCTCAAACTTTTGTACTTGTGACCTCTTTCACATAGCAAGCCTCTGAGTGCAACCCCCCTTATAAATTAAAAACACGTTTAAATATATTTAAGACCATTATAAATGCTGGAGGCAAAGCGGGGTTTGCGGTGGAGATTGACAGCTCGCGACCCCCCCATGTAATAACCTCGCGACTCCCTGAGGGGGTGGGGAGGGGAGTTCCTCCCCCAGTTTGAGAACTCCTGGGATACAGGGTGCTGGCTACGGGAGGGGAGTCAGGTCTGGGTCAGGCGGTTGGGGTGCAGGAAGGGGTGGGGGTTCTGGTTCTCGGAGGAAAGTCAGGGCAGGGGTTGAGGTGCAGGAAGGGATTCAAGGTGCAGAAGGGGGGTGCTGGGGGTGCAGAAGCAGGTTTCGGGTGCTATGTTCGGGGCTCAGTGCTGGAGTTTGGGGTGCGGCCTGCTGCCGGGCAGCACTTACCGCTAAGTCAGGCTCCCTGCCTACCCCGGCCCCATGCCGCTCCTGGAAGGTCCAACGTGACCTGTGGCCCCTCGGGGGGGGGGGGGGGGAACCACATGGCTCCGCGCGCTGCCCCTCTCTACAAGCAGCACCCCCACAGCTCCCATTGGCCACACCCCTGTCCCTGGCGCCGAGATGAGCTGTCGACCCTCCCCCCCCCTGAGTGTCAGGCTGGCCCCAGCGCCGGGCACTGGCCAGCAGCACCAAGATGAGCCGCTTCACTCCCCCTCCTGGCCCCGGAGCAACAGGCGGGTAGTGGGCGGTGCGTGACCCTCCCACCCATCCCAGAGGGCACAGCGGGAGTCCTGGCATCCTGGAGCGCTGGGTGGCGCAGCCCCAATTCTGGGGCACCCCAGCACTGGGCGGCCCCAGGAGGCTCCCTAGAGAGTAGCCTGCCTGGGTGGGGCCTAGTAGCCGCACTGCAGGTAGGAGGAGGCGGAGCATGGGCGGGGCCACCCATGGCTATTTAGGTAGGCACAGCCTTCCCTTGCCCACATTACGCACTGCCCATGATGCCAGGGGTTCTCAGCCTTGTTCTCTCTGAGGCCACCTAAACATGCTATAAAAACTCCGCAGCCCACCTATGTCACACCAACTGTTTTTCTGCATATAAAAGCCAGGGCCAGCGTTAGGGGGTAGGGAGTAGGGCAATTACCCAGGGTCCTGCGCAACATGGGGCCCCGCAAAGCTAAGTTGCTCAGGCTTTAGCTTCAGCCCTGGGCTACAGCCCCATGCAGTGGGGCTTCCACTTTCTGTCCTGGGCACCAGCAACTCTAAAGCCGGCCCTGCTTGGCAGCCCCCCTAAAAGCTGCTCACAGCTCCCCGGGGGCTCTGGACACCTGGCTTAGAACCACTTCACTTTGCGACCCATTCCTTCCTAATCTAACCGGGCAGTCAGATATGCAGACCCCACAGCTTCTAATAACTGAGGGCACACGAATCCCTTACCCAGCGAGGTCACCGTCTCATAGTTCTCCTGCATGACGTCCCTGTAGAGGGCTCTCTGAGCGGGGTCCAGCAAAGCCCCCTGCCCCTTGGTGAAATACACAGCCACCTCCTCGAAGGTCACAGGCATCTGAAACATCATTTCCCCCACTCAGCGTCTCCTGTCCCAGCCACAATCCCCCTATTCACGGGGGAAGAGGCCTGGAGAAGCAGAATCCCACCCCCACCCTGCTCAGAACAGTCAGGAAGCTTCAGGGGCTGGGGAGAAAATGAGACTCCTTGTCCCCCCAGCAGACAGAGGTGGGCAGGGTCTTCTAATTTCCCACACGCCTGCCAGCCACAGGCTGTTATGGGAAGCAGAGCTCTGAGCCAGGGACAGGGACAGGAATCCCAAACAGCTTCCCTTCATATTTCACAGCAGCCTCTGGCCAGTGGGGTCAGGCTCCAGCACTGGGAGTCTGGTCAGTTTTCCCAGCCCTGCCCAGGGGGGTTGTGTTCGGGTTCAGAAATCAGGGAACTCCCCTCCCCATCCCAGGCCAATTGTCCTGTTCAGAAAATCAGGCCTGGGTTGAACGTGTCCCAGCAGGTTTATCACACCCTGTCCCCTCCCTACCTCCCCCTGTGTCTTTTCTACCCCTCCCCCTCTACAACAACCCCCCTGAAGCTCCCTGAGAATCTCCTACCTGAGCTGGCTCCATCACAGCCATTTCCCTTCCCTGTCTCCTGGAAGTCGGGACCATCTGGAGAGAAATGTGGAAGTGATTCCTCAGCCTGTCAGGACGAGATGGGTAATTCGGGAGGGGGGGGTTTCAGAAGGGGCTTGAGTCCATTTCACATCCCAGTTACCCCCCTGGCTCTCTCCCTGCAGACAGACACTCTGGATTCTGCCACAGTGGAAGAAACCCAGTTAGTTTATTACCAAACAGGCCAGGCCCCTCCAAGCAGAACTGAACCCACTGGGGACACTTTTAAACTCTCCCCATAATAGTGTCTCTGAGCCGAATGCTGGAAAAAGAGCAGAACCAAAGGAGCCGCATTAGAGGATTCCCCTGACACTGTCCTCAAAGGCAGCGTGTCCCCCATTCTCCGAGCAGCCCAGTGATTCAAGAGAGATGAACTGGCTTTTCCTCTCTCTGCTCCTCACCAAGTTCCCAGGAGTGTCAGTCTGCCCAGGGAGCAGGGAATGGATCTGGGCAGGTTTGGGAACTGGGAACCTCCTGTGATGCTCTATACTTCAGAGGCTGGTGTCAGTAGAACCCGAGGCTGCCCTAGGGGCTGTTTCCAGACACTGCAGAAAGTCCTCACCCAGGCTGGGCACAGTGGGGGCTTTAATGAAGGTCTCTCCCAGGCACAGACTCTGCTACTCAGTCTGGGCTCCCAGCTCAAAATGGAGGAGGCAGCAGCTTCTGAGCCAGGGAGCTCAACTCCAGGGCTGTAATAACAGGAGTAGAGAGAGAGATCAGGAGTCAGTCTTTTTTTATTTTTAATCTATAAAAATAAGTGGGGGGAGGTGCATGGAGGGGCGGGGGCTGCCTGAGCAGATCTGCCTTGTAGCTTCTGAGCCCTGAGGGGTTCTTTGCCAGCCAATGCACCCCCATGCTTTTTTGACCATTTCTAGGAGGAAAAAAAAAATCCCCACTGGCTGCTGGTAGGGGCACCCCGCTCACCCTATGTGGCGGGGGAGCTGCCATTGTATCTCCCCACACCTCCACCTTCTCTGTGCCCCCCAGGCTCTCCCCACTCCCTTCCCCAGCCAGTTTTCTCTTGTTCTCACCATTCCCTCCCCACTTACCCCTTTTTCCTCGCAGTGATCCCCCCTACTCACTTCCAGCCTCATTCCCCTCAGCCCCATAATTCTCCCCTTGCCCCCTGACTCCCCTGCAGCGCCCCATCCTCCCCACCCATCCCCAATCCCATCCTGCCCCCTGCATCCCCCTCCTCCCGGCAGCCCCCACAGCCCTGTTACCCCCGCCTGCCCATCCCCCCGCAGCTCTGTAGCCTCCTCCCCCTGCAGCTACCCCAAGAGCGTCGTTGGCTAGTTGCAGTAAAAGAATCCCCCTCTGGCTGCGGGGTGGGGCAGTCCCCCGCTTTCTCCCTTTGCCCCCAGGCCCAGCCGGGAGCCCCTTGTCAGCCGCAGGGGGAGGGCAGGGCGGGGCCAGCAGATCTCACCGAGCAGCAGCCTCCGTTCACACCAGCGCGGCCAGGGGCTGGGAACACAAAGCACCAGATTGGGGGGAGCGTGTGGTAACGTGACCCCGGATCACTCCCCTCCCCAGGTGTGTCTGTCCCAGCCCCAGCACGGCCCGGGCTGGCTCCCCCCGCTCCGCACACACCGGGAGGTGACGGCAGCTTTCCCGGGCCCAGGGCAGGGAATCGCAGCCAGCTCCGCTGGGAGCAGCCTGGGGCCAAACCTCCCCCTGCAGCCCGGGGGTGACGGGGGGGGCGGGTCTCTCTCACCTTCCCTCCGAGCGGGGCCCCTTGGGGCAGGGGCCGGGCCGGGAAGGGGCCTGGCCGGGCTGGGGGCTCTGCCCTGGGAGAGGCTCCTGGGGAGCAGCGGGAAGGGCCCTGCTGGAGATTCCCCTCTCCCGGCTGCAGCCAGGGCTCAGGGCTCCCAGCACCAGCCGCCGGGGCTCGGGGATCTCGCCAGGAGCCTGGAGCCAGAGTCACCGCAGCGGCTGCGAGTCACTTCCTGCTGCCGGGACTAAGCCCAGCGATCGCTCCCCCCAGAGTCGCCTCCCAGCTGCTCCTGGGTCCTAGCGATAAACCGAGCGACCTGCAGCTCCCTGCGCCAGACCCTGGGCACAGTTGGGACCATCTTGCAGAAAAGCCACAGGATCAATGGGAGGACAGACAGGAGACTTCGAGATCCGGGGGGGTGGGTGACAAGGGGTGTTTCTATGGAGACTGGGGATTGTTCCAGTGAGTCCCCAATATCATCAGGGACACAGAGGTGATGGGGTGCAGGGCCGGGGAAACTGTGTGTGATTTGCTCTGTTAACAGACTGGCACAGGGGGCAGTTGGTTGGAGCTGGTCTCTTGTCTCCACACCAGGCTCACTGGCTACCAGCCCTGGGCCAGAGCTACCAGTTCCGCTCCCCTCACTCGGGTCATGGAGCTGTCAGTGCGATGCCATCCGGTTCCTCTGGTTACCTGTTGTCATAACCATAGCAGTAGCCTAAATTCCTCCTTACCTATAAGGGGTTAAGAAGCTCAAGTAACCTGGTTGGCACCTGATCAAAGGAACCAATGGGGACAAAAGATACTTTCAAATCCGGGCGGGGGGAGAGAGGCTTTGTTTTGGGTTCTTTGTTTCTGTGGCTGTTTGCTCTTGGGACTTAGGGCATGGCTACACTGAGAACTCCAAAGCTCCCGCCGCAGCGCTTTGAAGTGCGAGTCTGGTCCTGGCGCTCTCTCCCAGCGCTGCAGGTACTCCACCTCCACGAGGGGCCTAGCTACCAGCCCTGGTGCACTGTCTACACTGGCGCTTTACAGTGCTGCAACTTGCTGCACTCAGGGGGGTGTTTTTTCACACCCGTGAGTGAGACAGTTGCAGTGCTGTAAAGCACCAGTGTAGCCATAGCCTAAGAAGGACTGGAAATCAATCCATGTTCTCCAAATCTTTCTGAACAAGTCTCTCATATTTCAAACTTGTAAGTAACAGCCAGGCAAGGCATATTCGTTTATCTTTAAAAAGTAACAGAGGGTCCTGTGGCACCTTTAAGACTAACAGAATTATTTATCTTTGTTTTCTCAACTTGTGAACTTTACTTTTGCTAGAGGGAAGTTTTCCCTTGTTTTGTTGTAACTTTGAAACTAAGGCTAGAGGGGGTTCCTCTGGGCTCTTTGAATCTGATTACCCTGAAAGTTATTTTTCATCCTGCTTTTACAGAGATGATTTTTTACATTTTCTTTTTAATAAAATCCTTCTTTTAAAAACCTGACTGATTTTTTCCATTGTCCAAAGACCCAGGGATTTGAGTCTTTGATCACTTTGAAACCAACTGGTTAGGATATTATTCTCAAGCCTCCCCAGGAAAGGGGGTGTAAGAACTTGGGGGGATATTTTGGGGGGAAGAGGAACTCCAAGTGGTCCTTTCCCTGTTTCTTGTTAAATCACTTGGTGGTGGCAGCAATCCCAAGGCAAAAAAGAAATCTGTACCTTGGGGAAGTTTTAACCTAAGCTGGTAAGAATAAGCTCAGGGGGGTCTTTCATGCGGGTCCCCACATCTGTACCCCAGAGTTCAGACTGGGGAAGGAACCCTGACACCTGTGGTCCGGATTAACCCATCCCTGGGCTCTAGGCAAAACCCTTCATGTCTGCCCACTTCCAAGAGATCCCCTCTGTCCCTCTCCCACCTGGCTGCCCCAGATGAGCACTGACTGCATCTCCCTGTCGCACACCTGGATGTGGGCAGCAAAGCTCCAGCTAGTCCCTGGTTCAGGGACTGGTGCTCTGCCCACTCAGGTTTGGCCCCATTGATGCCCCCCTCCCCATCATAATGTGGGAGGGGCACTGGGGGCCAAAATTGAGTGAATGGCACTGTGACGTGGTGCATGGGATTATAGCCTCCTTCACTCAACTTCAGCCTTGACACCGACCAGCTCTCAACACCACTCAGTCAATTTTGGCCATGTTTCTCCTGCCCCCAGCCTGAAATGGGGGTGAGCCTAAGCCAAAGCTGAGTGGGTAGCCAACACAGCTCCTTCTTACCCCTGTTGTGGGGCAGACTCCTAAGCATCCGTCCCCATCCCCCAGGCTCATTCCTAGGTTGCCTATGCCTTAATCTAGCCTGGACTTCCCTTGATCCCGATTCCCTCCAAGGTTGGGGACCGGGAAGGCAGGGAGGTGTGGGGGGAGTTAATTCAGTAGCTGTTCTATCTAGAGGGGTCTGGTCCCTGCTTGGACAGAGGAGACTGCACTCCATCTGTCTCTGTTTTTCATCCTGGGTCAGGAACTGCTGCCTCCACCACTGGGATCTGGGAGCCTGAATGGAGCAGCTGCTGAGCCCGGAGCAGGGTCTGTGCTGGGAATAGACTTTCATCAAAGCCCACTCTGTAGGGTGACCAGATAGCAAGTGTGAAAAATCAGGATGGGGTGGGGTGGGGTGGGGGTAATTGGCGCCTATATAAAGCAAAACCCCAACTACTGGGACTGTTGCACTCACTATAAAATCAGGACATCTGGTCACCCTACCCCTCTGTGCACAGCACAAGTTTAGACCTTCACTGGGCCAGAGCCAAGAGATCGACTCTGCAGTCCGGGGTTTGGGCACCCACCTGGGAGGGCCCAGTCCCGTTTCCCAAGGACTCTGTAATGACTGCTCCAAAGTCTCACAGGTTCCACAGGAGAAATTGAGGGACCACCCTCCCATCAGAAGATGCCATGGTCCGGTGGCAGGAGCACTGTCCTGGGAGCTGTGGGAACCTCCTCTTCAAATCCTTTCTCCCCATCAGGCAGAGGGGTGAATTGAACCTGGGTTTCCCACATCAGTGTGACAGACCCATCTCATGGACTGAGTTGAAGGGTGGAATCACCCCATGCTCCCCTCTTCTGGCTGCTTTGTGGGCAGCTGGGTGCCTGCCTCATTCTTTCTCACAAGAGCTTCAACACCCTGACGGCAGGACAGGGGTTCCCAGCTGTGGATTCACAATCAGAGAGAGGCACCTCAATCTGGAAGGGCTGATATCCAGGAGAGTATGGGGAATTAGGACATGTCCCTCCCCTCAGTATCTCCTCTTGGTTACTTTCTGCAGCTCCCTGCCTGTGCCTACTATGCTGGGTTTTGTGAATCCCATTCTTAGGTGCCTGTCTGGCCACATGCATTGGACTATAAGGTGGATAGAAAACTGGCTATATCATCGGGCTCAATGGGTAGTGATCAACGGCTCCATGTCTAGTTGGCAGCCAGTATCAAGCGGAGTGCCCCAAGGGTTGGTCCTGGGGCTGGTTTTGTTCAATATCTTCATTAATAATCTGGAGGATGGGGTGGATTGCACCCTCAGCAAGTTTGCAGATGACACTGAACTGGGAGGAGCGGTAGATATGTTGGAGGATAGGGATAGGATACAGACAGACTTAGACAAATTAGAGGATTGGGCCAAAAGAAATCTGATGAGGTTCAACAAGGAGAAGTGCAGAGTCCTGCACTTAGGACGGAAGAATCCCACGCACTGCTACAGACTAGGGACCGAATGGCTAGGCAGCAGTTCTGCAGAAAAAGACCTAGGGATTACAGTGGACGAGAAGCTGGATATGAGTCAACAGTGTGTCCTTGTTGCCAAGAAGGCTAACGGCATTTTGGGCTGTATAAGTAGGGGCATTGCCAGCAGATCGAGAGACGTGATCATTCCCCTTTATTCGACATTGGTGAGGCCTCATCTGGAGTACTGTGTCCAGTTTTGGGCCCCACACTACAAGAAGGATGTGGAAAAATTGAAAAGAGTCCAGTGGAGGAGAACAAAAATGATCAGGGGACTGGAGCACATGACTTATGAGGAGAGGTTGAGGGAACTGGGATTGTTTAGTCTGCAGAAGAGAAGTATGAGAGGGGATTTGATAGCTGCTTTCAACTACCTGAAAGGGGGTTCCAAAGAGGATGGATCTAGACTGTTCTCAGTGGTCGCAGATGACAGAACAAGGAGTAATGGTCTCAAGTTGCAGTGGGGGAGGTTTAGGTTGGATATTAGGAAAAACTTTTTCACTGGGAGGGTGGTGAAGCACTGGAATGGGTTACCTAGGGAGGTGGTGGAATCTCCTTTCTTAGAGGTTTTCAAGGTCAGGCTTGATAAGCCCTGGCTGGGATGATTTAGTTGGGGATTGGTCCTGCTTTGAGCAGGGGGTTGGACTATATGACTTCCTGAGGTCCCTTCCAACCCTGATATGCTATGGTTCTGATTGTATAGGGAGCCTAGGTGATCAACTCAGGCTTTGTGAATCCTACTGTTCTTCCAGTGATTTTCTAGACATCTCAAATTTGGCCTTTGCATCACTAAAGTCCATTTGCTGAGCCAGGCCTTAGTGGCTACCATCAGCTGGCTCTTTATGCTACAAACATGTGCAGAACTGGTTGAAGCAGATGCGTCCACCCACGGGTCACCCATTTCCCCTTATAATTTTCCAATTTTCACCCAAATCATCCGCCATTTCTACATGGCTGCCTAAGACATTCCCTGAAATTTTTGAATTGATTAGATGCAGCAATCTGCATCGCTTCCTGTGGTGGGGCAGCTGCTCCACACAGACAGAAGAAGGGTTAAAGCAGCCTTGGAGAGGCTATGCAGAACCCAGCCAATGAGGAAAGGGCTTATTGGGAGAGCCAATCAAGGGAAGGCTTGTTGCAGCAGCCAATCAGAGCCAGTGAGGACTAGATATAAGGGGCTGCTCAGGAGCACAGAAGTCAGTCTCTCTCTCTCTCTGATGAGGAAGAAGGATTAGCTACCCAAGGGTGTGCCTACACTGGCAAGTTTCTATGCAACAAGTTGTGCTACTTTTATTAAAGCGTTGGCGTTAAACTGCTGTTGTATGTCCCCACTGTGCTCCTTGTGATGTTGGGGAGTGGATATGAGGGGTTTTGTTTAGAGCACAGAGGTGGGTTATCTGGACCATAGTAACCAGAGGAACCAAGTGGCAAAGCTCTGACAGCTCCATGACCTGAGTGAGGGGAGCAGAGCTGGGAGCTCTGGCCCAGGTCTAGTAGCCCATGAGTGTGGTGTGGAGACAAGAGATCAGCTCCAACCAACTGCTCCCTGTGCCAGTCTGTTACCAGAACAAATCTCACACAGTGTGTCCCTGGCTCCCCGTCACTCCTGGATCCTCTGGAACAACCCTGAGTCTCCATAGAAACCCTGCTTTTCCCCCCCTCCCCGGGATCTGCAGATCTCCTTTCTGTCCCCATTTATCCTGTGGTTTCTATGCAGGATGTCTACATAGTGCTGGGAGAAGCTGCCTGTACCCAGGGGAGATGGGGCCCCCAGGAGGCACTCCATCACCTATGTGTCCCTGATATTGGGAACTCTCTGGAACAATCCCCAGTCTCCATAGAAGACCCCCTTGTCCCCCACTCCCCAGGATGATGGAAGTCTCCTGTCTGTCCTCCCATTGATCCTGTGGCTTTTCTGCACGATGGCCCCAACTGTGCCTGGGGAGGTGGGGCCCCAGGGGTCAGGAGGCTGTAGATTGTTGGGTTTATCGCTAGGACCCAGGAGCAACTGGGAGGCGGCTCTGGGGGGAGTGATCGCAGTTGTGAGGTTTTACCCTTTTTAACAATGAATAAAGTTTTTGTAATGGTACGGCGTTTTTATTCTGTGTTCCGCAAAAGCGTATAGCAATCAATACACTCTCGGGTACAGGCTTCTAAAGCATTGTGTTGCACGGATCTTGAGCCCAACATTGTACATGGATGCAGCAGGGAAGCAACTCCAAAGCAGACGTGTTACTGCCCCTCATTGTCAAAGTGGTTCCTCAAAGCCTCTCTGATGTTAATAGCAGCCCTCTGGGCTACTCTGACAGCCCTAGCATCTGGCTGCTCAAACTGTGCAGCCAAGCGCTCTGCCCCAAAGCTCCACACCTGAGCAAACATTTCACCCTTAGATTCACACAGATTATGCGAAGTGCAGCGTGCGGCTATGACCATGGAATATTATTCTCTGTAAGGTCTAACCTGCTATTGAGACACCTCCACCGCGCTTTCAAACGGCCAAAGGTACATTAGAATACCATGCGGCACCTGCTCAGCCTGCTGTTAAAACGCTCCTTGCTGGTGTCCAGGTGCCCTGTGTAAGGTTTCATGAGCCAGGGCTGTAAGGGGTAAGGCAGGTCTCCCAGGATTACTATGGACATTTCCACATCCCCCACTGTGAATTTATGGTCTGGAAAGGAAGTCCCCTCCACCCTCCCCACAGCTTTCTGTACAGGCCACTGTTCCTGAAGATGTGTGCGTCATGCACCTTTCCAGACCAGCCTGCACTGATGTCCGTGAAACGCCCCCAGTGCTCCACAAGTGCCTGCAACACCATGGAGAAGTATCCCTTCCTATTGATGTATTCAGAGGCAAGGTGATCTGGCGCTAAAATTGGAATGTGTGTGCCATCAATGGCACTGCAACCATTAGGGAAACCCATCTCTGCAAAGCCATCCACTGTATCATGCACTTTTCCCAGAGTCACAGTCCTCCGCAGCAGGTTGCAATTTCTTGCCCTGCACCCTTGGAGTAATACAACCCCAACAGTGGACTTTCCTACTCCAAATTGATTTGCGACTGACCGGTAGCAGTCTGGATTCACCAGCTTCCAAACAGCAATCGCAACACGCTTCTCGACCGGAAGGGCAGCTCTCAATCTGGTGTCCTTGCGCCGCTGGTCGGGGGCCAGCTCAGCACATAGCTCCAGGAAGGCTGCTTTACTCATCCTGAAGTTCTGTACCCATTGATCGTCATCCCACACCTCCATGACAATGCGATCCCACCAATCAGTGCTTGTTTCCCTAGCCCAAAAACAACGTTCTACCGTATGCAGCTGCTCTGTGAACACATAAAGCACTGATAAGTTCTGCTGTCCATATCACACTCGGGTGCCTGAGATTCATCCTCTGCTAACTTTGCGAGCAACTCTGTGAGTAACTGTGCTGCCATGTGCGATGTCCTCACGACAGCTAACAGCGCATAGGAGAGAAGTGTGGGATCCCTCCTCTCTCACTGCAGCTGCTGGCGTGCGCTACAACAGAATGACAGTTGGAAAAACGGCGCGAAAAGAAGCCAGAGAACTTTGGAGGGGTGGGACACAAAGCGGTGCATGATGGTACATTTTGTACATCCCAGGATGTGCCGGGCTCCGTTTCCGCATTCCCCCAACCCCTAGCGATGGATGGTGTCGCCAGGCACTGTGGGATACATACCCACAATCCATTGCTCTCCCTGTCTACAAAGGTGCCCCAAATGTGGACATGATCTGTCGACAGAGAGAGCAAATGTAAACATGTTTGGCGACTTTACTTTTTTTCCCTTGTCGACATTAGTTTCATCGACAAAACTTCCCAGTGTAGACAAGTCCTCTGTGGTGTAACCTGGGCTGTTATATGCTTTCCCTAGGCATCATTCAGCTAAGTGATGTGGATTTAACCCTTCAACATGTTGGGAGTGATACATAAGAACTCATTATGTCAGGGGACGGCTGATCGCGGTCCCCACTGGCCGCGGTTCACCATCCCAGGGCAATGGGGGCAGCAGGAAGCAGCGCGGGCGAGCGATGTGCTGGCCGTGGCTTCTCACCGCCCCCATTGGCTCGAGACGGCGAACCGCGGCCAGTGGGGGCCGCGATCGGCCGAATCTGCTGCTTCAGCAGGTAAATAAAAGTGGCCCGGCTCCCGCAGGCAAGGGGGGGGCAGCACGGTCGGACTCCGGAGGAGCCATTTGGGGGGGGAAGGGACATGGCCAGAGGAGCGAATCAGCCAGGCTCCTCAGCCATCGCGCCTCACGCTCAGTGCAGCCGCCTCCTGCGGCGGCTCAGGGCTCGGCGGCCGAGCGCTCCGCAGCTGGCGGCAGATACCCTTTCCCCGGCAGCTTCCTGCTTCCCTCGGCCCAGAAGCAGGAAGCTGCCGGGGAGAGGGGATCTGCCCGCCAGCTGCGGAGCGCTCAGCCACTGAGCCCTGAGCCGCCACAGGAGGCGGCCACTGCAGCAATGTTGGGGCCACGTGGGGCGTGATGGCCGAGGAGCCGGCCCCTTCGCTCCTCTGGCCATGCCCACTGCCCCCCCAATGGCTCCTCCGGAGTCCGACCGTGCTGCCCCCCCTTCCCTGCAGGACCCCAGCGGCGGCCCGGTAGGCACTGCTTTTGAAAAATGAACTGAGGGGAAGCGTCTGCTTCCCCTGAACCCCCCTAGCTATGCTACTGCCCGCGACCCCTTCTGCCTTCCCACAAGTCTTAGTGGCAAAAGAGAAAGAGGCGCTCTGTGGGATAGCTGCCCAGAGTGCACCGCTCCGAATAGCGCCGCAAGTGTGAACACGCTATTGTGCAGGCAGCTGTCAGTGTGAACACACAACAGCGGTTCTCCTTCAGCGCTCTCTGAGTGGCGCTGTAACTGCCGGTGCTGTAACTTTGCAAGTTTAGACGTGTCCTTTGTCTGGCAAAACCGGTTTGTCAACCCTGTCTGGATTCAGACTTTAAAACAGATTCTGGTATATAAATGTAGTTCCTTAAGGATCATCTGCCTGTGCTTCTTGCCATGATCATGAGGAACAGTGTGACATGAGCCTTTGGGCTAGTCTATACTAGCAACGTTAAAGCACTTGAATGTGCCCTGTGTAGTCATGGCAGAGTGCTGGAAGAGAGCTCTCCCAGTGCTCTAAAAAACCACCTCCACGAGGGGCATAGCTACCAGCGCTGGGAGCCATGCTCCCAGCACTGGTGCATTGTCTACACTGGCACTTTACAACACTGAAATTTGCTGCGCTCAGGGGGGTGTTTTTTCACACCCCGGAATGAGAAAGTTGCAGTGCTGTAAAGTGCCAGTGAAGACAAGCCCTAAATTAGCAACCTCCCATGACCCATTGTGGATAAATACTATGAAAGCAATGCATGAGGAGTAGTGAGTTTGTCAGGCCTGATAGGCGTTGCCCTCATAGAAGAATGCACCCTTTTACAGTTAACACTGAAGGAGTCAGTGTCATACCCATGGGCGGCGGGTGAAACCCCCCTTCAGGGACGCTAGCCCCCTGGCCTCACCCCTTCCACCTGAGACCCCACTCCTTCCAGCTCCCCTCATCTGCTGGAGCCCCGAGCCCACACACCGCGGCTGGAGGAGCACTGGCCCATGCATCAGCCCGAGCCACCCTGAGCCGCCTGATCAGGCCACCCCAAAGAGGGGCCCAGCAAGTGGTGGGAACCTCCGGGGGGGTGGGGAAGTGGAGAGGAGGGACTCACCAGACAGAGTGCGGGTGGTGGAGGGCTCGGGGAAGAGGCGGAAAGCAGGTGGGACCACCACAGCCAAGGCATACATTGGCAGCTGTGCCAGGGGAGACTTACCCTCCCCTGGTCTATTATATGTGCTGTGCATGCTCAGACCAGAGCTGCCAATTCTTCAGCTTTTCTGACTCTTCTAGGGGTCTGTGGGGAAAATGTTTCATCTCCAAGGGAAATCCCCTCTGGCTGGCATTTCCCATTTGCCTGCCTCCTGCTGAAGGAGAGTCAATCTGCCCTGGGGGGCATTTTTTTTTTGCACTTCTCCCCCACTGACATAGCTGCTGCCACTCGTTGAGGGTGGATTAATTAGCTCTCTCGCTGGCTTAGAGCGGGTACACTAGAGCAGCATTTCTCAAATGTGGCTACCGTGGCTGCATGCGGCGACCAGGGGCTTTTCTTGGGGCCACAGCCTCCTGGGTGGTAATTTGTGGGGGGAGGGGGCAAAGCCTTCTGGAGCCACAAATGCTGGAGGAGCAGGAAGCCAGTGTGAGTTCCCCATCTTGTTGGGGGCTGTGGGGCTTGGGTTTCCAGCTTTAGCCCTGTGGTGGTGGGTGGCAGGCTCCAGCTCTGGCCCCGGACTCAACCCCACCCCCCCAATCGCCCCTGCCCCCCACTGCCTCCTCTGGCCCCGGGCTCTGGCCATGCGGCAGCAGACTCCAGACCTCAGCTGCAGGGCTTTGGGCCCTGGGCTCACCACCACCCCCATCGCTGCTGGCCCCCGCTGCCACCCTACCCACTTCCCATCTGGGGCTTAATTTGTCCCCCAGCTGCTGGTCTGAGTAAGTCTGCTGTGAAAATTGATATTTGTATGTTTGTTAATCACTTTTTGTTGCCTCCCAGCTCACTAGCAAGTCTGCTGCTCTGAAACGTGATATTAACAAACATGCAAACATCACTTTTCACAGAAGCAGACTTACCAGCTAACAAGTCTTTTTAAAAACTGTGTTTCTATTCTGTGTAGGTCCAGTAAAGAATAGAGGCAACTCAACTGTATATTATTGTATTATTCTCTAAAAAAACCCCTACAAAATAAACTACAATGATTTGGACCTGGATATGTGCATACTTATTTGTTTTTCATAAAGTGAATTAAGTATTTTAGGAAAAATTGTCAGAGTGGCCACCAGTGGGAGTTGATGGCCATGCTCAGAGGTCACCACATACTTGTGAGAACCCCTGCACTAGAGAGCATAGAGTGGCATGGCTGCATCAGTAACCATAGCCTAAGAGTGTTATCTAATATCTTGATTTCTTTTTGGCCTAGCAAAATGAGGGCGCGCACTTAACTCGGTGGCACTGGTCTGTTTTGATGGCTGCATCTGATCAATTCCAACATTTCAGGGGATTTTCTAGGTGGCCATCAGGAGAAGGTGGATGATTTTGGTGACAATCAGAAAACGATGAGGGGGGAAATAGGGGACAATCCTGAGTGGGCAGAGCACCAGTCCCTGACCCAGAGCAACAGGAGATTTGCTGCTGACATCCAGGTGCCCGACAGGGAGCTGCAGTCAGTGCCCACATGGGGGAGGCAGCCAGGACATGGGCAGAGGGAATCCCTGGGTCGGGGGCAGACATGAGGGGGTTTAAATAGAGCCCAGGGGCGGGTTCATCTGAACCAACAATTACCCACAGGAACCCAGTGGCAAAGCTCTGACAGCTCCATGACCCGAGCGAGGGGAGCAGAGCTGGTAGCTCCAGTCCAGGGCTGGTAGCCAGTGAGTGTGGTGTGGAGACAAGAGACCAGCTCTGACCAACTGCTCCCTGTGCCAGTCTGTTGCCAGAGCTTCCCTGACTCCCCATTACCCTGGATTCTCTGGATCAACCCCATCTCCGTAGAAACCCCTCTTTTCCCTCCGCCCCGGATCTGCACGTCTCCTTTCTGTCCCCATAGATCCTGTGGCTTCTATGTAGGATGCCTACATAGTGCTGGGAGAAGCTGCCCGTGCCCAGGAGAGGTGGGGCCCCCAGGGGGCAGGGTCTGGGGCAGGCGGCTGCAGGTCGCTCCGTTGATCACTAGGACCCAGGAGCAGCTGGGAGGCGGCTCTGGGGGGAGCGATCGCTGGGCTCAGGCCCGGCAGCAGGAAGTGACTCGCAGCCGCTGCGGTGACTCTGGCTCCAGGCTCCTGGCGAGATCCCCGAGCCCCGGCGGCTGGTGCTGGGAGCCCGGAGCCCTGGCTGCAGCCGGGAGAGGGGAATCTCCAGCAGGGCCCTTCCCGCTGCTCCCCAGGAGCCTCTCCCAGGGCAGAGCCCCCAGCCCGGCCAGGCCCCTTCCCGGCCCGGCCCCTGCCCCAGGGGGCCCCGCTCGGAGGGAAGGTGAGAGAGACCCGCCCCCCCCCCGTCACCCCCGGGCTGCAGGGGGAGGTTTGGCCCCAGGCTGCTCCCAGCGGAGCTGGCTGCGATTCCCGCCCTGGGCCCGGGAAAGCTGCCGCCAGCTCCCGGTGTGTGCGGGGCGGGGGGAGTCGTGCTGGGGGCTGGGACAGACACACGTCGGGGGAGCCGGGAGGGGGCTGAAGAGGGGCGGGGTGTGTGGCCAAGGGGGGAACAGGGAAGTGTGAGGTTGGGGCCAGGATGGGATGGGGGGCAGGTTGCACTGAAGGGAGGATGGGGTGTTGTGGGGGGAATTATGGGGCTGAGGGGAACGAGCCTGGAATGGAGGGAAGATGTGGGGGGGGGGTCACTGCGAGGGAAAGGGGGGATGTGGGGAAGGGAGGCTGGGGGGAGACTGAGAGCTAGAGGAGACTGGTGGGGGAAGGGAGAGCCCGGGGGCAGGGAGACAGCAGAGGGGTTGGAGAGATACAAGGAAGTTCCCCCACTCCATGGGGTAAGAGAGGGTGAGGGGGCTGCCCTGCCCAGCGGCCAGTGGGGATTTGTTTCCCTAGAAATGGCCAAACCAGCAGTGTGGGGTGGGCAGAGTGACCGTCTGTCCCGATTTGGGCAGGACAGGCCTGAAGTGCAGAGTTCAAGTCCCGGTCCTGGGCTGAATGACTCTGGGACACCATTTGTCCCGGATTCCCGGTGCCAGGGCTCTGCGCCTGCCCGAGGCTTGGGCAGCGCCAGCCTGTTCCCCGTTGGCAGGGCTGAGGTGAGCTATGAGGCCTTGCCCCTTACTCCTCTTCCTTCCCTGAGGCCCCGCCTCCTGGCCAGGCCAGAAACCAGAGTCAGGCCATAACAAGAGCCACCCAGGGACCCCAGGCTGCTTTGAGGAGCCCCAGAGCCTCCACCTACCCTGGGCAGTGCACGCTGGGGGGTGGGGATACAGTCTGGGGGATGTTCTCTCACATCCCAGCCCCCTGCACAGGTGGGTCCGGGATCCCCGTAGTGGCTTGGGCTCCCTGAGCAGCTCTTATCATTCCATGGCCCGGCTCTAGGCTCTGAGGGGTAAAGAGGAGAAGCAGGGGGTCCGGCCTCGAGGGAGAGGAGGGGCGAGGTCACAGAGGGGGTTGCGGCTCCTGCGTGTGCGCTCTCCTTTTGAAAGGTGGTCACCCTAAGGGTAGGGGGTGGGCAGGCGACTTCCCCTGTGGGCCAAGAATTTACAAGGCAAATATCCACCCACAACCCTTCCCCCCACATACCCTGCTCCCAATTTCATATTTGTGTTTAAAGACAATCTCATCATTTGGGGGGTCTGACTCCTGGGCTGACAGGACTGAACAGGGGCAGGATTCTGTGTCCAACCAGAGTCACCGCGAGCCTCAAGGAGTGGAATTGGGGTTTGGTTTGGTTCGGTTCAGTGGCAGTTGGTGTGTTCAGTTCTGGTTTAAGACACCCCAATACAGTTCTGTTACCAGTCAGTGTTCGGTTCTTGTTCAAAACAGTCCAAAAATGTTTATGTTACCAGGCAGTTCCCCAGAAGAGGTGGGTGGGAGCGAGCAACCTGTTGCTTGCTTCAGTGGGGAACTGAATTTGGGGCATGGGGCCTGCCTCAGGTGGGGCAATTGGAGGGAGAAGCTGCCCCAAGGGGTGGGGACGGGTGAGAGGAGGCCTGTCTAAGGGGAAGAAGGGGCATCTCTCTGCAGGGAGAGGGGGTGTGACATGGACTCAAGCCCCTTCTGAAACCTCCCCCATTGCCCCTCTTGCCCTGACAGGCTGAGGAATCACGTCCACATTTCACTCCAGATCGTCCCATATTCCAGGAGACAGGGAACGGAAATGGCTGTGATGGAACCAGCTCAGGTAGGGGATTTTCAGGGAGTTGCAGGTGGGGGTGATATAGACGGGGAGGGACAGGAAAGACACAGGATGAAACAGAGAGGGAACATGGTGTGTAAACTCTCTGTGACACATTGAACCCGGGCCTGATTTTCTAAAAAAGTCCCATTGTCGGGGGGGATTCCCCCATTTCTGAAACAGGAAACACCCCCCTGGGGAAGGCTGGGAAAACTGACCAGACTCCCAGTGCTGGAGCCTGGACCCACTACCCAGAGGCTGCTGTGAAATATGAAGGGAAGCTGTGGGGATTCCTGTCCCTGGCTCAGAGCTCTACTTCCAGTATCAGCGTGTGGCTGGCAGGCATGTGGGAAATGAGAAGATCCTGCCCTGCTCCATGTGCTGGGGAGGACAAGGAACTCTCACCTTCTTCTCACCCCCTGAAGCCTCCTGGCTGCTCTGAGCAGGGTGGGGGTGGGATTCTGTTTTTCTGGGCCTCCTCCCCTATAAATAGTGGGATTGTGGCTGGGGCAGCAGGTGCTGAGTATGAGATACTTGTTGTTTCAGATGCCAGTGACCTTCGAGGAGGTGGCTGTGTATTTCACCCAGGGGCAGGGGGCTCTGCTGGACCCCTCTCAGAGATCCCTCTACAGGGACGTCATGCAGGAGAACTATGAAATGGTGATCTCGCTGGGTAAGGGATTCCCGTCCCCTCAGTTATGGAGAATCCTTGGGGTCTGCATATCTGACTCTGGTCAGGTTCTTCCCTGGCCAGTTGGATTGGAGGGAGAGGGTCGCATGGTCCACAGCTCCAGTGTGAGAGACACTTTCATCTCCACACCTCCTTCCATGGAACAGGGGAGTCAGGAACCTAATGGACAGACTAATTCATCCCCACCTCTCCAGCTTTCAAGGGGCCAGAAGCAGGGGATTGTCCTGCCTGTATTATTTCTCCTTCACACACCATTCACCGTCCCTCTTGGGACTAGCTCCAGCCGTGGGGAGGGCTCTAGGTTCTGCAGGCTTGGAAATAGGCAGGAGTTTAACACCCAAACTGTGTGTGTGTCAGTCAGTCCCCCAAAGCGCACCTATCCTGAGACCTCCAAGTGAGGGTGTAACAACACCTCCCTCCCAGCCCCCAGATGTCTGCTGCTCCCAAGGGGTCTGAGTTACCACAATCCCATATAGGGTTTAATTAAACTCAGGGAATGTTCCTTGTCACAAATGACCTTGCCTGATTTCACCCCCTGAGCAGGGTTTCCCATTCCCAAACCTGACCTGATCGCCCGTCTGGAACGAGGGGAAGAGCCGTGGGTCCCTGATCTCCAGGCTGCCAAGGAAAGGGAAAGCCCAAGAGGCACCTGCAAAGGTGAGGAGTAAGGGAAACTGAGACAGAAACATCTAGAGAATGAAGGAAAAAACTGGGACTCCCAAAATGTGCCATGAGTGAGAGCCCTCAGTTCTGCCTCATCTCACCCAGGTGAGGGCTGCAGTCAGCAGGTGTCGTATCATCAAGCAAAATATCAGTCACAGCTTCCCACCCATCCTCTTGGCTGTCGGGAATGTCCTCCCTGACTTGGTGTTTGGGTGGGATGGGGCTGCAGAACCCAATGTCTCAATCTCCCAAACAGTCACTGTGTTGTTTGTTACCCCTCTGCTATTCCCCTTTCTGTCCTTTCTCCCCAGCACTGGCAGTGACTCCTGTCTGGATTCTCTCTCCCCCAGCAGGTAATAGGACAGTGAGTGAGAACAAGGAGGAGAATCAGCAGCAGGAAAGTCCTAGGAAAGAGGAACCACAGGAGACTTTTTTGAGAAGAGCTGAAGGGAATTTTTCCCAGTGCTTGGAACAGGGAAATGCCTGGGGGGATGGACACAGATCAGAGATGCATCTGGGAAACTATCCCAGGAAGAAACTGGATGAATCCATTCAACGTGGTGGAGGATGCAAGGATCCCAAGGAAACCACAGTCCAGCAGACAAGTTACAATGAAGAGAAACCCTATAAATGCCTCGAGTGTGGGAAAAGATTCTGTTTCAGTGCAAACCTTCTTAAACATTGGAGGACCCACACAGGAGAGAAGCTCTATAAATGCCTGGACTGTGGGAAAAGCTTCAGTGAGAAGTCAAACCTTATTATACATCAGAGATTGCACAAAGGAGAGAGACCCTATAAATACCTGGAGTTCGGGAGAAGTTTTAGTCAGAGGTCACTCCTTCTTACACATCAGAGACTGCACACAGGAGAGAGACCCTATAGATGTCTTGAGTGTGGGAAAAGTTTCAGTTTGAAATCAACCCTTAATAGACATCAGAAAACACACACAGGAGAGAAACCGCATAAATGCTTGGACTGTGGGAAAACTTTCAGTCAGCGCTCAAACCTTATTAAACATAGGGGAATCCATACAGCAGAAAGACCGTATAAATGCGTGGATTGTGGGAAAACTTTCGGTCAAAGCTCGTACCTTATTAAACATAGGAGAATCCACACAGGAGAAAGACCGTATAAATGCCTTGAGTGTGGGAAAAATTTCATTCGTCACTCAAACCTCACTAAACATAGGAGAATCCACACAGGCGACAAACCCTACGAATGCAACGACTGTGGGAAAAGTTTCATTGAGAGAACAAAACTTACTAGACATCAGGCAGTCCACACAGGAGAGAAACCTCATAAATGCTTGGACTGTGGGAAAACTTTCAGTCAGAAGTCACAACTTCTTATACACGGGAGACTGCACACAGGAGAGAGACCTTATAAATGCCTTGAGTGTGGGAAAAGTTTTAGTCAGAGCTCAAATCTTATTACACATCAGCGAACCCACACAGGAGAGAGACCTAATATATGCCTTGAGTGTGGGAAAAGTTTTAAGCACAGTTCATCCCTAATTAATCATAGGAGAATCCACACAGGAGAGAGACCCTATAAATGCCTTGAGTGTGGGAAAAGTTTTATGGAAAGCTCATCCCTTACTAAACATGGGAGAATCCACACAGGAGAAAGACCCCATAAATGCCTCGAGTGTGGGAAAGGTTTTATAGAAAGCTCATCCCTTACTAAACATGGGAGAATCCACACAGGAGAAAGACCTTATAAATGCCTTGAGTGTGGGAAAAGTTTCAGTTTGAAATCAACCCTTAATTCACATCAGAAAACCCACACAGAAGAGAAACCCCATAAATGCTTGGACTGTGGGAACACTTTTGCTAGGCACTCATCCCTTATTAAACATGGAAGAATCCACGTGGGTGAGAGACCTTATAAATGCTTTGATGGTGGGAAAAGTTTCAGTAAGAGCTCCGAGCTCATCAAACATCAGAAAATCCACAAGGGTGAGAGACCCTAGGAATAGCTTGACTGCAGGAAAAGATTCAATTTAACTTCACACATCAGTGACCCACACAAAAGAATGTGGGGGAAGCTTCATTTGGTGCTCCCGGAGTATCCGGCACCTGCAAATCCGCACAGGGAAGAAACATCTGAGAGGTTCTCAGTGTGGAAAATGCTTCAAGTGCAGCTAACACCATGTTGGACATCAGAGACTCCTCCGCACAGCAGTAAAATTCTCTCAGGGCCCTGACTGGAGCTGGCCGTGGTGACAAACCCGTTTCCTCGTTCCCACACACATCAGGGGTGTTTGGCTCCCAAGGGTCCATCTACCCATCGCTGGGGCGAGGATCCAGCAGCCGAGTAGCAGCTGGTCAGTGACAGATTCCCCAGACAGAGGAGAACAAGCCCCCATCAGCCCCTCCTCCCTGCTGCAGTCCTGGCCACTGACCTGATGGGCCACAGGTCGGGGAAAGGAAAGAAAGAAATTTCTCCAGATGCTCCCTCTGCCTGGCTAAAGTTCCACCCTCTCCCTTCCCCTCCCAGCCAGGATCCCCCTGCCATGGAGATGAGGAGAAGGACACTTGGGCCAGGCCCCACCTTCACTTCAGACACCTGTCCCCATCCCCCACCAACCCCTGGGCTGGGCTCCCCCACTTACCTGGAGCTGTTCCCTGCAGGGTGAGTGTACCTGGGGGCAGGAAACTCCTCCCCTCCCCAAATCCCCGAGGGCGCTGGGCTCCGGGGGATTAAATATTGAGGGACCAGACCAATAGGTTAGGGGGAGGAAACGTGATTGAATGGCTGGGGCTGGGGGAGCTGGGAAGCAGGGGGAGCTGGGTGCTGAGGCTATTGACTGTTTGGGGATGATAGGATAAGAGGCGAGGGAGAGCACAGGGGTAGAGAGGTGCTGCCTCTCCTCACTCACCCCCTCTGCCCCTTCTCCCTGCCCCCTCTGCATTCAGACAGCACCACTGAGAGGGGCTGATTCCCACAGGGCCTTTTGTGGGAGGCCTGGAAATCCCACCTCTGCCTCCGCAGCATCAGCCTCCGAGCGTCTGTCTATGGTAGGAATCATGGTCAGGATCAGCCAGCTCATCTTTGTGACCCTGCACCAGATTCCCTAGTGTAAACTCACCCTGAGCATTTTATGTGTAAGTCTAATATTTTGTCATGGATATTTTTACTAAAAGTCATGGACAGGTGATAGGCAATAAGAAATATTCACGGAAGCCTGTGACCTGTCCAGGAATTTTACTAATAATATCCATGACAAAATGGGGAGGGAGAAGGCTCCAGCACCCATTGCTGCTGGGGCTCTAGGATCTCGCGAGGGCTCTGTCTGGGAGCTCTGAGGTCCCCGCACTGTTCACGGCTCAAAGCTCCTGGCCCCCCCGCTGCCTGTGGCATCCGGGAGCGGTGGGGGGCCCCAGCTACCCACAGTGACTCAAAGCCCTGGGGGCCACCCACGACGGTCGGGAGCTGTGGGATACCCACACAGCCTGCAGCAGCTCAGAGCTCTGGGGGGCAACTCTCGGCTGCCATGGGTGACAGGAGGACCCTGCAGCTCCAAGCCGTCATGGGCTGAAGTCACAGAGATCTCTGGAAGTCACAGACTCCGTGACTTCTGCGAATCCATAACAAGATCGTAACCTTTACTTACGTGTTCTGACCCCCTCCCATTCACAGGGTGATCATTAGTCCCCGAGTTCCCCCTTTGGGGCTGGATTGTCTCATTCCCAGATAGTCTCACATTACTCCAGGCTGTGCTGAAAAGCATTTAGGTGTTTGTCCATTTTCTCCCTTATGGACCAGAATTAACTAGATGCTAAAAAAGTGGGAGCAGGGACAGTAAAAGGTGGCGTTTTAACTTCTGTGCTAATTTAGGGCAATGGGGTGAGTCTGAGGGATTTCCTCCTTCCCCCAGCACCATCACGCTCCACTCTCGATAGAGCAGCCTCTGTCCAAGTGATGGAGAGTTTTATCCTGTCTGCATCCTAACCCTCCACCTTCCGAGGTGTCACTTACCACCGTGTCCCTGGCTCTCCATGTTTAGGAATCACAGTTTTGATGTCTATGATCTTAAGTCAGACTCCTGAGTGCTGGAGAAGGAAGTGTCACACACCTGGGAGTGGGCGGGGAAACCCCAATGAGCCTCAAAGCACAATTTGACCTTTCAGAACGTATAGCCCTGTTTCCATCTATTGGTAAAATTGCTTCCTGACTTTTTCTAGGCTAATCCAGATCATTTGTAGATGGGAAGGTTTTTTTATATTTTTTTCTCATTCTTTAATTATATTGATGCTAAAACTTTTGCAACTAATACAACCAAATAATGAGGTGAGAAATGAAGCCCTTTTAGCCACTTCAGAAGAAAATAGGTACCATTTTCCTCCCTGATTTTGAGTCTTAAAGGATTCTCTGAGATTTCACTTTATGAATGTGGAAGTGTTTTATAGGCCACCCTAGACTGTGGGTTTTTCTCTCTTCGTGAAGGTCGTTAGGTCACATACTTCGATATTGGTTTAGTTTGACAGGATGTAGCTCAGATTTGTTGAGGAATTCATGAGACAAATGGTCATTTGCCAAAATCGTCCTTTTTTAGCTGTTATTCTAATCTTTATCTAACCCTTTGTCATGAGATTTTTGTGTGTGGTTTGAACAATGACAGTGGTCAGTATCTCTCAGCACAAACACTGATGGTGCGAGCTAAAGTCACACTGCGAGAGGCTGAGACTGAAACGGGGAATGAAGTTACTGCCTGATCCCTGCAGAGATGTGAGATACCATCGGGAGCCAGAGAAGGTGGGGGGAACAGAGCTGGGAAACTGCTGGGTTTGCTCCTCAGAGGTAGATGGCTGAAGCTCAGAACTGTGAACTCGCTGCACCAGTGCCAGAGAGAAACTAGAATTGGACTGTGAGTGTCGTGTGAAGTTGCGCCTGAGCTCTAAAGGGCCGTGAACAACATCCCAAAAAGAATGATGGAGGAGGTGCAGCATCTCCCTATTGCAAAGATGCCGAGGTTGAGTGCAGGCAAGAAGAGAGCCAGGGATGTCAACAGACCCGGGCCAGCCTTGAAGCCAGGCCAACACCCAGCATGGAGGCCAGAGGGAGATGGGGAACCTGACAGCGCAGTTGGTCACTGTGCCACTGCATCCCATATTCCTCATAGAAATACTATTATGATATGGTTGTGGCATAACTATGATGTATTTTATACACGATAGGTCATGTGAGATATTGAAAAGGTTATGATTCACTGAATATGATTATCCTATTTGTATGAACCTATGAATATGATTATCCTATTTGTAGGTGTGTATCATTTTTGTATCTAAAGTTAGGAATATTGACTGTGTATCTGTATTACAAATGTGTTTACACCTGGGGAACGCCCACTAAGCAAAAGATTGTCAGTCTAAATGGCTGGCTGGGAAGGGCCATTAGGGAGAACAATAGGTCTTCAACAAAGCTAATCTCCCACCAGGGAGCCTTCCTGAGGAAGCTACAAACCACCTCCAAGTCATGGCTGCTGTGATGCTATAGGGTCATGTGACCAGATCACCTAGTACTGGACTCCATCTTGGAAAACCAGTGCGTTTCCACTGAAAGGCGTGGGAACCAAGCTTGGCAACAAAGGGTTCCCACCATATGCAGGAGAGTGACATCATCATGGTTCTTCCCTTACCCCCTGCCCAAAGGAGAATCTGGGAAACACCTAAGGAACAAGGACTGAACTGGGGGGAAGTGCTGAACCCAGGCTAGAGGGGTTTCTAGCCTGTGAAAGGAATACCTGGGGATTTTAAGCTGCAAACAAGTGCAGCTTGCCCCTTAAGAATCCCTGAAACCAGCTTAAATCATCATTTAGGGTGAGAAGTTGCTATTCATATCCAATCTCTTTAGTATATTAAGCTTAGATTGTGTTTTGTTTATTTACTAGGTAATCTGCTTTGAGCTGTTTGCTATCCCTTAAAATCTATCTTTTGTAGTTAATAAACTTGGTTTTGCTTTATCTAAAACCAGTGTGTGGGGAAGACATAACTTGGGGCAGAAAGCTGTTGTATATTCCTCTCCACATTGAGGGAGGGGGCGAATTTCAGGAGCTTACACTGTACAGTTCCCTGTGCAACGCAGGATGGTATAATTTTGGGTTTCAACTCCAGAATGGGGTGCGTGGCTTAGGAACTCTCTGGTGCCTTAGCTGTGCCTTCCCATGCAGAGCTGATTAGAGTCTGTATGAACTCAGCTGGGTGTGTCCCTACCTGTATGTGTGACGCCTGGGAGAGGGCCTGGCAGGCTGATCACAGTAGTACAGTGTATAGGGAGCACAGGCTGGTTGCATAGAGTGGCTTAGTGGTACCCCAGTTCTAGATGGCACCCTAGGAGAAACCTGTCACAACCCCCTCCCCATCTACTGCAGTGTCCTGCGTGGAGACAAGAGAGACTGTCTGTGCTCCATTCACCCGCCACTGCATCTCTCTTGTGACTAACCCCCTGTACCTCATGTTAACCACTTCAAGTCGGTTATGATATATTGTATATAAAGAGTACCCGGTGAAGAATCAATTGGAAAACTGATTTGTTAGTCTCTAAGGTGCCACAAGTACTCCTGTTCTTTTTATTGAAATGTGTGTAACACCACTGCATGTAGAATGGTGAAATGTTACTATATGTTTGTTACTAGAGTGACCATATTCAAGGTCCCCAAAAAGAGGACACTGAGGGGTAGGGAGCTGGGGGGGGGTGCGGTGGGGGTATTCATGAGGTGAAGGCAGTGTCGGTTGCTGTCACAGTGGCAGGGTGCTGGCACAAGCCCAGAACGCAACAACAGGCATCAGTCAGGGCCTACGTGTGGGACCCCTTCCCCTGGGTGGGTGGGATCTGGCAGCAATCTATCAGCTGTGGATGCAGGGGAATGGACCAATTGGGAAGGTGACCAATCAGGGCTGTTTCTGAGCTGCAGTCTGTCTGCTCTGCAAAACCCCCCAACATTTGCTGTTATGGGAAAACCCCGCTCAGACAGAGAAAGCAGGCTCATAAAAGAGGCTCTGTCTGGGAAAACCCAGATGTATGGTAACCCTATTTGTTACTGAAATATGTCATCGTTCTGGGGAACGCCCACAGACTAACTCCTCAGAGACGACAAAGGACCGACAGGCGGTGTTAGAAAGCTATCATCTGGCCGTCGACCAATAGGAAGAAGAGGATAAACAAAGACATTTACAGTTCATCTGAAGGACAGTTTGAAGCTCACATAGGCCATGGAATTGCCTGACTCCATGACTCAGCAAAGACTTTTCCATTATAAAGGGTCTGAGTATAAGAAGGGGGGGAAAAAGGCCTCTGGCCACCTCTGCTCCCCTATCTCTACTTACAGTAGCAAGATCACTTGAAATACAACAGGAGCATCATTGAACTCGGGAGAGTAGTCCTAGTTGGAAGGCTTTCCAGTGAGCACGGACTGCTGAAAGCTTTTGGGTGAGAGAAATTCCTTTTGCTTGTAAGGGTACGTCAACACTCCAAACTTAAGCTGACCTGTGTTAGGTTGACTTGTAACCACTCCAGTAATGACTGCGGTAGACTATGTCCACACTATTCTTCTTGGATCGGTGGGGCGCGTCCTAACCAGGAGCACTTCCACCGACCTAAGAGGGGCAGTGTGGGGAGCTGAGAGCCCGGTCTCTCAACTCCAGCAGCAGCTCTCTCCCAGGAATATGGCTGCCCTACAAGTTCTGTGTGAGCTGCCCCCCATCTAGGCCCTGTTCCCTCCCTGGCCTGCCCCCCTCCACTCCCTCTTCCTCATAAAGAGTGAGGGAGGCCACCTTGGGCTTCTGTCCCCCTCTCCCCATCGTACCATTCTCCTCCCAGTTTGACACCAGACCATAGATAACTACTCTGAGTGCAGTCTTTAGTTGTGCACCCACCTTACACTAATTTCATCTACACCAACGAATTCCTCCCTGATGATCAGAACTGAGTCTAACCCACCTGCCCCCTAGTTACCTCCTCCATCATCGGAAAGCAAAAGTTGTCCCTGACGTGTTTCCAGCACTTATTGCACATTGGGTGCTGTTAGGGTGGCTAGTCGAAAAGGGGACTTGACAATGTCTGGTCAGATCTACTGACCGAACACCCAAAGTTGAATTACTGTGGGTGGGGAGGCACTGGGTCATCACCTTCACCAGCCCCTACTCAGCCAGAGCTGCCCCCTACCTGCATTGGGCGGCTGCAGCTCCCAGCCCCAGCTCCACAGGCAAATCCCTCCTGACCCAGGGCAGGGAGGATGGGAAGAGGAGTGGATGGGGTCAGAGCCTTGGGGGAAGAGGCAGGGCCTTGGGGAGACTAGGAGTGGCAGGGGTGGGACCTTGGGGAGAAGAAGCAGGGCAGGAGAGGTTCTGGCACTCCTGCTGTAGTGTCTGGTTTTAAAATATTACCTGGTTGGCAACCCAAGTTGCTAGGTCAGAGGCTGTGGAAAATATTAACCAACATACAAATATCACTTTTAACAGCAGCAGAGCTACTAGCTAACAATAAATAAATTACAATGATTTTGATGTGTCTATGGGTAAGGGGATTGTTGACCCTTCACTGAAATTTAATGGGGGAGGGAAGCTTTGGTTGACCCTCTCCCAAAAGAAAGGGGAAGGGCCAATGAGAAATAAATACCTTGAGACTAATCCCCAGGGCCAATGGGGAGAGGCTAACACTCTTGGTCAGCCTCGTTAGCAGGGCAGTCTGGCCAATAAGGGAGTCAGGAGCCCATCCTCTGTGTGAGTCTACATGCCAAGCCAAAATCCACGTATATTAGGTTGACTTACAGCCACCACAGTAATTACTGCGGTAGCCGATGTCCACACTACCCTCCTTGGGTCGGTGGGGCGCGTCCTCACCAGGAGCACTTCCACCGACCTAAGAGGGGCAGTGTGGGGAGCTGAGAGCCCAGTCTCTCAGCTCCAGCGGCAGCTCCTTCCTAGGAGCCTGACTGCCCCACAAGCTCTGGGTGGGCTTCACCCCTCTCCACTCCCCATTCCCTGCAAAGAGCAGGGAAAGCCACCTGGGGCTTCTTGTACACCCAGCGTTCCCCTCACGATTTAACACCAGATTATTGAAAGCTACCCTGAGTACAGTCTTTCAACCAGTTGTGCACCCACCTTATAGTAATTTCATTTAGACCAATGAATTCCTCCCTGCTGGCCAGAACTGAGTCTAACTTGGCTGCCCCTAGTTACTTCCCCCACCATCAGAAAGCAGAAGTTGTCCCCGATGCGTTCCCAGCACTTACTGCACATTGGGTGCTGCTAGGGTGGCCAAGTACCCAGTTTTCGACCAGAAAGTCTAGTCAAAAAGGGGACCTAACAGTTTGCGGTCAGATCTACTGACTGGACAACCAAAGTCTAGTTACTGTGGGTGGGGGAGGAGGGGAGGCACTGGGTCATCACTCACACCAGACCCTACTCAACTGGGGCTGCCTCCTACCTGCATTGGGCAGCTGCAATTCCCAGCCCTAGCTCCACAGGCAAGTCCCTCCTGACCCAGGCAGGGAGGGGGAGAAGAGGAGTTGATGGGGGAAGGGCAGAACCTTGGGGAAGAGGTAGAGTTGGGGCAGGGCCTCGGGGGGAAGAGTGGGGCAGGAGTGGGATCTCAGGGGAAAGAGATGGGGCAGGGGAGGTTCCAGCACTCCTGCTGGAGTGTCCGTTTTTTTTTTAATTACCAAGTTGGCAACCGAAGTAGCTAGCTGAGAGGCTGTGAAAAATATGAACAAACATACAAATATAATTTTTCACAGTAGCAGACTTAACTAGCTAGCGATAAATAAATTATGATTTTGATGTGTCTCTGGGTAAGGGAACTATTGGCCCCGCACTGAAACTTAGTGGGGCGGAGCGTTGGTTGGCCCTCCCCTAGCACCAAAAGAAAGGGGAATGGCCAATGGGAAATAAAGATCCTGCGACTGACAATGGGGAGGGGTCAGCACTCCAGGTCAGCTTGATTGACAGGGCAGGCAGGCTAATGAGGGAGTCAGGAACCCAGGGTCCCGTCCTCTGTGTGAGCTGGAGCAGTCCGGAGCCGGGTGTGGTGAGCAGCTGCGGAGAGCGAGGGGGGACCCTGGGCAGTGGGCTTGCAGGCTGGTCTGAGAGGCAGATCATAACTGTGACCAGGGTTGATGTTGGGAAGAAGGGTCCTAACACCTAGAGCATAAGGGCATCTGGCCACGGCCAGAGTAACTGTCCAACCTGCTGCATCTCTGCAGCACAGCCAGGGTCTGGGAGGGAGGCCTGGGACGTGTGAGGAACAGACTGTGAACTCCCTGACATTCCAGAGACGGCTGGTTGTGGTTCATCCCACAGAGCGGGGTGATGTGTTTTCCTTTCACCGTTCCCATTTTTTTATTACTTGCTGCTTAATGAATTGTATTTGTTCTGAACTCTATGCAATAGTCAGGGAAGCATCCAGAGCGGATAGAGCACCCCAGAGTGGGGACACCCTAGACCCTGTCCTGGGGGTCGAGCCCCACAGGAATCCTGGGTCCAGCCTTGCCGGATTACGGGGACTAGAGTGGAAGGGGAGTCCTCAAGGTCATTCAGATCTCTTGGGGAAGGGAGTGGGAGTGAGGACTCAGATCCTTCTGCTATTCGATTCCACCCGGGTGGTGTATAAGCCAGGAAAGTTCTGCACAATAGCGGGACCATTTCCCCACTTACCTCTGTGCATATTTATTGGTTTTTCCTAAATTTACTTAAGTATTTTAGGAAAAAGTGTCAGAGTGGCTACCAGCGAGAGCCACCCACTCTGAGGCCACCAACAATTTTGTCGTGAGAACCCTGGACTAGGTGATCATGATGGCAAAGTCTGTGATGTAAGGGCTTGTCTACACTGGCAAGATTAAAGCGCTGCTGTGGCAGCGCTTGAACGTGGCTTGTGTAGTTGTGGCACAGCAAAAAATCACCTCCATGCGGGGCGTAGCTCCCAGCGAGCACGGCTCCCAGCTAGCAACTGTGAAAAAACAGGATGGGGGTAGGGGTAATAGGCGCATATATTAAAAAAAGTACCCCAAAACAGGACTGTCCCTATAAAAACGGGACATCTGGTCACCCGACTCCCAGGGCTGGTGTGCTGTCTACACTGGCGCTTTACAGAGCTGAAACTTGCAGCGCTCAGGGAGATGTTCTTTTTCACACCCCTGAGTGAGAAAGTTGCAGTGCTGTAAAGGGCCATTGTAGACAAGCCCAAAGAAGCCAGACACAGAGAGGCGAAGCGCAGTGTGTAGGATATCACTAGGACCAGGAGGAGCGGGGTGGGAGGATCGCTGCGGTCAGTCCCGGCAGCAGGAAGTGACTCACAGCCGCAGCGGTGATTCTAGCTCCCAGGCTCCTGGCGAGATCCCCGAGCCCCGGCGGCTGGTGCTAGGAGCCCTGGCTGCAGCCGGGAGAGGGGAATCTCCAGCAGGGCCCTTCCTGCTGCTCCCCAGGGCCCCGCTTGGAGCATGGGTGGCAGGTGTGTAGAAATTTTGGTGGTGCCCAGAACTCACCCCTGCCCAAACTCTGTCCCCCCAAAACTCCGCCCCCCACCTGCCCAAGGCTCTGGGAGGGAGTTTGGGTGGGGCAGGAGGTCTGGGGTGCAGGATGCTGGCTCTGGGAGGGAGTTTGGGGATGGGAGGGGTTGTGGAGGGAGGGGCTGCAGGGGTGGGGCTGGGTTTGGGGTGGGGCTGGGGATGAGAGGTTTGGGGTGTGGGAGGGGGCTCAGGACTATGGCAGAGGGGTGGGGTGAGGGCTGTGGGGTGGGCCTGGGGATGAGGGGTTCATGATGCAGGAGGGGGCTCAGGGTTGGGGCAGACAGTTAGGGTGCAGGGGGATGAGGGCTCTGGCTGGGGATGAGGGGTTGGGGTGTGGGAGGGGCTCAGGGCGAGAGTAGGAGTGTGGGGGTGAGGGCTCTGGCTGGGGATGGGGATGAGGGGTTTGTGGTGTTGGAGGGGGCTCAGGGCTGGGGCAGAGGGTCAGGGTGTGGGGGGATGAGGGCTCTGGATGGGACTGGGGATAAGGTGTTTGGGGTGCTGGAGGGGCTCAGGGCTTGGGTTGAGGGTGTGGTGGGGGGGTGAAAGCTTTGACTGGGGGTGTGGACTCTGGGTGGGGCAGGGCTGGGGATGAGTTTGGGGGGCAGGCAGGCTGCTCCGGGACAGGGGCCAGTGAGGAGGACTCCCCCCAGCCCTTTCCCTGTCGGCAGCAGCAAGCTCTGGGGGAGGAGCCCCCCTTTCCTGCCCCCCCAGCAGCACACTCACCCCCACCACTGTCACTGCATGTGCTCCTAGGGCCCCTCTCAGGTCCAGGAATCTCCCTCGCCTCCCCCGTGGTGGGTGCCGGGGGGGTGCTGCGTGCGCCTCCTCCGCTGCTATTGCCCCTGACTGTAGCCTCACTGGGGGTGAGGGATGGGGCAAGAGCGGTGACTGCGGGTGGGGGGGGGTCCCTGTGCTGCTGGAGGGTCCTGCCGGAAAAGGGAAGGGTCTGAGGGGGAAGGGCAGGCTCACAGTCTGCCCTAGCAGTCGAGATGGGGGGAGCACTAGGACCCTGCGGCAGCAGTTGCTGCAGGGAGGCAATGGATCTCTCTGGGGGCCGGGGATGTGCATGGGGGCAGCAAGGGGCGGGGAGCAAGAGGAGACCCGGCTGGGGAAGGGAGAGCCAAGGGGCAGGGAGAAGGCGGAGGGGTGGGGAAAGATACAATGGCCACTTCCCATCCCCATGGGGTAAGGGAGGGTGAGAGGGCTGCCCAGCAGCCAGCGGGGATTTGTTCCCCTACAAATGGCCAAACCAGCAATGGTGGGTGGGCAGGGTGACCGAATTGGGCAGGACAGTCCCAAAATGCAGAGTTCAAGTCCCAGTCCTGGGCTGAATGACTTTGAGACACCATTTGTCCCGGATTCCCTGTGCCAGGGCTCTGTGCCTGCCCGAGGTTCTGGGGCAGCACCAGCCTGTTCCCTGTGGGTGGGGCTGAGATGGGCCTTAGCCCCGCTTGGCCACAAGGCCCTGCCCCCTGTTCCTCCTCTCTGCCTCCCACCCCCCATTGGCTGGGCCAGAAGCTAGATCAGGGCCACAATAAGAGCCACCCAGTCTGAAATGGGGAACCCCAGACCCTCCACCTGCCCTGGGTGGTGTGCCCTGGGGGGGGTGGGCACATGGGCCAGTGGCTGCTCTCGGGCACCCTTGCCCAGGGCAGGTGGAGGGTCCAGGGCTCCCGGCAGTGGCCCAGGCTCCCTGGGCAGCTCTTACCATGCCATAGCCCGGCTCCAGCTTCTGGCCTGGCCAGGAGGTGGGGCCATGGAGCAGGTGGGGCTTCTGCATGTGTCCCGCTTTTGCCTTTTGAAAAGTGGTCACCCTAGGGATTGGGGGCAGGCAGGAGACTTCCCCTGAAGGGCTGAGAATTTACAAGGCAAATGTCCACCCAGAACACCTCCACCCCCCCCCCCCCCCAGCTCCCAATTTCATATTCGTGTCCAAAGACAATCTCATCACTTGGGGAGTCTGACTCCTGGATTGACAGGACTGAACAGGGGCTGGTCTGATTTCAGAGCAGGATTCGGTGTCCAACCAGAGTCACGGTGAGCCACAAGGAGTGGAATTGGGGTTTGGTTTGGTTCAGTGGCAGTTGGTGTGTTCAGTTCTGGTTTAAGACACCCCAATACAGTTCTGTTACCAGGCAGTGCCTCAGAATTGGGGGGGGGGGGCGGTGGGAGTGAGCCCTGTGGGGTTAATTGAGCTCCCTGGGTCAGTTAATGCTGCCTCCTGCATTGTGGTCTGGGATCCCAGCCTGAGCAGCTACTGTTCACTCCCCCAGTGGGGTCTGTGCTAGGGACAGACCCTCATTAATCCCCCTCTGTGCCCAGCCCAGTGGGCACTTTTGACAGTCCTGGAACTAGTCCCCTGGGGTTCTGCCGACATCAGCTCTTGAACCTGAGCTTCCAGGTGACTGGGGGCAAGGGCTGGGGCTGGGCAGGAAAGTGACTCTGCACAAAGGGCCCCTTTCAGGGACCTGCTGGTGAGTTTGTACCAGACGGGGAGGGGCTCCCCGTGGGTCTGCGGGTCCCAGAGCTGCTGCCCTCAGTGACACAGCCAGGCTCACCCTGGAGAGCAAACGCCCATGGGAATGGGACAGTTCCCAGTTCTCCCAGGGATGGTGAGAGGGACAGAGACAGGAAGGGGAGGGGAGAGTGTGAAAGGAGCAGCAGGAGCAAGAAGTGAGGAGGGAGGTTCCCAGCTCCCAGCTCCCAGCCCTGCCGGGATCCATTCTGTGCATCACCCGGGACAGACTGACTCTCCTGGAACAAGGAGAGGAGCTGACAGAGGAAAAGCCAGTTTCTACCCTGGCTGAGTCCCCGCGCTGCTGGGAGGACGTGCTGCCCTTGGGGCCAATGTCAGGGGGGATCCCCCACAGTGGCTCCTTTGATTCTGCACTTTTCTAGCATTTGTCTTAGAGACTGAAGCCTTTTATTTTATTGAAAGTGAATTTAGTAATGTGGGATCACACCACCGAGGGTTTGGCTCTGGTGGCTACAGTTTCATGCTTAATGGAGTAAAAGTCACCTCTGGTACTTGCTTCAGATTTACGGTCTTTAGGAACATGTAAAGACCAAGGGCAGTGACCACACAGACATTCACAAGTACAAGGTCTAGTCTGTTTCACAACTTTTGTGAAAGTTATGATTACCCAAGCATATACCACTGCTATGAAGACCTATGCACGAGTTAGAAACATAGTTATACTCACATCCTCCTAGATCGGGGTCTCAAACTCAAATGACCATGAGGGCCACATGAGGACTAGTACATTGGCCCGAGGGCCGCATTTACTGACACCTCCCCCCGCCGCCCTTGGTCCCGCCCCCACTCCACCCCTTCCATGAGGCCCCACCCCTGCCCTGCCTCTTCCCACCCCTTCCCTGCCCCCATTCCAACCCCTTCCCTGAAATCCCCACCCCAACTCTGCCCCCTCCCTGCCCCCAGGGGGTGCCGGGGGTGTGTGGGGTGTGGCGGGGGCTCAGGGCAGGGAGTTGGGGTGTGGGGTGCAGGAGGGGTGCAGCAGGGGGTCGAAGTGCAGCAAAGGACTCAGGGCAGGGGGTCGGGGTGCAGCAGGGGGTTCAGGGCAGAGGGTTGAGGTGCAGCAGAGGGCTCAGGGCAGGGGGTCAGGGTGCAGGAGGGGTGCAGCGGGGAGCTCAGGGAAGTGGGTTGGGGTGCAGGAGGGGTGCGGGATGCAGCAGGGGGTCGGGTGCAGCAGGGAGCTCAGGGCAGTGGGTTGGGGTGCAGGAGGGGTGCAGGGTGCAGCAGGGGGCTCGTGGCAGGGGGTTGGAGTGCGGGGTGCAGCAGGGGGTTCAGGACAGGGGGTCGGGGTACAGGAGGGGTGTTGGGTGCGGCAGGAGGTTCAGCTGCAGGAGGGGTTCGGGGGGGTGGGCTCCGGCCCAACGCGCACCGGGGGCAGGGCAGGCTCCCTGCCTGCCTGCCCGCCCTGCCCCCGTGCCGCTCTGGGAAGCCGACGGAATCTGGGGAAGGAGGGGTGCAGGGGTGTGTGTGGCTGTTGCTTCAGGCACCGCCTCCAGCAGCTCCCATTGGCCGCAGTTCCCCGTTCCCAGCCAATGGGAGCTGCTGGGGGTGGTGCCTGAAGCAACAGCCACACACACCCCTGCACCCCCCCACCCCAGGTTCTGTCGGCTTCCCGGAGCGGCGCGGGGCAGGGCAGGCAGGGAGCCTGCCCTGCCCCCGGTGTGCATTGGGCCGGAGCCACTCTAGGTAAATGCTGGAGGAGGGCGGGGGGGCCGCGAGGAGCTCGCAGGCTGCAGAAAATAACCCCATGGGCCGCATGCAGCCCCCGGGCCGCGTGTTTAAGACCCCTGTCCTAGATAGTGTTAGGATCTGTTGGGTCTCTCCTGGATTGATCATCAGTAGAGGGATGGTTCCTGCTGGGGTTTCCCACGGAAAACTCAATTCTCCTAATCTGGGCACCCTCTTTTTTTAATGTGATTCTGACCACACCTACATTCTGCGCATGTTCCTGAAAGTGTCAACCCCCTTTGTTCTTATTGCTCTGCAGTCCCCCAGAAACACAAGGGACCCCAATTTCCATTGGTCAGGTAGGGTCTCTTTATTCTCATTAGCACTGATGCATAACTTACATCCTGTGGTTAAGACACATGTTGAAACACATGTGCCATTACAGCATTTTTGTGATTTAAAATTTATCTTCCGGCTAATTTTTTCACACTATTACCCCCTGGTACATCTTTGCCCATAATCTTGTGGCATCAGGTCATTCTTCGGGGACTTACTTGTGTCATCATTTCTTAGCTCCAAGCTGTAATATGGTTAAGGCAAAAGCTTACAGGCCTCAGCCTGTAGGCCTTGCATTTCACTCCTACTTACTTAGGCCTGGGCTACACTAGCAGGGGGGGTCGAACTAAGATACACAACTTCAGCTATGCTATTTGCGTAGCTGAAGTCGGAGAATCTTAGTTCGACTTACCTGGCCGTCCTCACGGCGGCGAGTTGACTGCTGCGGCTCCCCCGTCGACTCCGCTTACTCCTCCTGTCGAGGTGGAGTACGGGCATCGAGTAGCGGATCGACTTATCGCGTCCAGACGAGACGCGATAAATCGATCCCCGATACATCGAACACTACCCGCCAATCCGGTGAGTAGTATAGACGTACTCTAAGATACCTAATGCATATCTATCCCGTCTAACTACAAATCACTTATACTTTTATAATCCTACAGTTTAACATTTATTTAACATACAATGATTATATGTGACATAACATATTAACTAATCATAATATCACACAATAAATGAACAATCAACGAAATTCATTAGCTACAGGACTGTGTCGCTGGGAGGGTTTAAAAGTGCTCCCCGTGGGTTCATCCCTGGTGGGAGGGGCCGGGTCTATGTTGTGATAAAATGATTGAGGGTTTTCCCAGCGTGGCAGAGTCCAGAGCGTCTGTCTGCAGGGCAAGAGCCTGGAGGGAATCGGGGTGTGACATGGACTCAAGCCCCTTCTGTAACCTCCCCCATCGCCCCTCTCGCCCTGACAGGCTGAGGAATCACATCCACATTTCGCTCCAGATGATCCCGTCTTCCAGGAGACAGGGAAGAGAAATGTCTATGATGGAGTCAGCTCAGGTAGGGGATTTTCAGGGAGCTGCATGGTGTGTGCGTGTGTGGTGGGGGACAGAATGTGATAAACCTGCTGGTACACGTTCAACCTGGGACCTGATTTTCTGAAGAGGGGGACATTCCCCAGTTTTGAAAAAGGAAAAAAAAAAATCCTGGGCAGGGCTGGGAAAACTGACCAGACTCCCAATGCAGGAGTCTGAACCCACTATCTAGAGTCAGAAACCTAATGGACATGCTAATTCATCCCCATCTCTCCAGCTTTCAAAGGGTCAGAAGCAGGGTATTGCCCTGCCTGTATTATTTCTCCTTCACACAGCGTTAATCTACTGTCTTGGGACTAGCTCCACCCATGGGAAGGGTTCTCGGTGCAGCAGCCTTGGATAGAGGCAGGAGTTTAACACCCGAGCTGTGTGTGTCAGCAAGTCTCCAAGAGCACATCTCCATGCACCTTCACCTTGCCTGATTACCCCCCTCTTCACAGGATTCCCCATTCCCAAACCTGACCTGATCGCCCGGCTGGAATGAGGGGAAGAGCCGTGGGTCCCAGATCTCCAGGCTGCCAAGGAAAGAGAGAGCCCAAGAGGTACCTGCACAGGTGAGGAGTCAGGGAAACTGAGACAGAACCATCTGGTGAATGAAGGAAAAAGCTGGGACTCCCAAAATGTGCTGTGAGAGAGAGAGCCCTCAATTTACCTCATCTCACCCAGGTGAGGGCTGCAGTCAGCAGGTGTCATATTATCAAGGCAAATATCAGTCACGGCTTCCCACCCATCCTGTTAGCTGTGGGAATTTCCTCCCTGACTTTACTTCCCTGGGAGTGTTTGGGTGGGATGTGGAGGCAGAATCCAGTGTCTCCATCTCCCCAATAGTTACTGTGTTGTGTTTTCCCTCTTTGCTATTCCCCTTTCTGTCCTTTCTCCCCGGCACAGGCAGTGACTCCTGTCTGGATGCTCTCTCCCCCAGCAGGTGATAGGACAGTGAGTGAGAACAAGGAGGAGAATCATCAGGAGGAAGTTCCTGGGAAAGTGGAATTGCAGGAGATGGTTTTGAGAAGAGCTGAAGGGAATTTTTCCCAGTGCTTGGAACAGGGAAATGCCTGGGGGGATGGACACAGATCAGAGATGCATCTGGGAAACTATCCTAGGAAGAAACTGGATGAATCCATTCAACGTGGCGGAGGATGCAAGGATCCCAAGGAAACCACAGTCCAGCAGACAAGTCACAGTGAAGAGAAACTCTACAAATGCCTTGACTGTGGGAAAAGATTCCGTTTCAGTGCAAACCTTATAATTCATCAGCGAACCCACACTGGAGAGAGACCTTACAAATGCCTTGAGTGTGGGAAAAGCTTTAGTCAGAACTCACCACTTATTACACATCTGAGAAACCAGACAGGAGAGAGACCCTATGGATGCCTTGAGTGTGGGAAAAGCTTTATGGAAAGTTCATCCCTTACGAAACATGGGAGAATCTACACAGTGGAAAGACCCTATAAATGTCTGGAGTGTGGGAAAAGTTTCAGTTTGCTATCAACCCTTAATTCACATCAGAAAACCCACACAGGAGAGAGACCCCATAAATTCTTGGACTGTGGGAAAGGCTTCATTCAGAAGTCACAACTTATTATACACCAGAGAGTGCACACAGGGGAGAGACCATATAAACGCCTTGAGTGTGGGAAGAGCTTCATTAAGAGCTCAGCGCTTACCAAACATCAGAGAATTCACAAGGGTGAGAGACCCTACAAATATCTTGACTGCAGGAGAAGATTCAATTTGACTTCACATTTCAGTGATTTAAATGATAAAGAGACCTTGAACACGGGGGAAGCTTCATTTGGTGCTCCTGGAGTATCAGGCATCCGCAAATCCGCACATGGAAGGAATCTCTGAGATGTTCTCAGTGTGGAAAATGCTCCAATTGGAGCTAACACCATGTTGGACATCGGAGACTCCTCCGCACAGCAGGGAAATTCTCTCAGGGCCTTGACTAGAACTGGCCATGGTGACAAACCCATTTCCTCATTCCCACACACATCAGGGGCATTTGGCTCCCAAGGACCCAGCTGCCCATCACTGGGGTGAGGATCCAACAGCAGCCGAGCATCAGCTGGTCAGTGATCCTCTGGCTCTGCCTGGTCTCAGCAAACCCCAGGCAGAGGAGGAGAAGCCCCCATCAGCCCCTCCCCTCTGCTGCAGCCCTGGCTGCTGAGCTGATGGGACACAGGCGGGGGAAGGAAGAGGGACAAAATCCTCGAGATGCTCTCCCTGCCTGGCTGAAGTTCCCCCCTCTCCCTTCCCCTCCCAGCCAGGATCCCCCTGCCATGGACATGAGGAGAAGAACACTTGGTCCATGCCCCACCTTCACTCTAGACACCTGTCCCCACCCCCCATCTTCCACCAACCCCTGTGCTGTGCTCCCGCACTTAACTGGAGTGTCCCTGGGAGCTGGTAACTCCTCCCCTCCCCAAATCCCCCAGGGTGCTGGGTTCTGGGAGATCAGAGGTTAAGGGACCAGGGTGATGGGTTATGGGAAGGAATGGTGGGGGCTGGTGGATCTGGGAATCAGGGGGAGCTGGGTACTGGGGTATTGAGTGTTTGGGGATCATGGGATAAGAGGTGAAGGAGAGCACTAGGGTAGAGATGTGCTGCCTCATCTCTCTCCTCCTCTGCCCCCTATGCCTTCAGACAGCACCACTGAGAGGGGCTGATTCCCACAGGGCCTTTTCTTGGAAGCCTGGATTTCCCACCTCTGCTACACAGCATCAGCCTCTGAGAGGGAAGCAGCACTGCCTAGTGGATAGAGCACTGGCCTGGGACTCAGGAGACCTAAGCTCTGTTCCCAACTCTGCCAGGAGCTTGCAGGGTGACCTGAGACAAATCTGTGCCTTACAGAGAGGGAATAAATGGGGAGTGATAATATCAGCCTCCGAGCATCTGTCTACGGCAGGAAAAGTGGTTGGGATTATCTAGGGCATCTCCTGTATTCCTCCTCCCCTTTTTCTAGTCTAGACTGACCCTAGCAGTTTATTTCAACCCCACATTAGCAAAGTGATTGTTAGAGTCACTAAGTGCCCCCTTTGCAGTGAGATTGTCTGGGAATGAGACATCCTCTTACTGCTCCAGTTATGCTGAAAAGCATTTAATTTTTGGTGCTGTTTCTCCCTTATACACCAGCATTCAATAGATTCTAAAAGAGCTGGAGCAGGGATAGTAAAGAATGTCGTGTTTTACCTTCTGTGTTATTGGAGAGGGACGGGGTGAGTCCGGGGAATTCCCTCCTGCCCCCATCAACCTCACACATCTTCTCTGACAGAGCAGCCTCTGCCCAAACTGTGGAGAATTTATCCTCTTCCCATTCTACCCCTCCACCTTCATCTGTGTCATTTACCACAGTGTCCTTTGCCCACCATGCTTAGGAATCAGGCTTTGACTTCTTTGATCCTCAGTCAGGACCCTGAGGGCTGGAGAAGAAAATATCACATTCCTGAAGGGGGAATTCAAATGAACCCCAAAGAACAGTATCAGCTTCAACCCCAGCCTCCAACTATTGGTAAAGTGGCATCTGGAGTTTTTCCAGCCAGATCCAGATCATTTGCATATAGGACATTTTTGGTGAGGTTTGTCTTTTTTTCTTTTTTCTTTTATTACAGTGATGCTAAAACTTTTATCAATAACACAGACAAATAATGCGGCGGTGCTGAGGAAAGCAGGTTTAGCCTGCTCAGAAGGAAATGGGTAAAATTGTTCTCCAGATTTTGAGTCTTAAGATTCTCTGGGGTTTCACTTCATGAACGGGAAAGTGGTTTGTAGCCCACCCTGGTTTGTGGGTTTTTCTCTTTTTGGTGAAGGCTGTTCTGTCACGTGTTTGACAGGATGTAGCTCAGATTTCCTGGTGACTTCAAAAGACAAATGGTCATTTGCCAAAATAGTCCTTTCTGATTTTCTTTTCATATTTCCCTAGCTTTTGTCACAAGATTTTCTTGTCCTTTGAACAATTAAAATAATCAGTATTTATCTGCAAAAACACTTGAGGACAAGTGCTGGATACACACTCCGAGAGTCAGAGACTGAAATGGGGAAGGAAGTTACTGCCTGATCCCTGCAGAGATATGAGATATAGTCAGGACGGGGGGAGTGGGGGTAGGTGGATAGGGCCTTGAAAGGGCACTGTTTGCTCTTGTGATCCAGAGAGCTGAGGCTGAGAACTGTGAATTCACTGCACATGTCCCAGAGAGAGAGGAAATGTCCTACAAGTGCTGGGTGAAGTCATCCTTGAACTCTAAAGGGCTACCAATGATGCCCCAAGAGGAGTGATGTGGAGAGGGGTCAGCGACTCCCCATTGCTGAGAGGAGGAGGGAGGGCAAATGCCTCTCATGGATTGTTAGCGCTTTTCTACCAGCTTTAACTTGTTCCTCTTCCCTGGGGCGTATGTGTGGCTGGAGCAGTAATTTGCTGGGCTGTGGCTGAAATGCACCGTGCCAAGCTGGGCGTTGGATTTTGTGGGGACGGAGGATTTAGCTTTTATTTCTTGCTTTGAAAAGAACGAAGTAGAATATAGTTTCTCAAACTCCGAATGTCCCTTTCTTGAATAATAGGGGGGAGGGGGGGGGGAATGGTCTTTAATGGACTCAGATGCTGTCTGGCTGTCACCCATTGATGCAGCAGGGGAAAAGGCTGGTATCATTCTGGGATGTATTAACGTGAGTGTTGTATGTCAGTTGCGGGAGGTCGTTGTCCCGCCTGCTCAGCCCTGGGGAGGCCTCAGCTGGAGTCCTGTGTCCAGTTCTGGGCACCACACTTTAGGAAAGACAAATTGGATTGAGTCCCCAGGAGAGCAACAGAAAATGATCAAAGATTTAGAAAACCCGACCTGTGAAGGAAGGTAAAAGAAGTGGGTCTTAGTCTTGAGAAAAGCAGACTGGTGATGGTCTGCAGCCACGCTAAGGGCTGTTATACAGAGACTGGGGATCAGTTGTGTTCCATTGCCACTGAAGGTAGGATGAGAAGTACAAGTGTTAAACTGCAGCAAGGGAGATTTAGGTTCGATATTAGGAAAACTTTCTAACCATCTGGGTATTTGAGCTCTGGAATAGCTTCCAAGGGAGCATGTAGAATCCCCAGCATTGGAGGTGTGTTGGTGTTTTAAGCCCCTTGGAGGTATTATTTCGCCATTCCTGAGCTCCACACACTGCAGGTTTTGACTCTGACATTTTCTTGGGATGCCCCAGACTGTGAGTCTCCTTGTTACCCACCTTCCTCAGTGTGAGGGAGACGTGCTTCTGCTGAACTGGGTGTCCATCCCCTGTCACTCCCAGCCTTTTAGCTCCCCAGATAAACTCCCCGGGTCTCTGCCAGTCCTTACTTTTGCCTTGCAGGTTCACACTAGGCGCAACCTCGTCCTCCAGCTCCTCTGACATGTCCTTGTGCAGTGTCCAGCCCCTCTCCACTGGACACTCAGAAATTCCCAGGTGAGCTGTCCCCAAAGGGACAATACCAGCTTGTTTGATTCAACTGAGGGTCAGCGCCAATGTAACATCACAGCACTGAGATATAGTGTTAGTGAAAACGAAGAGGAGTTTATCAACAAAGCAATAAGACCAACATATCAAACACCAGGTATATCGCGATTCAGACAGTCTGAGTTTAACCAGTAAAGGTATAAACAAGTCATTGTATGAAATGTTAGTTTGTCCTGACTTTGCTAGTGCTTTTTATTTAGCCTGTTGCAAAGCGAGGCAAATATCTAGATGAGTTGAGGTACCCCCTGAAAGACCTCTGTGTACCTCCAGTGATACGTGCACCCCTGGTTGAGAACCACTGCTATATACAAACAGGACTTCAATTGTGTTCCTTACAATGCTTCATCTACCTATGAACTGTGGGAGAAAGATCACGGGATATACCTTTATCTGACAAAACCGGTTTGCCAACTCTTCCTGGATTCAGACTTTAAAACAGTTTCTGGTATATAAGCGTATTCCTTAAAGATCATCTGCCCACACTTCTTGCAATGATCCTGAGGAACAGTGTGACCTGAGCCTTTATTAGAGACTGCCCATGACCCGTGGTGGATAAATACTATGAAAGCAATGCATGAGGAGTAGTGAGTTTGTCAGGTCCGATAGGCCTTGCCCTCATAGAACAATGCACCCTTTTCCGGTCAACACTGGAGCTCATGTCATACCCATGGGCCGTGGGTAAAACCCCCCCTTTGGGGAGGCTAGCCCCCCGGCCCCACCTCTTCTGCCTGAGGCCCTGCCCCTTCCAGCCCCCCTCACCCACCAGAGCCCCGAGCCATCCCCCCCTCTCCATCATGGCTGGAGGAGCATCGAACCCAGCACCTGCCTGACCCCAAGCTGGCCTGTGCACCAGCACAAGACGCTTGCCCAAGGTGTCCCGACGAGGGACACAGGGAGCAGTGGGAACCTCCGGGGGTGTGAAGGTGGAGTGGGCGAGAGACGAGGGACTCACAAGGCAGCGCGTAGGTGGGAGTCTCGGGGAAGGGGCGAAGCAAGGAGGGGAAGAGGTGGACCGCAGGCAGGACCACCACAGCTCAGGCGTCTGGTGGTGGCTGCGCATGGGGAGGCTAAGCCTATTACCCATGCTCAGAACAGAGCTGCCAATTCTTCAGCTTTTCCGACTCTTTTAGGGGTTGGTAGGGAAAATGTTTCCTCTGCAGTGGAAATCCCTTCTGGCTGGCATTTCCCATTAGGGTTGCCAGGTGTCTGGTTTTCGACCAGGACACCCGGTTGAAAAGGGACCCTGGCGGCTCTGGTCAGCTCTGCCAACCAGGCCGTTAAAAGTGCAGTCAGCAGTGCTGCAGGGCTAAGGCAGGCTAGGCCCTACCTGTCCTGGCACTGCGCTGTGCCCCAGATGGGGCCAGCAGGTCCGGCTCCCAGGTGTGTGTCAGGGGAGCATGAGGTTCTGTGCACTGCCCCTGCCCTGAGCACTGGCTTCTCATTCCCACTGGCCGGGAACTGTGGCCAATGGGAGCTGGGGGCGCAGTGCCTGTGGGCGAGAGTGTGGAGCCATGCCCCCTCTCCCCCCTCCCATAGGAGCCAGACCTGCTGAACGCTTCTGGGGAGCAGTGCAGAGCCAGGATACAATGAGGGGGAAACGGGATAATCCTGAGTGGGCAGAGCACCAGTCCCTGACTCAGAGCAACAGGAGTTTTGCTGCTGACATCCAGGTGCCCGATGGGGAGCTGCGGTCAGTGCCCACACAGGGGAGCCAGCTGGGAGAGGGGCAGAGGGGATCCCTGGGAAGGGGGTAGACATGAAGGGGTTTAAATAGAGCCCAGGGGTGGGTTCATCTGGACCTACAAGTAACCAGCAGAACCCAGTGGCAAACCTCTGATAGCTCCATGACCCGAGGGAGGGGAGCTGAGCTGGGAGCTCCTGCGCAGGGCTGGTAGCCAGCGAGTGTGGTGTGGAGACAAGAGACCAGCTCTGCCCAACTGCTCCCTGTGCCAGTCTGTTACCAGAACAAATCACACACAGAGTGTCCCGGCTCCCCTCGCCCCTGGAGTCTCTGGAACAACACGAGTCTCCCTAGAAACCCCCTTCTGCCCCCTCCCCGGGATCTGCACGTCTCCCTTCTGTCCCCCCATTGATCCTATTGGGATCCAGGCAAGATCTACATAGCTCTGGGAGAAGCTGCCCTGCCTCGGGGAGGTGGGGCCCCCAGGGGGCAGGGTCTGGGGCAGGGGGCTGCAGCGCGATGAGTTGATCGCTAGGACCCAGGAGCAGCTGGGAAGCGGCTCTGGGGGGAGCGATCGCTGGGCTCAGGCCCGGCAGCAGGAAGTGACTCGCAGCCGCTGTGGTGACTCTGGCTCCAGGCTCCTGGCGAGATCCCCGAGCCCCGGCGGCTGGTGCTGGGAGCCCGGAGCCCTGGCTGCAGCCGGGAGAGGGGAATCTCCAGCAGGGCCCTTCCCGCTGCTCCCCAGGAGCCTCTCCCAGGGCAGAGCCCCCAGCCCGGCCAGGCCCCTTCCCGGCCCGGCCCCTGCCCCAGGGGGGCCCCGCTCGGAGGGAAGGTAAGAGAGACCCGTCACCCCCGGGCGCAGGGGGAGGAGAGCAGGCGGGGGGAGCGGGATGCGGGGGCAGGAGGCGGGTGAAGTGGGATGCAGGGGGAAGGATGGGATGGGGGGGACAGTGGTGCACTGAAGGGAGGATGGGGCGATGCGGGGGAACCGGGCGGGGGGCGGAATTATGGGGCTGAGGGGAACGAGGCTGGAATAGAAGGAAGATGTGGGGGGCACTGCGACGGAAAGGGGGGATGTGGGGAGACTGGCTGGGGAAGGGAGAGACAGAGGCAGGGAGAAGGCAGAGGGGTGGGGAGAGATACAAAGGCAGCTCTTCCGGCCCATGGGACATGAGATGTTGAGGGGCTGCCCTGCCCAGCAGGCAGTGGGGATTTTTTTTCCTCCTAAAACTGTTCAAACAAGGGGACTAACCCCTCAGGGCTCAGAAGCTACAAGGCAAATTCTCACACACAGAGACACACACACACACACACACACACACACAAACCCCTCTCCCTCTCATATTTTAAGGCAAACCCATGATTTAGGGATCTGTCTCCTGAGTGTTTGGGGCTGCCCAGGGCCCTGTTCTGACTCCTGCCCGAAAATCAGATCTCAGCCACACCGGAGTCAGACCGGAGTCACTGCCGGCTCTGACAGGGGGTGTGTGCGAATGGGCTAATGGGATCAGCCTCTGCTTGCCTGTCTTGGGGGCTGCAGGGGCAGGACACGGAGGCTCAGAGGGCCACCAGAGGGCTCCGGTTAATGGCTAAGGGAGAGGAGGAGGCGGGTGTGTGTCTCTCCCTGCTCATGTTATCACAGCCCTGGAGTGCAGCTCCCCGGATCAAAAGCTCCTGTCTCCTCCATTTTGAGCTGGGGGCCCAGACTGAGACGCTGTTTCTTGTCCAGCAGAGTCTGAGCCTGGGAGAGACCTTCATCAAAGCCCCTTCACTGCCCAGCCCAGGTGGGAACTTTCTTGGTGGCTGGAATCAGCCCCAGGGGCAGCCTGGGGCTCTGCTGACACCAGCCCCTGAGCCGCAGCCTACAGGTGATGGGGAGACCTGGGGGACAGGGCTGGGGCCGGGCAGGAAAGTGACTCTGCACAAAGGGCCCCTTTCCAGGACCTGCTGGTGAGTTTGTACCGGAGGGGGAGGCTTCCCCTGGGCCTGCGGCTCCCAGATCTGTTGCCCCTCACACAACCAAGTTCAAACTGATCAGTCTACTGAAGAGCAAATGCCCATGTAACTGGGGCAGAATCAGTTCTCCCAGACAGAGGGAAGGGGAGAAAGGGAAGGTGATAGAAACAGAGAGTGACCAGACTGGAAGGGGCAGCAGGAGCAGTAAGCGGGAAGGGAGGTTCCCAGTTCCCAGACCTGCCCCGATCCATTCCCCTGGACAGACTGACTCTCTTGGGAACAAGAGGAGGAGCTGAGAGAGGAAAGCCAGGTGCTGTCTCTCTTGAATCACTGGGCTGCTCGGAAGGTGGGGGGACGTGCTGCCTTTGGGGACAGTCTCAGGGGGAATCCCCCAAAGCGGCTCCTTTGATTCTGCTCTTTTTCTAGCATTCAGCTCAGGGATGCTCTAACTGGGACAGTTTAAAAGTGCCCCGGGGGGTTCAGTTCTGCTGGGAGGGGCCTGGCCTGGGTGGTAATAAACTAACTGGGTTTCTTCCCAGCATGGCAGAGTCCAGAGCATCTGTCTGCAGGGAGATACTCCTGAGGGCATTCTGCACCAAAAAAATAAACATTTTGTGCACAGTATTTTAAAATTCTGCAATTTTTTTGTCAAATAAATGTGGAGGCTCCAGAATGGGCATTAGGGAGCACAGGCCACGGGCTGCACAGAGGTGGGAGATTACAGTGCAGCTCCCCCCTTCCAGGACACGGACTCAGTGGTGAGGCTGCACCCAACCCTGACACAGCGCAAGGACCAGGCCTGCCCCAGAAACACCCCAGAGCCCTGCCCCCAGTGCCAGGTGCACCAGGTGTGGGCAGGCAGGCTCAGCAAGGCAGGATCCCAGTGTGGAGGGGCTTGGTGTGGGGGGAATCCAGGTGTAGGTTGAGAGGGTCCTGTGTGGAGCAATCTGGGTAGCTCAGTGGGTGATCCATGTGAGGGGGGATCTGGATGCACAAGGGCTTGTTGCAGGGTTCTGGGTGGAACAGTAATGGGACTCTGCGGGGGGGGGGGTCCAGGTGAAGGTGGTTGGGGCTCAACAGGGTGAGGTCAGAGTGTGGGTGGGGGATAGATCTCAGCCCGGGGGTCTGGGAGTTGGAGGCTTAATGGGGGCATCCAGATGCTGGGGAGTGGGGCTCAGTGGGGTTGCGATCCAGGTGCATCTAGTTGGGGCTCAGTAGGGTGGGGATCCGGGTGCAGGTGGCTCCTTGGGGTGGTCAAGGTGCAGGAGGAGTGGGGCTTGTCGGGGGGCATTGGGTGCAGAGGGGGGTGAGGCTCAGTGGAAGAGTCTGGGTGTGAGGGGGTCTGGATGCACGGGGGTTGGGCGGATGGGGGAGAAGCTCCCTGTATAGTCATCCATCCCCCTGCAGCTGAGGAGCAATGGGTGCAGGAAGCGTGGGTGGGAGGGTGAGTTTGCAGAGCTTCCTATACCAGGGGAGAAATCGGGTGTGTCTGACATGCCCTGGGTGCTGTGCCGGGGAATAGGAAGTCCCATCTTCCGCAGCCCAGCCGGGACTAGCAGCTGAGCCCAGTGCAGGGTAGGAACCACCCTATCCGCCCCACTGTGATTTACCTCTCTGCCAGCTGCCCTGCGCACCAGGAACATACTGCTGGGGAGGGTCGCATGACCGCTTTTGTGGCTTCCCCATCAGGAAGTAATTTTTGTGCGGGGAAACAAAGAAATCTGCGTGGGACATAAATTCTGTGCATGCACAGTAGCGCATAATTCCCCCAGGAGTAAGGGAGAGAGCCTGGGGGGAATTGGGGTGTGAAATGGACTCAAGCCCTTTCTATAACCTCCCCAATCTCCCCTCTCACCCTGATAGGCTGGAGAATCACATCCAGGTTTTGGTCCAGATCTGCCTGTATTCCCACGGGAGAGGGAAGGGAAATGGCTGTGTTGGAGCCAGATCAGGTAGGGGATTTTCAGGGAGCTGAAGGGAGGGTTGTTGTGGAAGGGGAGGGGCAGGAAACACACAGCGTGAGGCAGGGAGGGAGGGGACAGGGTTTGATAAACCCACTGGGAGAGGTTCAACCTGGGCCTGATTTTCCAAACAGGCCCGTTGGGGGGTTGAGCAGGGCTGGGAAAACTGACCAGAGTCCCAGTGCTTGAGCTTGAACCCATTAGCCAGAGGCTACTGTGAAATACAAAGGGAAGCTGTCAGGATTCCTGTCCCCAGCTCAGAGCTCTGCTTCCCGTATCAACTGCGGGTTAGCAGGTGGATGGTAAATGAGTAGACCCTGCCCTCCTCCATCTGCTGGGAGGGACAAGGAGCTCTCAGTTTCTTCCCACCCCCTGAAGCCACCTGGTTGCTCTGAGCAGGGTGAGGGTGGGATTCTGCTACTGTTGTCCTCCCAGAGCTTCCGAGATGTTTATTTTTTCTTCTTCCTTTCCTGTCTGACTAGAGGGATTGTGGCTGGGGGACTCTTGTTGTTTCAGATGCCGGTGACCTTTGAGGAGGTGGCTGTGTATTTCACCCAGGGGCAGGGGGCTCTGCTGGACCCCGCTCAGAGAACCCTCTACAGGGATGTCATGCGGGAGAATTACAAAACTGTGACCTCACTGGGTAAGGGATTCCTGTGCCCTCAGTTATTAGAAAGTTTTGGGACTGCATTTCTGACTCTGGTCAGGTTCTTCCCTGGTCAGTTAGATTGAAGGAGAATGGGTTCCATAATCCACAGCTGCCGTGTGAGAGAAACTTGCATCTTCAAACCCCCTGCAGTGGGACCAGGGTGCCAAAACCTAATGGATGTGCTAAACCATCCCCACCCACCCCCCAGCTTTCAAGGGGATAGACGCTGTGTATTATCCTGTCTGTGTTGTTTCTCGGTTGCTCACAGAATTCCTGGTCACCTCCCTCCTTGGAAATAACACCAGCCATGGGGAGGGCTCTGAGCTTTGCAGGGATTTAACTCCAGAGCTGTGTGTGCATCAGCAAGGCCCCCAAAGTGCACAGATCCTGGGAACTGCTAGTGAGGGCGTAACAATTCTCCCCACCTCCCCAGACATCTGCCTCTCCCAAGGGGGCTCAGCTATGTTCCCATCTCCATGGATTCCAAATTCTCTCAGCACAGCACGGGAACAGGTTCAATTCACAGAATGCCCTTTGTGACACACACTCCCGCAATACTCCATGCACCCTGATCTAGGCTGATTTCACCCCCTGCGCAGGATTTCCCATTCCCAAACCTGACCTGATCGCCCGGCTGGAGCGAGGAGAAGAGCCATGGATCTCCGAACTCCAGGCCTGTGAGGAAAGAGAGATACCAAGAGGCACCCGCACAGGTGAGGACTCAGTGAAACTGACAGAGAAACAATCTGTCGAGTAAAGGAAAAAGTTGAGAAACCCCAAAATGTGCGATGAGCGAGCGCCCTTAGTTCTGCCTCGTCTCAGTCAGGACAGGACTCTAGTCGGCAGAAATCACTCACGGCTTTCCACCCGTCCTGTTAGCTGCAGGAGTTTCCTTCCCAATTTTCCTTCCCTGTGAGTGTTCGGGTGGGAAGTGGAGGCAGAATCAAATTGCTCAGTCTTCACAGCGTTAGTGTGTTGGGTTTTCCCTTTGAGCTATTCCTCTTTCTCCTGGAGTGTCTCTCTCTCTCTCTCCCAGCAGGTGATGAGAGAGTGAGTGAGAAGGAGGAGGGGAGTCATCATGAGGAAGTTCCTGGGGAAGTGGAACCACAGGGGACCTTTGTGGAAAGAGCTGAAGGGAATTTATCCCAGTGCTTGGAACAGGAAGAAGCCTGGGGAAATTGGCACAGGTCAGAGAGGCTGCTGGAAAACCACCCAAAGAAGAAAGTGGACAAATCTATTATATATGGGGGAGGAGACAAGGATCCCACAGCCCAGCAGATGAATCCCCAGGAAGGGAAACCCTACTACTGCCTCCAGTGTGGGGAACAATTCATTCTGAGATCACATCTTGTTACACATCAAACAATCCATACTGGAGAGAAACCCCATAAGTGCCTGGACTGCGGGAAAAGTTTTAGCCGTAGCTCACACCTCATTGGACATTGGAGGACCCACACAGGGGAGAGACCCTATAAATGCCCCCACTGTGGGAAAAGTTTCTCTGAGAGCTCACACCTTATTAGACATCAGAGGATTCATACTGGAGATAAACCTCATCAGTGCCTGCACTGTGGGAAAAGTTTCATTCAGAAAACAGACCTTATATCACATCAGACAATCCACACAGGAGAGAAGCCCTATAAATGCTTGAACTGTGGGAAAAGCTTCAATAACCGCTCAAACCTTACTAAGCATCGGCAAATCCACACAAGAGAGAGACCCTATAAATGCCTGGACTGTGGGGAAAGTTTCAGCCACAAATCAGACCTTACTGAACACTGGAGAATCCAGAGGGGAGAAAGACCCTATAAATGCCTCGATTGTGGGAAAAGTTTCACACAGAGATCAGGCCTTGTTACACATCAGAGAATCCACACAGGAGAGAAACCCTATAAGTGCTTGGACTGTGGGAAAAGTTTCACACACAGATCGGCCCGTAATAGACATCAGACAATCCACACAGGAGAGAGACCCCATAAGTGCTTGGAGTGTGGGAAAAATTTCACACGGAGATCAGCCCTTATTACACATCAGGCAACCCACACAGGCGAGAGACCCCATAAGTGCTTGGACTGTGGGAAAAGTTTCCCACACAGATCATCTCTTATTAGACACCAGGCGAGCCACACGGGAGAAAGACCCTATAAATGCCTCGACTGTGGGAAAAGTTTCATGCACAGATCAAACCTCATCTTACATCAGAGAATCCACACGGGCTATAAACCTCATGAATGCCTTGCTTGTGGGAAAAGCTTCAGTAAGAGCTCAAACCTCACTAAACATCGGAAAACCCACAAGGGTGAGAGCAACCCTAGGAATAGCTTTACTGCGGGAAAAGATTCAATCCGAGCTCACACTTCAGCGACACAGAAAACAGCGGGACCTTGAATGTGGGGGCAGCTTCATTTGGTGCTTCCATGGTATCAGGCATCCGCAAATCCGAACAGGAAAGAAACCTCTGAGATGTTCTCAGTGTGGAAAATGCTCCATGTGGCGCTAACAGCATGTTGGACATCAGGGACTCCTCCGCACAGCAGGGAAATTCTCTCAGCGCCCTGACTAGGGCTGGCCCTGGTGACAAACCCATTTCCTCATTCCCACACACATAAGGGGCATTTGGCTCCCAAGGATCCAGCTGCCCATCGCTGGGGTGAGGCTCCAGCAGCAGCCAAACATCAGCTGGTCAGTGACCCTCTGGCTCTGCCTGGTCTAAGCAAACCCCAGACAGAGGAGGAGAAGCCCCGATCAGCCCCTCCTCCCTGCTGCAGTCCTGGTTACTGAGCTGATGGGACACAGGTGGGGAGAAGGAAGAGGGAGAAACCCCTCCAGATGCTCTCTCTGCCTGGCTGAAGTCCCCTTCTAGAAACAAGAAAATTACTACAAAAATAGTAAAATCCTATGTACAAGAATAAAAACAGTCTTCCTGGAAAGATTGGACAGTGCAGCACTCAGGATGAGAAGACAGCAGAAGCAGTGACTTGGATCCTGTGGCGGTGAGAAGGAACTGAAGATGCGGTCGGTCTGTCCCACCCCTTATTGACTGGGGTGAACCCACAAGGTGGTACAAGGGCACATGCGTGGACCAATGGACACTCCTACTTTGAAAAGCTCCGGGCACAGTGTATGTGCATAATCCTCATGGAATACAATAGGGACTATCACTCAAAGAAGAAAGACACTTGGGCCAGGCCCCAGCTTCACTCTAGACACCTGTCCCTGCCCCCCATCTTCCACCAGCCCCAGGGCTGTGCTCCCCCACTTACCTGAAACTGTTCCCTGCAGGGGGAGTGTCCATGGAGTTGGTAACTCCTCTCCTCCCCTCCCCAAATTCCCCAGGGCGCTAGGTTCTGGGGGATTAAAGGTTAAGGGACAAGGAGGTATTTTGGAAGGAAACTAGACATTGAAAGGTTGTGGCTGGGGGAGATGGGAAGCAGGGGGAGCTAGGTGCTGGGGCTATCGAGTGTTTGGGGATCAGGGGATAAGAGGTTAGGTAGATCACAGGGGCAGAGACGTGCTGCCTCTCCTCACTTACACCCTCTGCCCCTTTTCCCTGCCCCCTCTGCATTCAAACAGCACCACTGAGCGGCAGTGATTCTCACAGCCTTTTGTGGGAGGCCTGGAGATCCTACCTCTCCAGCATCAGCCACGGAGGTGCTCTCTGTGGTAGGAAATGTAGTTGGGATTAGCCAGCGCATCTCTGTGACCCTCCACCAGATTCCTCCGGGGCTATGGTGGGGAGAGAAGTGACAGGCCTGGGGCTGGGTTTAGGGAGGGGCGCCCTGCGACAGGGCCGAGCCGCCGTGGCTGGGTCCGGGCTGGGTTCAGGGCCGGGCTGCTGCGGCTGGGTCCGGGCTATGCCCCGCCACCCTGGCTGGCATTGGGCCGAGTAGGGGTGCCCTGGCCACGGCATAGCTGGGGCTGAGGTGCCACCCCAGCAGGTCTGGGCTGCAGCATAGCTGGGGCCGGGGAAGGGGCACCATGGCAGGTCCCTGGGCAAGTTCCCTGAGCACCTGCGCAGAGCTAAATAGGCTGTTGCACAGCCTTAGGTAGGGACAGTGAAATGTGGTGTTTTCGCTTCTGTGCTATTTCAGGTTGATGGGGTGAGTCCAAGAGATTCCCTCCTTCCCCCAACACCATCATCCTCCACTCTCCACACAGCAGCCTCTGTCCCAGCAATGGAGAGTTTTATCCTGGCCCCGTTCTACCCCTCCGCCTCCCAAGGTGTCACTTTCTATCGTGTCCCTGGCTCTCCATGACAGAAAGTGTCCAAATCCAAATAGAATATCAGGGTTGGAAGGGAGCTCAGGAGGTCATCTAGTCCAACCCCCTGCTCAAAGCAGGACCAATCCCCAAACAGATTTTTTCCCCAGATCCCTAAAGGGCACCCTCAAGGATTGAACTCAAAACCTTGGGTTTAGCAGGCCAATGCTCAAACCACTGAGCTATCCCTCCCCCCTCATCTGAAGGCACATTTTGACCTTTCAGATCTTATAGCACTGTTTGCATCTCTTGGTAAAATAGCTCCCAGTTTTTCTCCAGGCTAGTCCACATCGTTTTTAGATGGGAAGCTGCTTTGTTTTTATTATTAGGATGATGCTAAAACTTGTGTAACTAACATGACAAAATAATGAGGCGAGAATAGGGTGACCAGATGTCCCGATTTTATAGGGACAGTCCTGATATTTGGGGTTTTGGCTTATACAGGCATCTATTACCCCCACCCTCTGTCCCGATTTTTCACACTTGCTGTCTGGTCACCCTAGGCGAGAAGTAAAGCAGGTTTAGCACTTTAGAAGAAAATGGGAAAATATATTGTCCTGATTTTGAATCTGAAGGTTCTCTGAGATTTCACTTTATGAACATGTTTTATAGCCCACCCTGTATTGTGGGTTTTTCTCTTTTCCCGACCACCGATTGGTCACTCGTTTTGGTATTAGTTTAGCTTGACAGGGTGTAGCTCAGATTTATTGAGGAAATCACAACACAAATGGCCCTTTGTATTTTGACCTTTTTCTGCCCTTTGTCACGGGATTTTTGTGTTGTTAGAACAATGACGATTATCAATATCAGCACAAAGACGGAGATTGAGCGCTAGATTTACACTCAGACACAGAGACTGAAACAGGGAATGAAGTTACTGTCTGATCCCTGCAGAGATGTGAGATACCGTCGGGACGGGGAGAAGATGGGGAGAACAGAACTGGGAAATGGCTGGGTTTGCTCCTCAGAGCCAGAGGGCTGAGGCTGAGAACTGTGAACTCGCTGCATCAGAGCCAGAGAGAGACTAGGCTTGGCCTGAGCATTGTGTGAAGCTGTCCCTGAAATCTAAATGGCTCTGAACAACACCCCAAGGAAAATGATGGGGGAGGGGGCAGCGTCTCCCTATTACTGAAATGCTGCGTAGTTGGGCGCAGGCAAGAAGGGAGCCGGGGATGTCAACAGACCTGGGCAGCCTTGAAGCCAGGCTGATCCCCATCACTGAGGCCAGAGGGAGATGAGGAGCGCTAGAGCCCTGCTGGTCACCCCCTCCCCATCTGTCGCAGTCTCCTATATGGGGACGACAGAAACTGTCTCTGCCCCACTCACCCCTCTAACCTGAGTTCTTTGGATTCCCTGCTCTTGGGGTGTTTGCTTTTGTGACAGGCTACGAGCGCCTCTCCCGGCTTCCCGGCACTTTTCTCCCAGTGTGTAAAAGTTGCTGGTGCATGGGGGAGTTGGGTGGAGCTGTGGGCTGGGCTGAGGGTGGGGAAAGGAGTCTGCCTTTTGCTTGTCCTTTGGAATAATAAAATACAATTTAGTTTCTCCCACTCCCAGTTTCTGTTGTTTTGCATGAAATGGCTGCCAACTGCTGAGGTAAGGTTAAAGGTAAAGGTGATGCAGACGTGATCTGGGATGGAAATGCACAGTGAGGTCACCCGGCCAACTTCATCCCTGCCCTGTCACAGGCTCCTCAAACTTCCCATAAAGGTAAAACTCTCTAAAAACTTGTGCCCCTCTCCCTGACCCCAGTACAAATCAGGAACAGTCTGACTGGGCCATGGGCTCATCCTCCTCTCCCTCCCCCTGGTGCTAATCAGGAGTAATCCCGCTGGTGTCATGTGACCTGTGTACACCAGTGTGAAGTTGTTGTGAGAAGAGAATCAGACTATTGGCCTCTAGTTCTATTTGCAGGAGCAGGAGCGTAGCTAGGGGTGTTCAGGGGAAGCAGCCGTTTCCCCCAGCACATTTTTCAAAAGCAGCACCTGCCGGGCTGGCACTGGGCTCCTGCAGGCAAAGGGGCGGGGTGGCGGGCACGACCGGAGGAGCGAAGGGGCCGGCTCCTCGGCCATCATGCCCTATGCTCAGTGTGGCCCCAACATCGCCGCGGCCACCTCCTGCAGTGGCTCAGGGCTCGGCAGCCGAGCACTCCGCAGCTGGCGGGCAGATCCCCTCTCCCCGGTAGCTTCCTGCTTCCCTCGGCCCGGGCAGCCCAGCATTAGCAAGGGGCGCGATGGCCGAGGAGCCGGCCCCTTTGTTCCTCCGGCCGCGTCATCCGCCCCCTCAATGGCTCCTCCGGAGTCCGGCCGTGCTGCCGCCCCCCCCCCCCCCCCCCCCTTGCCTGCAGGAGTTCAGCGCCGGCCCGGCAGGCGCCGCTTTTGAAAAAAATGCTGGGCTGCCCGGGCCTAGGGAAGCAGGAAGCTGCCGGGGAGAGGGGATCTCACCAGCTGCTGCCCGCCCCACTGCTCCGCTTCCCCCAGCCCCCAGGAGAAGTGAGCAGCACCCGCCCGCCCCCCCTTCCCTGCGCCCGGCCCCCCCCCCGACCGAGCCCCTCCAAGGCCGCAGCATGGCTGGAGGAGCCAAGGGCGCGGGGCGCAGCGCAGCGCGACTGGAGGAGCCAGCCAAGGGGGGGTGGAGCGGCTGGAGGAGGAGCCAAGGGGGGGCGCCTTTTTTATGTTTGCTCCCCATACACTTAGAACCTGGCTACGCCACCGTCACAGCCCACTCCACTCCGCCAGCTCCCAGCCACGGTGCTCTGCTTCCCGCTGCCGGTGAGTGCGGGGAGGTTGGGGAAAGGTTCCCCTTCACTCACTGGCGGTGAGAAGCAGAGCGACGTGGCCCCAGCCCACTCCGCTTCCCTTGCCCCAGCCCCAGCTGAGTCGCTCGTGGGGAGGAGGGGGTGGTGGGAAGCTGAGCGCCACAGCTGGGAGCTGGCGGAGTAGGGCTGGCTGGGGCCGGGCTGCTCCACTTCACGCTGCTGCTGGTGAGCGTGGCAGGGGGGAGGGATCCCTTCCCCAAGCCCCCTCTCCTGAGTGACACGTCTGGGGCCGGGGCTAGGAAAGCAAAGCGGGCTGCTCCCGGCCACCCGCTAAGCCCCTGGGCCACACTGGGCCTGTGGGACCCCCAAAAGTGCTCCCCTACAGTTCCTGCCTCCCAGACCCTGGGGGGGGGGGGGAAGAGGCCTGGGGCCTCACACAGCCCCCCATGGGGGGGCTGCATAGAGCACCCAAATAGCTAGGGACGGCCATGACCACAATATTTGATTATTGGGGAGAAAAGGGGCAAGATTGGAGGATGTAATATCCGCCTATTACATAATTCTATGGTAGAGCAGGAAAACTGGAGGGGATTTCTATCCACTTTACCCTCAAAATATTACAGTAAAAGCATGTTCTGAACGCTGCGAAGTCGAGCAGTGTGAGGCAGGGCCGGAATCAAGGCTGTCTGGGCCTTGTTAATTCAGCCCCCTTGTGTCTGTGCATTATTGTATGATCTTTAATGACAGGATCACACACTGCAGCGCTCATTAACACAGGACCCTGCCTCTTTCAGGGTATGTCTATCTACACTGCAAAAAAAACAAAACCAAAACTCAAGCAAAAGACACTGCAACAAGTCTCAGAGTGGGGGTCAGCTGACTCTGGCTGGGGAGTGGGGTAGGAAGAGGGGCTCAGGCTGTAGGGATAAAATCAGCAGAGCAGATGCTGGGGCTGGAGCCTGGGGTCTGAGATCCTCCCCCCTCTGCCCAGCCCCAAGGTCCCCTGGAAGGGGTTTTCTGTAAAGTACAGCCCTGTTCTGGAACAGTCAGAACTTTAAGGAGTCAAGGGACAACAGTTTGTTAATTTCCCCTGGAGTCACCGAACAGTTCAATTTAAACACAGCAGTTGGATCGATCTCTTTCAGAATCCAATGAACCTTTGAAATGGATTCTTCTGAGGGTGACCTCCAGACAAAAGTCTATTTTGAGCTGTGAGCCAGGCGACAGACCTCTGTTTTCAGGGCAGGGGCCTGCTGCTTTCTCCCCCACCAGAGCTGTGCTAAAAGGCAAATACTTTAGTTCCTGCCCTCTCTGGTGCAATGGATGGGGTCACACCTCCTCTCTTTAGTTTGAGGGGTCTGTTTACCTGAGATGTAAACACAATCTCATTATCTATTCAAGTCCTATGGCAGAAACTCCTGGGGGGGGGGGGGGGTTATATGCATAATTGATGTAGCAAGCCCAGAGGTGCTGGGGCTATGAACTGCCAAGCCCAGATGTGCTAGAGGTAGGAACTGCCAAGCCCAGAGGTTCTTGGGCCATAGGCACGGGACCTAATGGTACAGGGGGTGCTGCAGCACCCTCAGGTTTTAGCCACGGCTCCACCGCTGGCTCCCCACACCCTGTCTGCTGGCCTCCCAGCACCCCACCCAACCCACCGGTGCCTGGGTCCCAGCAGCTGGTCCCCCACCCCTGAGAAATGTGTCCCCTGCTACAAGGCCCCTGGGCAGCCTCTCTAGGACCAGGACATCTCACCCCCATGTGCTTGAGGATTTTGGGGTGCCTCTGGAACAATCCCCAGTCTCCATTAGAAATGTTCCTTTTCCCCCCTCCCTGGGGTCTGGATGTATCTTTTCTGTCTGGTCACTAACAGGGTGGTTTCTATGCACGATGCCTCCTTAATGCGGGGAGAAGCTGCCCATGCCCACGGGCGGTGGGGGCCCCAGGAGGCAGGGTCTGGGGCAGGCGGCTGCAAGTCGCTGCGTTGATCACTAGGACCCAGGAGCAGCTGGGAGGCGGCTCTGGGGGGAGCGATCGCTGGGCTCAGGCCCGGCAGCAGGAAGTGACTCGCAGCCGCTGCGGTGACTCTGGCTCCAGGCTCCTGGCGAGATCCCCGAGCCCCGGCGGCTGGTGCTGGGAGCCCGGAGCCCTGGCTGCAGCCGGGAGAGGGGAATCTCCAGCAGGGCCCTTCCCGCTGCTCCCCAGGAGCCTCTCCCAGGGCAGAGCCCCCAGCCCGGCCAGGCCCCTTCCTGGCCCGGCCCCTGCCCCAGGGGGCCCCGCTCGGAGGGAAGGTAAGAGAGACCCGCCCCCCGTCACCCCCGGGCTGCTCCCAGCGGAGCTGGCTGCGATTCCCGTCCTGGGCCCGGGAAAGCTGCTGCCAGCTCCCGTTATATGCGGGGCCGGGCAGGATAAGCCAGCCTCGGCCGTGCAGAACAGGCCGATTGGGCGGAGGGATTCCCCCATTTCTGAACCAGGAAACGCCCCCCTGGGCAGGGCTGGGAAAACTGACCAGACTCCCAGTGCTGGAGCCTGAACCCACTGGCCAGAGGCTGCTGTGAAATACGAAGGGAAGCTGTTGGGATCCCTGTCCCCGTCGCTGACACAGAGCTCTGCTTCCTGTATCAGCCTGTGGCTGGCAGGCGTGTGGGAAATGAGAAGACCCTGCCCTGCTCCATCTGCTGGGGGGACAAGGAGCTCTCACCTTCTCCCCAACCCCTGAAGTCCCCTGGCTGCTCTGAGCGGGGGTGGGCGTATTCTGCTTTCCCAGGCCTCCTCCCCCGTTACTAGTGGGATTGTGGCTGGGGCAGCAGGTAGTCAGTGCAGGACTCTGTTGTTCCAGATGCCGGTGACCTTCGAGGATGTGGCTGTGTATTTCACCCAGGGGCAGGGGGCTCTGCTGGACCCCGCTCAGAGAGCCCTCTACAGGGACATCATGCAGGAGAATTACGAGATGGTGACCTCGCTGGGTAAGGGATTCCTGTGCTCTGAGCTACTATAAGCCGTGGGGTCTGCATGTCTGACTCTGCTCGGTTGGATTAGGAAGGAATGGGTACCATAGTGCCGTGGTTCTCAAACAGGGGCCCCTGTGGGGCTGCGAGCAGGTGTCAGGGGGGCCGGCAAGCAGGACCGGCATTCGATTTGCTGGGGCCCAGGGCACAAAGCGGAAGCCCCACTGCATGGGGCTGGAGCTAAAGCCTGAGCAACTTAGCTTTGCGGGGTCCCATGTTGTGTGGGACCCTGGGTATTTGCCCTGCTCCCTACCCCCTAATGCTGGTCCTGGCTTTTATATACAAAAAACAGTTGGTGTGGCAGAGGTGGGCTGTGCATTTTTAGACCATGGTGGGGGTCCTCAGAGAGAAAAAGATTAAGTACCCCTGGTAGAGTCCACAGCTCCACAGTGAGAGATACTTTCATCTCCATACCCCATGCAAGGGAACAGGGGAGAGAGAAACCTAATGGACAGGTTAATTCATCCCCATCTCTCCAGCTTTCAAGGGGCCAGAAGCAGGGGATTGTCCTGCCTGTATTATTTCTCCTTCACACACCATTCACTGGCCCTCTTGGGACTAGCTCCATCCCTGGGGAGGGCTCTCGGTGCTGCAGGCTCAGGGGGTGCTGGCACAGTTTGTACAGTGGGGGTGTTGAGAGCCATTGAACCAAACTGTAAACCCTGGATATAATGGAACCCACTTCAAGCCAGGAGATGCGGCAGCTCCCCCAGCACTGCTGGTTCCAGCACCTATGTGCTGGTTTGGAAATAGGCAGGAGTTTAACACCAGAGCTGCGTGTGCCAGAAAGTCCCCCAGAGCGCATCTACCGAGACCTCCTAGTGAGGGTGTGACAACACCCCCCACCCCAGATATCTGCTGCTCCCAAAGGGTCTGAGTTACCACAGTCCCTTTTAGGGTCAGGTTAAACTCAGGGAATGTTCCTTGTGAGAAATATTTGACCAGTGCTCCATGCGCCCTGAACTTGCCTGATTTCACCCCCTGCGCAGGATTCCTCATTCCCAAACCTGACCTGATCGCCCGGCTGGAACGAGGGGAAGAGCCGTGGTTCCCGGATCTCCAGGCCGATGAAGAAAGGGAGAGCCCAAAAGGCTCCTGCACAGGTGAGGAGTCAGGGAAACTGAGACTGAACCACCTTGAGAGTGAAGGAAAAAGCTGGGACTCCCAAAATGTGCTGTGAGCGAGAGCCCTCAGTTCTGCCCCGTCTCACCCAGGTCAGGGCTGCAGTCAGCAGGTGTCATATTATGAAGGCAAATATTAGTTACAGCTTCCCACTCATCCTGTTAGCTGTCGGGAATTTCCTCCATGACTTTCCTTCCGTGGGAGTGTTCGGGTGGGATGTGGAGGCAGAATCCAGTGTCTCCATCTCCCCAATAGTTACTGTGTTGTGTTTTCCCTCTTTGCTATTCCCCTTTCTGTCCTTTCTCCCCGGCACAGGCAGTGACTCCTGTCTGGATTCTCTCTCTCCCAGCAGGTGATAGGACAGTGAATGAGAACAAGGAGGAGAATCAGCAGGAGGAAGGTCCTGGGAAAGCGGAATCGCAGGAGTTGGTTTTGAGAAGAGCTGAAGGGAATTTTTCCCAGTGCTTGGAACAGGGAAATGCCTGGGGAGATCAACACAGATCAGAGATGCAGCTGGGAAACTATCCTGGGAAGAAACTGGATGAATCTATTGAACGTGGCAGAGGATGCAAGGATCCCAAGGAAACTACAGTACAGCAGATAAGTCACAATGAAGAGAAACCTTACAAATGTCTTGACTGTGGGAAAAGTTTCCGTTTCAGTGCCAGCCTTATCAAACATTGGAGAACCCACACAGGAGAGAAGTCCTATAAATGCTTAGAGTGTGGGAAAAGTTTCAGTGAGAAGTCAAACTTTATTACACACCAGAAACTGCACATAGGAGAGAAACCCTATAAATGCCTGGAGTGTGGAAAAAGATTTAGTCAGAGGTCATCGCTTATGGCACATTACAGATCCCACACAGGAGAGAAGCCCTATAAATGTGTAGACTGTGGGAAAAGCTTCAGTAAGAAGCCATGTCTTCTTATACACCAGAGACTGCACACAGGAGAGAGACCATATAAATGCCTTGAGTGTGGGAAAAGTTTTAGTCAGAATTCACACCTTACTGCACATCAGACACTGCACACAGGAGAGAGACCCTATAGATGCCGTGAGTGTGGAAAAAGTTTTAGCAAAAGTTCATCCCTTATTCAACATGGGAGAATCCACACGGGAGAAAGGCCATATAAATGCCTTGAGTGTGGGAAAGGTTTTATCGAAAGTTCATCGCTTACTAAACATGGGAGAATCCACACAGGAGAAAGACCTTATAAATGCCTTGAGTGTGGGAAAAGTTTCAATTTGAAATCAGCCCTTAATTCACATCAGAAAACCCACACAGGAGAGAAACCCCATAAATGCCTGGACTGTGGGAAAACTTTCAGTCAGCGCTCACACCTTAATAAACATAGGAAAATCCACACCGGAGAGAGACCATATAAATGCCTTCAGTGTGGTAGAAGTTTCATTCAGCACTCAAACTTTATTAGACATCCATGTCTGAACACAAGACAGAGACGCTATAAATGCCTTCAGTGTGAGAAAGTTTTCAATGCGGGATCGGACCTTATTAAACATGAGAGAACCCACACTGGAGAGAAACCATATAAATGCTTGGACTGTGGGAAAACTTTTGGTCAGAGCTCACACCTTAGTAAACATAGGAGAATCCACACAGGAGAGAGACCATATAAATGCTTTGAGTGTGGGAAAAATTTCATTCACCACTCAGTCCTTATTAAGCATCAGAGAATCCACACAGGTGACAAACCCTATAAATGCCTCGACTGTGGGAAAAGTTTTGTTGACAGAACAAAACTTACTAGACATCAGGCAATCCACACAGGAGAGAGACCCCATAAATGCTTGGACTGTGGGAAAAGCTTCATTCAGAAGTCACAACTTACTATACACCAGAGAGTTCACACAGGAGATAGACCCTTTAAATGCCTTGATTGTGGGAAAAGTTTTATTCATAACTCAAAGCTTACTACACATCAGAGAACCCACACAGGAGAGAGACCTTATAAATGCCTGGAGTGTGGGAAAACTTTTATTCATAATTCAAAGCTTACTACACATCAGAGAACCCACACAGGAGAGAGACCCTATGGATGCCTTGTGTGTGGGAAAAGGTTTATGGAAAGTTCATCCCTTATTAAACATGGGCGAATCCACACGGGAGAAAGACCCTACAAATGCCTTGAGTGTGGGAAAAGTTTTATGGAAAGTTCATCCCTTATTAAACATGGGCGAATCCACACAGGAGAAAGACCCTATAAATGCCTTGAGTGTGGAAAAAGTTTCCGTTTGAAATCAACCCTTAATACACATCACAAAACTCACACAGGAGAGAAACCCCATAAATGCCTGGAGTGTGGAAAAACTTTCAGTCGGCGCTCACAGCTTACTCAACATGGGAGAATCCACACAGGAGAGAGACCTTATAAATGCCTTGACTGTGGGGAAAGCTTCAATAAGAGCTCAGCGCTGACCAAACATCAGACAATCCACAAGGGTGAGAGACGCTAGAAATAGCTTGACTGCAGGAAAAGATTCAATTTGACTTCCTGCATCAGTGATCGACACAACAGAGAGACCTTCAATGTGGGGGAAGCTTCATTTGGTGCTCCCGGAATATCAGGGATCCACAAATCTGCACAGGGAAGAAACCTCTGAGATGTTCTCAGTGTGGAAAATGCTCCAAGTGGAGCTGACATCAGAGACTCCTCCACACAGCAGGGAAATTATCTGAGTGCCCTGACTAGGGCTGGCCATGGTGACAAACCCATTTCCTCATTCCCACACACATCAGGGGTGTTTGCTTCCCAAGGCTCCGGCTGCCCATCGCTGGGGCGAGGATACAGCAGCAGCTGAGCAGCAACTGGTCAGTGACCCTCTGGCTCTGCCTGGTTTAAGCTCTGTCTGGCAGCTGAGCAGATGGGCCAAAGGTAGGGGAAGGAAGAGGGAGAAACTCCTCCAGACGCTCCCTCTGTTTGGCTGAAATTCCCTTCTCTCCCTTCCCCTCCCAGCCGGGATCCCCCTGCCATGGAGATGAGAAGAAGGACACTTGGGCCAGGCCCCATCTTCACTCTAGACCTCTGTCCCCATCCCCATCTTCCACCAGCTCCTGGGCTGCGCTCCCCACTTACATGGAGCTGTTCCCTGCAGGGGGAGTGTCCCTGGGGGCTGGTAACTTCTTCCGTCCCCAAATCCCCCAGGGCACTGGGTTCTGTGGGTCAAATATTGAGGGACCAGGAGGATGGGTTTTGGGGAGGGAATTGGGGTTGAATGATTGGGGTTGGTGGAGCTGTGAAGCAGGAGGAGCTGGGTGCTGGGGTATCGAGTGTTTGGGGATCATGGGATAAGAGGCGAGGGAGAGCATAGAGATAGAGAGGTGCTGCCTCTCATCACTCTCCCCTCCTGCCCCTTCTCCCTGCCCCCTCTGCATTCAGACAGCACCACTGAGAGAGGCTGGTTCCCACAGAGCCATTTGGGGAAGGCTGAGAGATCCCACCTCTGCTTCCGAGCATTTGTCTATGGTAGGAAATGTGGTTGGGATTGGCCAGCGCATCTCTGTGACCCTCTACCAGATTTCCTAGTGTAAACTCAGCCTTACACATAAGATGCTCAGGACAAGATTTTGTCATGGATATTTTTAGTAAAAGTCACAGACAGGTGACGGGCAATAAAGAAAAATTCACAGAAGCCCATGACATTTACTAATAATATCCGTGACAAATGGGGAGGTAGAAGGCTGCAGCACCCATTGCTACTGGGGCCCTGGGGTCTCATGGCAGCTGGGGCTCTGTGAGCTGCATGGGCCCCCTGCCACCCGTGGCTCAGAGCTCTGGGGCCCCTGCCACCCATGGCAGCTGGGAGCTGCGGGGGTCCCAGCCACCCGCCATAACTCATAGATCTGGAGGCCACCCCTGGGAGCCGGGTACTGCAGGGTAACCCCATGGCCTCCGGGGGGAGCTCTCGGATACTGTGGACAGCAGGGGGACCCTGCAGCTCAGAGCTGCCACGGGCTGAAGTCACGGAAGTCTCTGGAAGTCACAAATTCCGTGACTTCCATTACCTCTGTAAGAAAATCGTGTTCTGACTCCCTCCCATTAGCAGAGTGATAATTAGTCCCTGAGTTCCCCTTGTGGAGCTGGATTGTCTCATTCCCAGATAGTCTCACATTACTCCAGGCCCCGCTGACAAGCATTTAGTGTTTCTATATTTTCTGGCTTATGCACCAGAATTAACTAGATGCTAAAAATGTGGGAGAAGAGACAGTAAAATGTGGTGTGTTATTTCAGAGCGATGGGGTGAGTCTGAGGGTTTCCCTCCCTCCCCCAGCACCATCACCCTCCACTCTCCACACAGCAGCCTCTGTCCAAGTGATGGAGAGTTTTATCATGTCCCCGTTCTACCCCTTCACCTACCAAGGTGTCACTTACTACCATGTCCCTGGCTCTCCATGCTTAGGAATCACAGTTTTGATGTCTATGATCCTAAGTTAGACTCCAGAGGGCTGGAGAAGGAAGTGTTACAGATCTGGGAGTGGGCGGGGAAATCCCATTGACTCTAAAGCATAGTTTGACCTTTCAGATCCTATAGCCCTGTTTGCATCTATTTGTGAAATTGCTTCCCGGCTTTTTCCTAGGCTAGTCCAGATCATTTGTAGATGGGAAGATTTGTGTTTCTTTTTCTTTCTTTTAGTATAATGATGCTAAAACTTTTGCAACTAATACAACCAAATAATGAGGCGAGAAGTGAACCTGGTTTAGCCCCTACAGAAGAAAATGGGTACATTTATTTTCCTGATTTTGAGTCTTAAATGATTCTCTGAGATTTCATTTTATGAACATGAAACTGTTTTATAGGCCACTCTGGATTGTGGGTTTTTCTCTCTTTGTGAAGGCCATTTGGTCACATACGTGGATATTTAATTTGACAGGATTTATTGAGAACTTCACGAGACAAATGATCATTTGCCAAAATAGTCCTTTTTTAGTTTTGTTATTTTAATCTTTATCTAACATCTTTGTCATGAGATTTTTTTCTGTGGTTTGAACAATGACAGTGATCAGTATCTCTCAGCACAACCACTGATGATGCAAGTTAGATTCACAGTGCGAGAGACAGAGGAATGAAGTTACTGCCTGATCCCTGCAGTGATGTGAGGTACCGTGTGACGGGGAGAAGGGGGGGTGGGGGAACAGAGCTGGGAAACTGCTGGGTTTGCTCCTCAAAGCCAGGCGACTGAGGCTGAGAACTGTGAACTCGCTGCATCAGAGCCAAAGAGCGACTGGACTTGGCCTGTCAGTGTCATTTGAAGCTGCCCCTGAAATCTAAAGGATCATGAATGATGCCCCAAAAAATAATAGAAGGTAGGGGACAGCATCTCCCTATTGCTGAGATGCCGAGGTTGGGCGCAGGCAAGAAGGGAGCCGGGGATATCAACAGACCTGGGCAGCCTTGAAGCCAGGCTGACCTGCATCACTGAGGCCAGAGGGAAATGAGGAACCTGACAGCCCAGCTGATCACCCCCTCCCCATCTACCGCAGCGTCCTGTGTTGTGGTGTCAGAGAATCTCTTTGCCCCACTCACCCCACACTGATCCCTCTTATGACTAACCCCTTGTTCCCCATGCTCCCCACTTGTGTATGGTTCTGATATATAGTGTACAAAGAGTGCCTGGTGTGGGATCATTGGAAAACTCATGGTCTGCTGAATATTATGCCACTGAAATGCATGCAACACCAGTGCATGTAGAATGGGGAGATTTTACTGTATGTTTGTTACTAGGGTGACCATATTCCAGGTGCCCAAAAAGAGGCCACTGATGAGGGGTGGGAGCCTGGGGGGGTACAGTTGTGGGTGCTGGGGGGTGGTGCGGTGGGGGTACTGATGAGGTGAGGTCAGTGTCGGTCATGGTCACAGTGGCAGGGTGCTGACACAAGCCCAGAACGCAGTGATAGCTGTCCCTCAGCACCTACCTGCTGGACCTCCTGCCCAGGGATGGGGCCTGGGTGGGTGGGATCCAGCAGCAATCAATCAGCTGCAGACGCAGGGGAATGGACCAATCAGCCTTGGATGCCAGGGAATAGACCAATTGGGAAGCTGACCAATCAGGGCTATTTCTGAGCTGCAGCCCGTCTGCTCTGCAGAACCTCCGGGCATTTGTTGTTATAGGAAAACCCTGCTCAGACAGAGAAAGCAGGTTCAAAAAAGAGGCTCTGTCCGGGAAAACCCGGACACATGGTAACCTTATTTGTTACTGAAACATGTCGTTGTTCTGGGGAACGCCCACAGACTAACTCCTCAGAGACAACATAGAACTGACCATCTGTATTAGAAAACTATTATCTGGCCATCCACCAATAGGAGGAAGGGGGTAAACAAAGACATTTATAATTCATCTGAAGGATGGTTTGGAGCTCATGGAGTTGCCTGAGGCCATCACCTAGCAAAGACTATAAAGGGTCTGAGTATAAGAAGTGAGAGTCTTGCCCACATGCTCAGGGTTTAACTGATCACCATATTTGGGGTCGGGAAGGAATTTTCCCCCAGGGCAGATTGGCAGAGGCCCTGGAGGTTTTTCACCTTCCTCTGCAGCGTGGGGCACGGGTCACTTGCTGGAGGATTCTCTGCACCTTGAGGTCTTTAAACCACTATTTGAGGTCTTCAGTAACTCAGACATAGGTTAGGGGTTTGTTACAGGAGTGGGTGGGTGAGATTCTGTGGCCTGCGTTGTGCAGGAGGTCACACTAGATGATCATAATGGTCCCTTCTGACCTTAAAGTCTATGAGTCTGCACTTCAGACCTATGCCACCTACTGTATATACTCGATCATAAGCCGATTCGTTTATAAGCCGACCCCCCACAAGATGGATAAGTAAAAATGGAAAAATTTTATGACCCGTTCATTCAAGGGTGAGCAAACTTTGGCTCCCGGGTCATGAGGATAAGCCGCTGGCAGGCCGAGATGGTAGGTTTACCTCCGTGCCTGCGGACGCTCGAGGTAAACAAAAGTAAACAAAGGTTTCAGAGTAGCAGCCATGTTAGTCTGTATCCGCAAAAAGAACAGGAGTACTTGTGGCACCTTAGAGAACAAATTTATTAGAGCATAAGCTTTCGTGGACTACAGCCCACTTCTTCGGATGCATACAGAGTGGAATAAATATTGAGGAGATATATACACACACACATACAGAGAGCATAAACAAGTGGGAGTTGTCTTCCAACTCTGAGAGGCCAATTAAGTAAGAGAAAAAAAACTTTTGAAGTGATAATCAAGATAGCCCAGTACAGACAGTTTGATAAGAAGTGTGAGAATACTTACAAGGGGAGATAGATTCAATGTTTGTAATGGCTCAGCCATTCCCAAAAGTAAACAAAGTGTCCCGGTGCGCCAGCTGCTTACTCTGACGGGTCGGGACAGCAACTGGTGGGGAAACTTTTTTGGGGGAGAAGCTGGGGGTCAGGGGAGTAACCCCTGTGACCACCCCCCCACATGACCCCACCCCTAGCCCAGACCCCCACACTCTCCCCATCCCATCCCTTCCCACCTTATCTGGGGAGGGCCAGGGGAGGATGTCTCTGGTCTAGCTGGAGCTGCTCCGACAGGCGTGGCTGCAGCCTGCTCTGGTGGGCCAGACCGGGTGGCGCGGCCACAGCATGTTCCAGCAGGCTGGGCCGGGCGGCAGGGCCACAGGGTGCTCTGGGGGCGGGGGCGGAGCCGAGCGGCACGGCTGCAGCCTGCCAGCCCCGGAGCTGCAGCTGCTTCAGAGGCTGGGGGGAGAGCAGCGTGGCCAGAAGTGGAGAGAGACTGGCCCCACCTCTTCCCTTCTGGCTCTGCTGCCTCTCCTTGCTCCCTCTTTTGGAGGGAGGGGCTGTGTCCCCCCTCCACCTCTCTATACCGTTCATAAGCCAACCCCCTTCTCTGGTGCTTCCCTTTTTTACTAAAAAAATTCGGCTTATGAATGAGTACATACAGTATATTAGCTTGACTTACAGCCACCACAGTAATTGCTGCAGTAGCCGATGTCCACACTACCCTCCTTCATTCACTGGGGCGTGTCCTGCCAAGGAGCTCTTCAACCAACCTAAGAGGGACAGTGTGGGGAGCCGAGAGCCCAATCATCTCCAGCGGCAGCTCCCTCAATAGGCGCCGACTTCTCCTCTGCCCGGGTGGGTGCTCGACCCCCCCTCCCTGGCCCTGCCCCTACCCCACCCCTATTCCACCCCTTCCCCAAAGTCCCCATCCCACCCTGCCTTTTCCCACTCCAGCCCTGCCCTGCCTCTTCTCCGCCTGCTCCCCTGAGCTCACTGTGTGCCCGCTCCTCCCCCTCCCAGAAAGTCCTAAGCACCGCCAAACAGCTGTTAGGCAGAGGGGGGAGGGTGGGAAAGCGCTGAGAGGGAGGGAGGGAGGGGAAGGAGCGGGGATGCGGTGTGCTGGGGGGGAGAGAAGGAGGCCAGGAGGGGGTAGCTTGGCTGCCAGTGGGTGTGGAGCACCTGCTAATTTTTCCCTGTGGGTTCTCCAGCCCCAGAGCACCCACAGAGTTGGTGCCTATGGCTCCCTCCCTGGAGCCTAGCTGACCCACAGGCTCTGGGTGGGCTGCCCCCCCGCCACTCCCTGTTCTCTGTAAAGAGTGGGGGAAACCACCTGGGGCATCTCACCCCCTGTTCCCTGCTGTGAGTGTGGGAAAGCCACCTGGAGCTCCTCCCCCCCGCCCATCATTCCTCTCCCAGTTTGACACCAGACCATTGATAACTATTTGGAGTACAGTCTTTCAACCAGTTGTGCACCCACCTTATAGTAATTTCAGCTATACCAATGAATTTCTCCCTGCTGGTCAGAACTGAGTCTAACCCGGCTATCCCATGGTTACTTCCCCCACCATAAGAAAGCAGAAGTTCTCCCCGACATGTTCCCAGCACTTATTGCACATTGGCTGCTGCTGATAGGGTAGCCAAGTGCCCGGTTTTTGACCAGAAAGTGCAGTCAAAAAGGGAACTTGACATTGTCCTGTCAGATCTACTGATCGGACACCCAAAGTCTAGTTACTGCAGGCAGGGAGGCACTGGGTCATCACCCACACCAGCCCCTACTCAGCCAGAGCTGCCTCCTACCTGCATTGGGCAGCTGCAGCTCCCAGCCCCGGCTCCACAGGCAAGTCCCTCCTGACCTGGGCAGGGAGGGAGGAAGAGGAGTGGATGAGGGAGGAGCCTTGGGGGAAGAGGCGGGGCAGGTGTGGGGACTCGGGAGGAGATGGGGCAGGGGAGGTTCTGGCAATCCTGCTGGAGTGTCTGTTTTAAATTACCAAGTTGGCAACCCAAGTTGCTCGCTGAGAGGCTATGAAAAATATTAACAAACATACAAATATCATTTTTCACAGCAGCAGAGTTACTAGCTAGCAATAAATATTTTACAATGATTTTGATGTGTATCTGGGTAAAGGGACTGTTGGCCCCTTACTGAAACTTAGTGGGGTTTTTTCATTGGCCCTCTCCCAGACCAAAAGCCAGGGGAAGGGCCAATGAGAAATCAAGGCCCTGAGACTAGTCCCCAGGGCCAATGGGGACAGGCTACTGTTCTAGGTCAGCCTCGTTGACAGGACAGGCAGGCCAATGAGGGAGTCAGGAGCCCGTCCTCTGTGTGAGCTGGAGCTGCCTGCCAGAGAAGGGCAGAGCTAAGGGGAGAGCAGAAGCCTGAGCTGGGCTGGAGGCAGAGCAGCAACAGCCAGAAGCAGAGAGGCGCAGCCCAGGGAGCTGAGCTGGAGGCAGAGCAGCAGCAGCAGCGCTGAGGCAGAGGGGAGCTGGGGCTGGAGCAGTCCAGAGCCGGGTGCTGTGAGCAGCTGGGGAGAGCAAGGGGGACCCTGGGCAGAGGGCCCAGCGCAGTGAGATGCCCCCAGCCAAGGGGCCTTGCAGGCCAGACTTGGAGGGGGAGCATAACCCCGACAGGAGAGGACTGATGCTGGGAAGAAGGGTCCTGCACCTAGAGCCTGACAGCGTGTGGCCACCACCAGAGCACGTGTCTGACCTGCAGCATCCCTGCAGCACAGCCAGGGCCTGGGACATGTGAGGAACAGTCTGTGAACTGCCCTGACATTCCAGAGACGCTGTTTGTGGTTCCCCCTGTGCCCACAGAGTGGGGTGATGTGTTTTCCTTTCACCTTTCTCATTTCCCCCCTCCCATCTTTTTTTTTTAATTACTTGCTGTTTAATGAATTGTATTTGTTCTGAACTCTATGCAATGGTCAGTGAAGATGTCAGGGAAGCGGCCAGAGCGAAGAGAGTACCCCGCAGTGGGGACACTCTCACCCCTGTCCTGAGTGATCACAACAAGATTGGGAGTCGAGCCCCTCAGGAATCCTTGGCCCAGCCTGCTCCGCTTCCCTTGTCTGGCCCCAGCCATGTCGCTCGGGGGGAGGGGGGGGTAGGGAAAGTCGTCCCCCCCCCCACTCACCGGCAGTGAGAAGCGGAGTGCCGCGGTTGGGAGCTGGCTGGGGCCGGGCTGCTCAGCTTCCCGCCACTGCCGGTGAGTGCAGGGGGGTGAGGGGGGATACATTCCCCCAAGCTCCCTCCCCCGAGCGACACAGCTGGGGCCGGGGCAAGGGAAGTGGAGCGGGCTGCTCCCGTCCCCCCACTAATCCTCTGGGCCTGTGGGGCCCCAATAGTGCCCCCCACAGCTCCTGCCTCCCAGATCCTTGGGGGGGAGGCCTGGGCTGCATAGGGCACCCAAATGGCTAGGGACGGCCCTGGGAGCAAGGACTCAGATTCTTCTGCTATTCGATTCCACCGGGGTGGGGTGTAAAAGGAGAGTTCCCCCAAATAGCAGGACCCTTCCCCCGCTTACCTCTGTGCAGGGATCAGCACCACCATGGTGCACAACAGACACTTGACAACATTACCTGACTTAGTGACGGGCATTGGCGGTGGGCAGGAGGGGGCTCCGGGCTGAGGCAGGGAGTCGGGGTGTGGGAGGGTGTACAGGCTCTGGGCTGGAGTTGTGGGTTCTGGGGTGGGGCCAGAAATGAGGGGTTTGGGGTGTGGAATGGGGTAGGGGGGTTGGATGTGGGAGGGGGTGAGGGCTCTGCCTGGGGGTGCAGGCTGTTGTGTGGGGCTGGGGATGAGGGATTTGGGGTGGAGGAGGGAGCTTCGGGCTGGGGCTGAAGGGTTCAGAGTGCGGGGAGGAGCTTAGGGCTGGGGCAGGAGATTGGGGGGTGTAAGGGCTCCAGCTGGGGGTTCAGGCTCTGGGCTGGGGGTACAGGTGAGAGGTTTGGGCTGTAGGAGGGTGCTCCTGGCTGGGACTGAGGGTTTCGGAGGGTCATGGGGGATCAGGGCTGGGGCAGGAGGGTCAGGCATGGGGGGGTGAGGGCTCTGGGGTGGGGTTGGGGATGATGGGTTTGGGGTGCAGGAGGGTGCACCAGGCTGGGACCAAGAGGTTTGGAGGGCGGGAGGGGGATGAGGGCTGGGGCAGGGGAGGCATGTTCAGTCTCCATGCAGTGCTTACCTCAAGCAGCTCCTGGAAGCAGCGCCATGTCCCCCCTCTGGCTCCTACTGCCCCGTCCTCAGATGCTGCCCCCACAGATCCCATTTGCCACGGTTCCCAGCCAATGGGCTCAGAGCTACAGAGTCAGCGCTTGGGGAGTGGGGAGCGGAGGCGGCGTGCAGAGCTACCTGGCTGCACCTCCGCCAGCAACAGCAGGGCCGGGGAGCTGCTTGTGCGGAGCGACCCCCAGGGACCTCAACATTTTTACTGTGGACACTTGTGTCTGTGTACAGACACGTTACCAATCACTGCCTATGTGCACTTCTTGATAAAGTTAATTAACTATTTTAGGGGAAAGTGTCAGAGCGGCCACCAGCAAGAGTTGCTGGCTGCACTCTGAGGCCACCAAAAATGTGTTCGTGAGAACCCCTGGACTAGATGCTCACGATGGGCCCTTCTGACCTTAAAGTCTGTGAGTCTAGCAGAAGCTGGACACAGAGAGGAGAAGCCCAAGGAGGTCAGTTGATCGCTAGGACCCAGGAGCAGCTGGGAGGCGGCTCTGGGGGGAGCGATCGCTGGGCTCAGGCCCGGCAGCAGGAAGTGACTCGCAGCCGCTGCGGTGACTCTGGCTCCAGGCTCCTGGCGAGATCCCCGAGCCCCGGCGGCTGGTGCTGGGAGCCCGGAGCCCGGGCTGCAGCCGGGAGAGGGGAATCTCCAGCAGGGCCCTTCCCGCTGCTCCCCAGGAGCCTCTCCCAGGGCAGAGCCCCCAGCCCGGCCAGGCCCCTTCCCGGCCCGGCCCCTGCCCCAGGGGGCCCCGCTCGGAGGGAAGGTAAGAGAGACCCGTCACCCGTCCTGCCCTGGGCCCAGGAAAGCTGCCACCAGCTCCCGGTGTGTGCGGGGTGGGGGGAGCCAGTTCGGGCCGTGCTGGGGCTGGGACAGACACACGTGGCGGGGGAGGCAGTTCAGAGTGAGAGCCGGGGCAGAGGAAGTAACCAAGGAATGGGTGGGGAAGTGGAGTAAAAGCTCCCCCCCCCCCCCCGGGTGAGCTAGCTGTAGTCGTTGCAAAAATAGGGTGGGGGAGGGCAGAAGGGCTTTACCTCCCCCCCTTTGGCAGGATCTCAGCTCCCATTTCCCTTGGCCATATCCTTAAAGGCCCAGTGCATCGCAGTGCCTGGACAGGGTCCCTCTTCCCCCCCCCCCCCCCAAGATGTTACTGAACTGCTAAAGGAGACTTGATCCAGTGAACTATTTACAGACACCCCCCCCCCCATTTTTCTTTGTCACACCCGTTTTTAGTGTTTAAAAGAATCTGGGTCTCAGTTTATATGTTTGCTTAAAGCCACCCAGCACTTCAACAATGAATCTTAGCCACTGTTCCTATTTCCTGAATATGACTCCTCTTGTAATCCAGTCTGTGGCGTTTCACTCCTTTAAATTATTTACCTTATTTAAAATTATTTAAATTATTTTAAAATATTATGTTTATTACTCCAAGCTCTTCATCTTAAACTTTATTAGCCTTGTGCGGAGGGACGTCATTGTGCCATGGAATTCATATTTTTAATAGCAAATAATAATCATGGAAAATGTTAATAGTTGCTAGTAGCTACAGCAATCACATCTCTCAGTGTGTCTAGTGTAACATTTCCTGCTTCTATTGCAATATTGTAATTAGGGTTGTCAATTCATCGCAATTAACTCACACTATTAACTCAAAAAATCACACTGTTAAACAATAGAATACCAATTGAAATTTATTACATAATTTGGGTGTTTTTCTACATTTTCAAATATATTGATTTCTATTACAACACAGGATACAAAAGTGTACAGTACTCACTTTATATTATTATTTACAGATATTTGCACCGGTAAATATGATAAACAAAAGAAATAGTATTTTTCAGTGCACCTGATACAAGTACTGTAGTGCAGTCTCTTTATCGTGAAAGTGTAACTTACAAATGTATATATTTTTTGTTACATAACTCCACTCAAAATCAAAACAATGTAAAAACTTTAGAGCCTACGAATCCACCGAGTCCTACTTCTTGTTCAGCCAGTCACTAAGACAAACAAGTTTGTTTACATTTATGAGAGGCAATGCTGCCATCTTCTTATTTACAATGTCACCAGAAAGTGAGAACAGGTGTTCTCATGGCACTGTTGTAGTAGCAGTCAGGGCAACCACAGACAAGTGCAGGACACCTTCCCCCAAAATTCTAATAATTATCAGACCTTTGATCTGTCTTGAAGATTTTGAAAGTTTTGTATCATCCAGGTGTAACCCACATTAGATTTCTCAAGTCCAAAGAGGAGGAGTGAAGCAGTGAGACACTCATCTCACCTCTCCTGAGCGTTGCCCGGGTAGAAACACCATTACGATATTTCACAGTTTTGTCCTTACAACATTTCAATAAATGGGTTAAGGTTGAAATTTAAAGTTCTCTGGCTCCTTCTCCCTGCCCTGCGCAGGTTAGGACATCTGTCCTGAGCAGGAGAATAAAGGCCAGATAGTGATGGTAGATCCTGCTATGCAGGGATCCCCTTTATAAGCAAATTAGACAAAGTGGGGGCACTCTTGTCCCATGAGAATGAACCAATTGATTCACAGTTTTGGTGCCTTAAAATGTAAAGATTCCTCTTTGATCTCAGCCTTTAGATGCTTGCTCACCACATGCTATACATTGCCAGGAAAATGTAACTTAGCATTGTCTGTTACCCGTCTTACATGAGGATGGTTATATCGATGATGTGTTGTGAGCAAGACACGAGAAGTCATTCTTCTGCTCTACTCTGCACTGGTTAGGCCTCAACTGGTGTATTGTGTCCAGTTCTGGGCACCGCATTTCAAGAAAGATGTGGAGAAATTGGAGAGGGTCCAGAGAAGAGCAACAAGAATGATTAAAGGTCTTGAGAACATGACCTATGAAGGAAGGCTGAAAGAATTGGGTTTGTTTAGTTTGGAAAAGAGAAGACTGAGTGGGGACATGATAGCAGTTTTCAGGTATCTAAAAGGGTGTCATAAGGAGGTGGGAGAAAACTTGTTCATCTTAGCCTCTAAGGATAGAACCAGAAGCAATGGGCTTAAACTGCAGCAAGGGAGGTCTAGGTTGGACATTAGGAAAAAGTTCCTAACTGTCAGGGTGGTTAAACACTGGAATAAACTCCTAGAGAGGTTGTGGAATCTCCATCTCTGGAGATATTTAAGAGTAGGTTAGATAAATGTCTATCAGGGATGGTCTAGACAGTATTTGGTCCTGCCATGAGGGCAGGGGACTGGACCCGATGACCTCTCCAGGTCCCTTCCAGCCCTAGAATCTATGAATCTATGAGTCTGTGGCTGCGATAGCTGTGAGGACGCACCCTGACAGGCGTAGCAAAAGTATTTTCAGCTCACATAAAACATGATGATGTGTCTGAGCACAGGTGCAGAGTGCGGGGCTGATCTTCTGGTTCAAAAGCATCCAGAAATAGGCTGTGGCTGTAGTTACTAGACATGCTCTGTATTTGTTTCCAAAGCTGTATAGGAAGTTTTGGAGACAAACCGCCTGGCAGGCTGCTCTCTCTTTATTCACCTGATAGCTGAGGCAGTCAGAGCTTGGACGGGAGATCTGTGTTTGTCAGCCCTGTGTCACGGAGTCCCAGTCTCGGTGCTCTGGGACTGCTCTGAATGAAGCCAGGCCGGACTCTAGCGCAGTGCATCTCCCCTCAGGGCACACTGGCACCAGGGCAAGAAGCCTTCTTGGCTTCAGCGCCTGGGTCTGACATTGGAGCGTGCAGCACCCCTGTTCACACTGTGAGCTCCCCGCAGGGAGTCCATCTGGATGAGACACTTGGGGAAGCCTGACACCGTGCCCCTTAAAGGGCCATAAACCCCAGCTCCGCAGTCAGCAGTGACTCCCAGCCAGCTTGGAAAACAGAAGGGTTTGGTAATCGTTGGGAACCCAGCGTAGAACAGAGCGTGTAGCACAGAAATCAGGAGCATTCAGCAAAATCCATCTGGGGGGAGAATGGGGGAGGAGGGGGATTCAGAGCCCTGGGCTTTCCTCGTTGAGTCCCAAACCAGGAGACTGACCCGCTTCCAGCCCCCCATCCTTAGTCACTCCCAGCTGCCCTTCTCCGTGCTTTGTCTCTTTCCTGGGCAAACAGGTCACCTGGCCTCCCACTCTCTCTTTGTTCTCCAACATCTTTCCCACTTTGTCCCACTCTGGGATATCAGTGGGCTGCTTGGTGCAAAAGCATGCTTGTAGATGC